>NC_060274.1:83419983-83726681 GCF_021613505.1 Equus quagga | reverse complement strand
TAATAGGGATCCATTTACTTCTCACAACCTGCCCAGACACCTACCTGGCTTCTGTTAAAAATAAAGCTTTTACTTTTTTTGCTTAGAAACTATCACTCTGTATTCTTTGGTTTGTGTCCTGTCTGCTGTTCATGAGCTATGAGAGCAGGTTGGCAAGTCTCAGCCTCTGTTTCTTCATCTCTAATAATATCTTTTTTATTGTGAGTATTAAATCAATTAGTATGTATAAAGCACATGTAACAGGGCCTGTGACATAGTGTTATTATATAAGTAATAGGTATTTTTATTATTCCTTGTATTCTGCTCATGCTAAGTTGCCCTTTTCTCTATCAAGTCAATAATTAGAGGAACAACCGCAGAGGAAGCATGGCTTTGGAGCAGGGCCGGAAGAATTCCCACTAGCAAATAATCTCCTTGAGGGCAGGGACATTTTCTGTCTCCCACAACTGTGTCCCAGCCCCCAGAACAGTGTCTGGCACACAGTAGACTCTCAGTAAATATTTATTGAATGAGTGTGAATTTGTGTATGAGTGAATGAGAGAGTGAATAATGAATGATTCTAGGAATGCTCGGGACACTTCTGTGAGAAACCAGGAGTCCCTACTACCTGTGTGCATTTCATGTGATGAAAATGGAATGTTGGTTCACTTGTATTCAGCATTCATATGGAATGCAGCATAAAAATATACTAAATGAGGGCCCCCACTAGTTCTCCGACCATAAACCCCTGGACAAATGTATGAGAGAATGGTTTTTGGTCTCCCAATAGGCAGTACCAGACTGTGACCCTGAGAGAAACAGAACTGAGGTGATTCGGGCTCACTCTCTGAGGACAGTGTCCTTGCTGCAGTGGAGTGAGCTAGAGCCCAAGCACAGCACAGCAGTTCCACTGACCTAAGCAGAGATAGGTCAGAGTTGGGGCAACTAAAGCTGCTGGAATCTGTAGCACGGGGTGACTAGAGATGAGGGATCTGTGCAGAAAGGGGCCACAAAGGCTGTATGAGGGTCCTTCATAAGTCCGTGGCTGAGGGTGGGCTGCACATGTTCAGGGTAAGACTGTGATCTTCCCAAAGAACAGCAGCTCCACTGATGAGGATGGAACAGTGAGAGCAGAGGTCAAGCAGTGCTGTTAGGCATTGCATTCCAGCCCCGCCAGCATGGAAACGACAACTTGTTAACACCCTAATCTTCCAACTGTGATACCAGAAAGACTTCAAGTTAGAAATAAGGTCTTTGTCCTAGAGTGTGGCCTGCTCTGGAGATACTCTAACAAGACCTAAAACCAAGCCTCCATAAGATCTTCAGAGGGGACAGAGTTTGGAGGTGAGTCCTGACAAGTTAGAAGGTCTTGGGAAACACTTTAGACTTTCCACAGATTCACCCTAATAAAATGAAAATCTAGGCCTACACAAGTACAACATGATCATCCTGCAATTGAACTGCCTGCTAAAACAAAAATCAGAAGTCTTCATAGGAATGAGTCGTATCACAATGTCTAATATACGATAAAAAATTACTAGACATGAAAGACACAGGAAAATCTTACCCTCAGACAAGAAACAAAAAAACAGTCAACAGACACCTTCCCTGAGATGGCCAAGATGTTAAGATTTAGGAAACAAAGACTTGAAAGCAGTCATTATAAATGTGTTCAAGAACTTATAGGAAAAATATACTAAATAAGAGGTTGTTTTGAATGAAAATAAAATCAGTCTGGATGCCTTTTTTTAAATCCTTCTCCCTGAATTTCAACTGCTTAATGAAAGCTTTCTTCCTCTTTCCCACTTTTATTCCTATTCCAAAACCTCACATAATTCCCCCAAACCCACACTCTTGCTGTTTCATTGAGACTCATTTTTGCCAGATTATAGTCAGTCATAGCCTCGTAAAAAATGCTGTAATTAGCCAAGCTTGCACTGGCTTTCTATTTATTTTATACAAACAAGCCTGAAGCATTTGATTCTTTTTTTAATCTCAAGGTAGTGTTTTTTTTTTTTTTCCATGAAACCACCTGTTTGTGGTCTTCTGAGAGCAGTCATATTTATTACAGTACAAGACATGCTTTCCTATTTTCCTCCTTTGTCCACCAGTTCTGAAGTTCTGCTGTGTGCCCCAGCCTGAAGTTTGTGGCCTAATGCATGCCATAAACATGCTGCCTGCTGTTAGATCTCAAACACCAGACGTTATGCTACCATTTTTTTAGCCTATGTTTTTATGGACATCAGTTGAAACAAAGCCGAGATGGCTGCCTGCCAGATTTTCCTTGTAATATCTCTAAACTGATTTGGCTCGCTCATTGTGTTCTGCAAAAACCATGTACTCTCAAGGGACACTGGCAAGTTGGAAAGATCCCTTATGTGACATTTTGGCTTGATCTGACAGAATTAGCTTGTGCTGCTGGCGTAAAATACACGTTGGGAAAGGTGAGTCTTGGCAGAACTGGATAATATGATTCGCTTGTTAGGCACTGGGCCCTCATATAACTTCTTTGTTATCTACAATTTGTTCTTAGGGCAATCAGTGCTTTGCAAAGGTTGTTTATACAACTCGAATCATATCAGTCCATTTTTTAGATCTGTCATGTTCAACCATCAGTATTTATAAGTGATCTTCTTTTTCTGCATCTTGGAGTCCAGTTCATATGGCTAACATGTGCCTCTCTACTCTCTAGCTGCTGAGAGTCGCTATAGAATAGCGCCTAGCAGGTGATTCATCCCACCACAAACTCAACCTTTCTAACCTCAGCTGGACCCTCCAGGCTGTCCTTTGATCTTTTCATCCCAAGTTAAAAACCTTGCTAAACTTATCACAGTCAGTTTCAGGTGTTTCCTGTTGTACTCAAGTTCCCAAAGGAATTTTCAATCCCCCTCCTCATCAGCAGATGTTCTCAATACCTGCACTGAGAAGATAAGGGCCATTTCTGTGTCCAGTCTCAATTCCCTCTTTTTCATCTCCAAATTCCCCTGGATCTTTCACCCATATTCTCTTCATTTGCTTTCTCCCTTGTTCAAAGCTGGCACCACAGCCTGTACTCCACATCCATTTCTCATCTCTGTGGCCTCAAACCCCCTCTCCTCTGGCTTCACTTAGTCATACTACTTGTATCCTTAGAATTCCTGGCCCATGTCTGTTTTTTCTTCACAGATAACTATGGCATCTTCCTTGAGACCTTCCCCTACTTGGCCTATGTGCATTTGATGCCATTGACCACTTTCTGTTTCTGAAACCCTTTCCTCCCTTGTGCCCATTAACTTGTTCTCTCCTGGTTCGTTGCTTACCTATTTGCCCCCAAAATAGAAGCTTCTCCCTAAGTTTTGTCCCTAGCATTTTGCTTTTCTGTCTGTATCCACTCATTCAATGAGTTTAGCTATCACCTCTGTGGAGAGGACTCCCCAACCCCTAATACCAAGTTTTCTTCAATCTTCACTTCTAATTGCCCACTCCCTGTTGGTACATGAATGTTCAGTTACAGGCTCAACTCATCTAATGGTGGACTCATTATTTCACATTCCTTCCAAAATGGCTCCTCTTTTTTGGATTCATAATGTTTGATGATAATACCCATTCATTAGTCTAGGAAGCTTGGAGTTAATTATCTTCTAGCCACCATCACTCCCATTTCCAAATAAGCAGGCACCAAAACTGTGACATCCTCCTCCTCATCACCTCTTGAATGCTTCCTCTGCTACTGTGCTTACTTGAGGCTCTACCTTCCTGTCTTGGGTTGTCCCAAGAACTCACTAATCTCCCTGCCTGCCTCCATTCTCTCCACTGCCACCCTGACTACCAGCTGCCATCAAAAGATTTGTGGAAAGTATCAGTCCATCAACACTGTGTACAAACACCTTTCATGTTTTGCCCTTAGCTGACTCTGTTCTTCTTTTCTCCATTCTTTTTCTGGCTGTGACAATTCTGCTCTTCAAGATCAACTTTTAATATTGCCTATTTATGAAGGTTCCCCCCATTCCCAGAATGGATTGTTTGAATCTTTAAGTTCCTTTTCCAAAATCATAGTGTTAACGCACTTTGCTGTGACCATTGAATCATTTAAATTTAGATTTGTGTACAAATTTTTTTTTTTTTTGAGGAAGATTAGCCTTGAGCTAATCTTAACAGCTAATCTTTTTGCTGAGGAAGACTGGCCCTGAGCTAACATCCGTGCTCATCTTCCTCCACTTTATACGTGGGATGCCTACCACAGCATGGCTTGCCAAGCAGTGCCATGTCTGCACCCGGGATCCAAACCAACGAACCTTGGGCCGCCGAGAAGCCAAATGTGCGCACTTAACCGCCTCGCCACCAGGCCGGCCCCACAAATATATTTAACATCAATAGCTTCTCGCTTCCCTCCCCAACTCCCTACTCAGCCTCCTACCCCAAAGTAACCAATGTTAAAATCATAGTGTCATGGTGGATATCCATCTACTTTCTTCCTCAGGTGCAGATGTGTATTATATAGGGGTTTGGTTGTTTGTAACATTTATTTTTATAAAAATGGGAGCCTGAAATAAATAAATATTATACAATATTATACATATATAATATGGGCACACTACTCTTTTTGTTTTGTTTTTTCATTTAACATCTTTCTATATCAAAGTTAGAGAGAGGTCTAACTCTTTCTTTTTCATGGCTGTGTAAGATACTAAGATATGGATGTATAACAATTCAGCTCTTCCACAACTGAATGGTAGACATTCAGGTTGGTTCCAGATTTGTTTCCGTGCATTTGTGTTTTTCTGCCACTAATAACAGCACCAATGTAGATTAATCCCTGTTTATTCTACAGGCCAATATTTCTTTGCTTGTATTTCTATGTTAGTAGACTCTAACTCAGCTTGCCTTTCTCTCCTGCAGATGGCTTCCTATCACACTTGGAATAAAAGTGAAACTCCTCACCATGGCCAACAGGCCTTCTGTGATCAGGCACCCCCCGACCTCTCCAGGCTCACCTCTTCCCACCCCCTCCCACCTCCCCCAGCAAGAGCCACAGCTCCTTGAGTATACCCTGTTCTCCGCTCTTATCCTTGCTGGTCCCTCTGCTGGGATAGTCTCCCTCCCATCAGAGCTTCACACAGTTCACTTCCTCACCTCCTTCAGGCGTCTGGTCAGGTGTTACCTGCACAGCAGGCTTTCCTTGACCAGCAGTTGAAATAGTTTCTGATCCACCCCTCTCTGTGTCCACACTCTGCTTTCTTGTTCTTCATGGCACTTATCACCACCTGGATCACACTGTCTAATTGTTTTGTCTTGAGTACCTGTCTCCCCCTGGAGAATGTGAGCTCCATGAGGGCAGGAACTTTGTCTATCTTGGTCATCACTATATCCTCAGCTTCTAGAGCAGTGCCTGTTACACAATAGGTGTTTGGAATAAACACATGAATAATGATTACGGTCTTACATGTATGTGCATTGTGTTGCCATCCCATTATGTGTTTTACTTGTCTTTCTGTTTCCTGCCTTTTCACAACTGTGTGGTAAGTACTTTGCCTATGAAATGAAATCAAGGGACTATTGTGCATAGTGGCAAATTTTAACATAAAGGATGACCTTGGAGATCCCCCCTCCACCACAGCCATACACATTTACAAAATGACTCAAGGCTCTACACCTCTCATTTCATTTAGAAATTCAGATCGCTGGCAGTAATCTACTTGATTTATCGTTTTCCCCTTATGTGCAGCACCTCAGAGTTAATTAAGAAGGCCATGAATCTTCCCTCCATAGCTCTAGTGCACTCCCATTTGCAGGATACTCTCATATTGCTGAGACTGTTGATTTGGGACTCAAGTTGAAACATTACTTAATTTTCTCACTTTGAGGTTCATTATGCTGAGCCTAAAGACTAGTCTCGCCTTTGAAGGCCCCTTCACTGGCAAGCTTTAAAACACCTTCGTGTTCCCAGTTTCTAAATAACTCGTTCTCATTTCCCCCACTATGGCCAAGACCTTGCCCACTGGTTCAAAGCAGTGTAGCTAGGTCAGCCCGTAGCCCCAGAAAAGCCCTCTCCATCCTCAGCCCACAAGGTAGCCTCTCCCCTAGAGCATCTCACCTCTGGTCTGTGTGTAAGTTGTTTCCAGCAATGGCAGTCTGGACTTAGAGAGGCATCCACATAACCGTGTTGTCCCAAACAATGCACAGAGCCATCTGGCCAAACAAATGAAGACAGGCAAGTCATAAGAAAGCATTAACCTTAAATTCTTAAAAGATCAAAACTAAATTTATCAAAATTGTCATGTTAAGGAAGAAATGTGTAATACAGAAAATTACTTCCCTTGTCTCATTGTTTCAACGCAGATTAGATTCTTTTAGTTGAACACCTACTGTGTGCAGGGCACTGGACAATACGATGTCGCTGTCATCCTCACAATGACCCTGTATCATAGCTTTTATCTCCCTTTAACACCTAAGAAAATGAATTCCCCGTGGGGTTGTGAGAGCTCTTAACCTTTTTAGTAACTTGGACTCCTTTGGCAAGCTGGAAAGCCTGTGGACTATTTCCCAAAATAATGTTTTAAAATTCATAAACTAAAATGTATAGAATTACAAAGAAAAGCAACTACATTAAAATTCAGTTCTCAAAATATTAAATTTTGTAAATAAGCACAAATTATAAGTTTGTGATATAGTAATATGTACTTTTTATTAAGGCCTTAAATAAGAAATCTTAGATGCTGGGTTAATAGCTTCCATAATCGCAAATTAGTAATGAGATACCTATTCCAATTATGCTGTGATGTCAAAATTTCTGTGACTTCTTTGGGTGCAAAGTCATAGATACTGCAAAAATACTCATATTGTTGCCTGTATTCATAGTGGAAAGAAATACTACATTGCAGTTAGAGGTTGATGAAAGTAAAGATGTAAATTTTTTTTTAATCCAAGTTCACAGATCTCCTGAATTATACCTATGGCCTCTTTGGGTAAACAACCCCCAGGTTAAGAACACCTCAGTTAGGTGTCACAGTTACTAAGTAGCTTTTAGAGGTGGATTCAGACTCAAATTTATGTGATTCCAAAGTCTTTGCTTTTTCTTATATGCCATAGTGCCTCTCCATACTAATATGTTGCTTTACATAAAAGCTTCATATATTTTACATGTCATCACACTGCCCTGTGGAGTGGGTCATGGCAAAAGCAAATAATAAAAATTAAAATGTATATAACCTTTATTTTACAGAGCACTTTCACAAATAGTTCCAAGTGCTCTGGTTTCTGGTGAAATCACACATTTTCTCCATTGAGCCATGATTCTACTATAAAAGATTGCTCTTACCTCATTTTTTATAAGGATCAGAGAAATTCAGTGACTCGCCCAAGTTCACATGGCTAGTAAATGACAGACTTAGGATTTGAATACCCAAATCTTTTCATTGTATACCCCTGTATTTATCATTCTTCTGGATTGCCCGGATACGAAGGTAAAAAGATGTCGGATGCTTTCTTTCAAATCTGCAGGGAATCCAGGCACGTCCAGGATAAGGCCCCCATCCCCTAATCTCCAGCTCTGTTGTCTTGCTTCATAGACATTGCCTCTAAAAACCTACAGCTCAGAATGTATTCACGTATTGTTCTTTAATCGGACATGCAGACCAGGTGGAGTTACCAGACTTGAATAATTTAAGTGCTAGCTTGTATTTTATGTCATTGTCTCCAGTTGCTGATAAAACTAAACAACAAGCAAGGAGGATTTTTCATCCCACCTTAAGCAGGTGGTAATTTAGTCTCTGGTCATTGCACTCATGTCAGTCCTGTCCCAGGGGTTTTTTTCCCTTGCTTGATGCGAGTTGGTGCATTTTCCTTGACAATCAATTCACTCTGCACCGTTGCTAAGGCCATAAACGTGATGTTCGACAGGCAGAAGGATTTGCAGAGAAGCCTTCCCAGCGGCTTCCACCTTCCGTGATCACCGAAATTTCCCTGCAGATTTAGGTGACAACAGGGGCCCATGTAATTTACAGGTGGTGGGGCCAGCATACAAATCGGTTCTTGCCGACTCCCTCTCTTTTCTAATGAGCTATGATTCGGCATGCCAAGAGCAGAAATTGGATCTGGCTTTTGAAGTTGTCCCTGCCTTCTTAGCAGTGTCTGTGTACATCTTTTCTTGACATTGCCTGGCTTAGCCAACTCAATGTGATTTGAAGTGGAGAGAGTTTAGCAACAGTCAGTAGCTGTTCCTCTTGGAAAGCACAATATCACCTTGGCAAATGGTGTGCTCACCTCTTTATATCAGATACTGCCCAAGTTTGCCTTTTGCCCAAACTAAGGTTAGCAGGAAAGGATAAGTGGTGTCATCGTCCTTACACCTAGAGAAAGAATGCTATGGGACCTTTCGGCATTGTGTGTCACCTACAGATGCCTCTGTACTATAGGCTTCCGGGGAAAATAGAATCCATTGTTGGTGCAAACTGGATTTATTTTTTTATTTTCATTACTGGGGTAGATTCATTTGGAGCAAATAAGTTGGGAAGTTGCTTAGATTTGTTCTTCATTGTGCCCATATAAACGTTCACTCTTTCTTTCATTGCCCATTTTATCATTGTGTTCAGCACCAATCAGATTCAGTGATGTACGGTTCTCTTGGGCCAAACAAGTATGATGAAAAGCTGGTTTCTGTCTTGCATTAATCTTTTCTAGATGGCAGCCGTATTTTTGAAAACTCGAAGCCAGAATGCTTTTAATAATAAAGGCACATTATGTTCTTAACTTATTTACCCTTTTAAAAGATATTTCTTTCTGGGCTTTGGCATAGCTTTTGCTAAGGTTAAGGCATCAAGGTCTTATTTTCTAGAGTTTTTAAAGGGGCACACACAATATTTGTGTATAATATCAAAGTCAAAGAAATCTTAATTCAAACTTGAAAAACTACTTAAACCGTTTAATTTCTAACTCCCTGGGTCACACCACACCCTTGTAGCCCCTAAAAGATGTTGAATACAGAAAGACCAGGTCCTGGCTCTGGAATTCCACGGATAGAAACGTCTCATTTTCCATCTTCAAAATAACAGAGCTTTGCGCAGAGCTATCGTCTCTCCCATATATTAATATGTTTATTATGTGAACTGTGAATTATGGGACTAACTCTATTATGTATAAAATAATACTGCTTATGGCAAAGCATGTTAATCAGGATTTTCAGATCGTCTTCCATTTAATTTCCGTTTAATTGTTCCTGGTTTCTTTTGTTCAACATGCGTTTTTGAGATTCGTCCATATTATTGCATGCAATCGTACATGATTTATTTTTATCTATTTGTTGTATATTATCCCATATATGGATTACCACAGTTTATCCATTCCCCTGTTGATGGTCTTGGCTGTTAAGAAGTGGAGACTCTGTGAACAGTCTTGCACGAGTCTTTTTGTGGGCATAGCATTCATTTCTCTTTGGTCTATTACTGGAAGTGGAATTGCTCAGGCCTGGTGTAGGTGTGTGTTTAGCTGTTTGAAACAGCCAAACAGTTTTTGAAAGTGGTTGAACCATACTGCTTTGCCACTAGCAAGATACAAGACTTTCAGCTGTTTGGCAGACTCACCAACATGTTGAATTGTCAGTCATTTCAATTTTAGTAATTCTGGTGGTTGTATAGTGGTATTTAGAACAATTTATTTTTAATCCATTGTACCTCTTTATTTTTGCTATATAAAAATGCTAAAAAGATAAGAATAAAAAATTGAAAGAAATAGCACTTAGATTTCATTAACACATAGGATGCTTTCATGTTTCCCTTCAAATGTTTCTCCACACGTTAAAAAATTATGATAAACTTTATAAAATTTTGCTATTTCATTTCTCTTTTTCTAGATTGCAATGCAATAATAGTTTTTAAAAACTCTGGCCAATTTGAATCCACAAATATGATCGATGCTAAGACATTATTCTATCTTTTTACAAATAAAAGTGTGAGTCTCTTGAATCCCTCCCTCTACCACCATAAGAAGGAGCGGGCAGTCAGAAAGCTGTGGGATGCCCCTGTATTCTATTTTCTCCTCCTGGGCCCCAGCAGAGAAGTCCACACGTGTCCCTGAGCATTCCTGCCCGTGTCTCAGGGAGGGGTCTGGCCAGGATGCAGGTGGGCCTGCAGAGCCTACTCCACTGCTCTCCCAGATGCCCTTGTATGCCTCTTGGGGAGGGCACAGCTGAGTCAGACTTTTTTCCAAAAATGAAAACAGCTTTATTTTTTTCCCTGAGAATAAATGCAATGTGCCTAGGTACTCATGTATATAATACAAGTGTAAAGAAGTGCATAGACTGGAGAACTACAAAAACCAGGATCATGGTTATCCCTGGGGGCAGAGGACCATGGGAAGGAGGAGAGGAAGGGTTTCACCTGTGTGGCTAGCATTTTATTTCTGAAGCTGGAGGTGGGTTTACAAATTTTTGTTGCAGTAGTCTTTAAACCATTTTGAAATCTTAAATGTTGCAAACAATGCATTCTCATTATTAATGACTCACATATTGAGGAAAGTTACAAAGAGAAATGAAAGTCACCTGTATTTCTACCACCATGCACAGGAAGTACCATTGTTAACATTTTGGCCTATGGATTTCCAGGACTTTTTTCATATGTGTGTGTATATATATATGTATACATCATTCTTTCTTTGTGTATATAATGTATATATTTATTCATGTATAAATAGTTCCACAATGAAGTTTTATATAGAGAGAGAGAGTATATAATATATAAATGGACCATATTCTCAATACTCCATTCTTATAATCCCTCTTTTTTAAACAAATTTCATTGTGGAACTATTTATACATGAATAAAAACAGCTATATATTATCATTAGAATGGGTACATATTAGCTTACCTATCGTTTTACTAAACATTTATTTAACCAGGGCCAGCCCCAGTGACCTAGTGGTTAAATTCAGTGTGCTCCATTTTGGCAGCCTGGGTTCAGTTCCTAGGCACAGACCTATACCACTTGTCCGTCGGTGGCCATGTTGTGATGGCAGCTTATATACAAAAAAAGAGGAAGATTAGCAACAGATGTTACCTCAGGGTGAATCTTCCTCAGCACAGAAAAAAATTTAACCAACCCTTTTGTGATGCTCATGTAGGTAGTTTTCATCTTTTAAATCATTAATGTATAAACAAGATAATAGTGAGCAACCTGTATTCACATCTTTTGCACACTAGTCCAATTCTTTCCTTGGGATAAATTTCTGTTGGGCGTTGCTGAGTCTAAAGATGTATGCAACTGAAATTTGATTATTTCACCAAAGTATCCTCCAGAAACAGGTTCCAGTATAGGATGTATGTCTTTTTATTTTGCCTTTCCTTACTCCCAGTTGGAGTCAGAATTCTTTTGAATCTTTTCCAGCTTAAAAAACTTAAATAACAACCAAAAAGCATATTTCGTTGTTAGAATTTTCATCTGTTTAATTCCCTATCTTATTAAAATAATATTTTACAAAAATAATAATATTACAAAAGTAATATCTCATCATTATGAAAATTTGGTAAAATAAGATAATGAAAATACTTAAATCTTTCCACTCAGAGTTAACCATGGTTAATATTTCTGGGTATTTCCCTCTAGTTTTTTTTTCCTGTGCATATTTTTCCTTCATCACACCATACCTAGAATTTTGTCATCTGGTTCCCTCACTTAACTATATTGTGAGCATTTTTTTGACTCTATTTTTTAAAAATAATCATTTGGCAGCATTAATACCTGGAACCTATGCAACCATTTCCTGCTGTTGGTCATTGGATTGTTTTCCATTTTTCACTGTTATAAATGATGCTATGATTCCGTATGCCATGTTTTCTCAGACTAGGATTCAGTAGTATGAACACTTTAACACTGATACAGGTTGTCAAATCATTTCCATAAAGAATGTCATCATTTTTATTCTTACCAGTGATGAACAAGAATATTGTTTCACTGTTTCCTTGCTGGCATTAGGATTATCATTTTTAAAACTTTTGCCAATCTAATATTAAGGAAAACATCAGTACGTGGTATTTATGAATGATTGGTCTGAAAAATCTGTTGTTCATGTAGCAGGGCCACCACCTAGAACTGTGCTAGATCTTTTCAACACGTGAAGGAAGGGTATAATTTCCAAACTGTCCTCTGGGATTCTTTCCAAAAGGGTCCTCAATATGAGATCCAGATTGGAGCCAAGACTTATATCCCCTGTTCCCATAGAACAATGATCAAATCATTCATAATAAATTACAGAGTCCCTTGTTTGAAACTGGATGACTAGATAAACATTTGTGTGATTCCTGGGGAATAAGATCATCTTGTGTTCAGATTTGTTCCTTCCTTTTCACTATTTGTGATCAGTCTGTGAAAAGCACCAAGGCCCTAGAAGAGCAGGGAACCAGATGTAAGAGGGTGGAAAAAGAGAGAGAAGTGTGTTGGCTGATGTTTGTTCCCCTCGCTTTTCAACAGCCCTTTACTCCAGTCCCTCTCCTTCCCAGCCTCCCCAAATGAGCTGAAGTCTAAGGTGAGAGACTGTAATGAGAAATGGGAATTGAGCCTTTTCAAATCTCTTGGTCTAGAATGGATGGAGTCCCTGGCTAGCCCAGTTCCTTAGATCTGTGAAGTCAGCACCATCTTGCTGTTAACCTGGATATCCCGGGTCAGCTTCCTTTTCTTGTCTGAGCTTAAGCAGCTGGAAGGTTAAGCCACTACCTCATCTTTGCTGCTTGTACTGCTTCTTTGCAAGTTACCAGATCAGAATCCCAGACCTCCAAAGGAATGAAGAAAGAACTGGAAAGAACTTTCCAAGCAGGGTACCAAGGGAAGGTCAGACAGTCAGGATCATCCCTTGAGAGTTTCCTAAGAATTTTGTTTATTTAAAAGCTTCAACTAATATAAAAGCGTGAAAATAAACCTGCCTTTCCCACCAGAGAGATCTGGCCACCAGTAACGATCGTGGCCGACTGTGTACCCTGCTTCTCCTCTGCATTTACAGAGGCTCGAAAAGGGAGAATGCCGTTTATGGATTTCATCTCATTAGAGCCATGGCCAAATTCTGTACACCGTCGGTGCCATCGCCTTCCACAGGTCCCCTCCCCAAGAATATGGCTGTGTCCAGGATCAACCTTGAATGGGTGTTCCTCACTTGTGACAGGAATAGAATTTTGCATCTCCCTTTCACCTCCATCCATCACCAAACCACTCCAATTCCCTCATCACCGCTGCAATCTGCACAGAGTGAGGTTTCATTACTATATGTGCAATAAAAATACTACAAATCATATAAGACTGGTGTGAGAAAGAGTGGGTGGGAATAAAAGCAAAACAGCATGCCCTCCCCAAGTTAAACACAAGCCCAGATTTGTGCAAGGTACCTTCTCAGAAGAACCTGGCACTGCGCTAGCGGGAATCTCACCCTGCCTTGTCGAGTGTCTGAATGTGGTGTGTAGTGTTAATGTGTTGAATACTTTTTCTTTTCGCAAATCTTCTGGAACTGAAAAGTGATGCCAGCATGCTGCTCCTAAGCCTTAGCTTTTCCTGATCACATTTCCATGTTTTGCAATAGCAGGGGAAGGAGACCTCAGATCTTTCCAGTAGCTTTCCAATCGAACATTCATGACAGAACACAGAAACACATGTATCCAAGTGACACGTCACTTGACAGTTCATATTTTTCTGTCTCATCCTGTTTTTGTATGTGCACTGGCCGCCTTGGTCATGTGTTTTTATTCATGTAGTCATATCTTTATACCCTGCTGCCTGAGTTGTTCTAGAGATGGAACAAGACAAACGTCAGAAGTTAAATTCAAACAAGATGTGCGGGCATGAGTCTCTTTTAGGGATAAGGGAGGAATGCCTTCTAGTCAGGAAGGATTTATGATTTTTGGCTTTGTTTTTCTCTTTCATTTTTCATTAGTCTTTAGACTTACCAAAATCTAATGTGCTCAAGATTTATAAAATACAAGGATCTTTCAATCAGGAGTAAAGATCAAGAAGGGTTAATCAGCTCTTTACTGAATATACCCAACTTTACTCCAAAGAGATGTGTCACTTAGAAATATAACATTTTTTAAACAGGGAGACGTTCGCCAGTCTTTTTCATGTAGTCAAATTTGGGGAAATTTAGGATGCCATGATCTGTGGCCCTTACTCGTCTCAAGCAGTAATTTTGAGATGTCAGAAGACTTGAGTGATAGACGTTTATGTGTGTTAATATTAGCTGTAAGGAAAACATATGTATCTATGCGGGTGAGACAACTTGACTATAAAAATAAATATGTCCAGATCTTCCTTTAATGCTGCCACCAGGTCTCCTTTCTTTTAGACTTTGCATATAGAATGGATGCATTTATTATTAGATGCCTGACTTTTTGTTTGCTTATTTGTGTTATAAAAAAAAAATCATGGAACAAAGTTATGTTGGGTGTACAATGACTTGAAAAAATAAGAAATGAAACATTTTGGTACTGTCAAGAGTTATGATCTTTGCTTAGATTTCATGCTGAAGAACAATATGTACATATTTTAACCTTTGAGTCTGATATGTACTGAAATGTGCAGTGTCAGTGTGTATAAATGAAATCCTGTAGCTGTCACGGCTGTCTTGACTTCCTCTGAAAAATCTACAGCGCATTTCTAGTCGTTCTCATGCTGATAATGTTAGAAAAAAGAAACACAGGCGAACATACTCACACACTCACGGTCACAGATACCACGATAAATTCCAGAGCACAAGATATACTGGGAAAGTTTGTCTCTCTCCCTTTTTTTTTTTTAATGACTTTTCTTGAGATTAGCTTGAGCATTTTAGCCAATATTTTAAGGACTAACAGATTCATGAGTTCCCATAATTGGCATCTGAAGGTGACACAACCAGCCTTGGGTAAGATTCATGACCACCAGAATAGGTTGGTTCCTTTCTCCTTTGGTTCCCTTAGTCATCTCCTGCTTAGATCCTTTTAAAAAACTTAATATACTGTGTATTAATATACTGTGTAGTTTTTCTAAATTATTAAAGAAATCCTAATGTAACCTTTGAAGATGGTGGACTGGGTTTTTATTCATGTAGTCATATCTTAGTGGATCATTTATATTCTACCATTCTAGCACAATATTTTATGTGTGTTCCTTCCAATTCTTTTAGTTCCATTCTAATTTTATAGGTATTTGTATGAGGTTGTAATTGGGACAGACATTTAACTGTGTTATTTCATGACCATTTGCCATGTTGCTACATCTCCAAAGTTACTGTTTTTTTAAGTGACCATATAATATTCCTTCCGTAAGACAGAGATCATGGAAACATGCCCTCTGTTTTGTCAAGACGGCTGCCTACAAGCTTTCATTATCATAGATTACACTGAAGCAAACATCTTTCACTGTGCCAGTAGTTTTTTCCTTTCCTTTTATTTTATTTTTTCTGAGGAAGATTAGCCCTGAGCTAACATCTGTGCCAGTCTTCCTCTATTTTGTATGTGGGTCACCACCACAGCATGGCTGATGAGTGGTGTAGGTCTGTGCCCAGGATCTGAACCCATGCACCCAGGCTGCTGAAACAGAGCACACAAACTTAACCATAGGGCTGGCCCCAGTTTTTTCCTTTTAGATTATTTTCATAGGACCTTTTCTCAAAACTGGATGCTCTTTACGATTAAGTCTCCAACTTCTTCTGCCATAGTGTGTACCTTGGATGATAATATTGATTACATATTCCCAGGGAAAAATTAAATTTCTACTAAATCCAAAACATTTGGAGGAAGAAAGTATAGGTGAAGCACTAGAGAAATTCACAGTTTTGATCACTATATTACAGGTCCGTAAGTAACTGGTTCATATGTTGGCATCATTCTCCACTGAAGAAATTATGTTAGAATGAGAGAAAGCACTGTTCGCATACAGTTAATCTATTTTCTTCTTCTTCTTCTTTTTTTTTTTTTGGTGAGGAAGATTGGCTCTGAGCTAAGATCTATTGCCAATCTTTCCCTTTTCTTTTTTCTCCCCAAAACCCCGGTACATGGTTGTATATCCTAGTTGTAAGTCACCCTAGTTCTTCCATGTGGGACGCAGCTACAGCATGACTTGATGAGTGGTACATAGGTCTGCACCCAGAACCTGAATTGGCAAACCCCAGGCCACCAAAGTGGAGCATGCAAACCTATCCACTCGGCCACAGGGCCAGCCCCTGCAGTTAATCTGAAATCTACCTTAGTTTGGTAAAAATAGTCATTTATAAACATCAGTCCGTTTACTATCACTTTTGTGATCGTGACTCACCCCAAATGCGTGCAAGCCCCCAAGATTGACAGCCGCTCCCAAGGCACCACTTTTTTTTTTTTTAAAGATTTTATTTTTTCTTTTTCTCCCCAAAGCACCCCGGTACATAGTTGTATATTTTTAGTTGTGGGACCTTCTAGTTGTGGCATGTGGGACGCTGCCTCAGTGTGGCTTGATGAGCAGTGCCATGTCCGCGCCCAGGATCCGAACTAGTGAAACCTTGGGCTGCCAAGGCAGAGCCCGCGAAGTTCACCACTCGACCACGGGGCTGGCCCCCCATGCCACCATTTTAACTGAATGTTAGTCACCCCAAGGAACAAGAACAGGTAATTCAGAATTTGAAGTGAAATAAAGAGTAAGGTTTTTCTCTTCCAAAAATCATGTCAATCCTTTTAACAGTGGAAACACAGCCCAAAATAAAATCTTCATTATTTCAAATTTAGAATTAATTGAAATTTAGCTGTGATATGGAGGAAGATGATTATTTTTGTACTCCTAAAATTGTCACTGACTTAATAGAAAGTAAGTTTGCAGAAAGCTGTATGCCAAATTATACATAATGTATATGAGAATATATTTCCCAGAAAATTCTTGGTCTCATTATCTGTGTTCGCCTTGATTTATAGAAAATCAATAACAAAGAATTCCACTTCAAAGCACAATACACTTCAGCATTTGAATTCCCTCATTCTGGAAGCTCGCTGTGTGCAGTTTGCTTTGTTTGTTAAACTAGAGAAGTGAATGCTAACCCCGATACAGTGATGTTTTAAAAGAGAGGATGGTGGGTAGAATCATTTCTGTTAACCTTTGGGGAACTTTAGCCTATTGATTTAAAGGGGACAAAAAAGATATGCAGTTTATTCCAGACAGGCATATGTGGGATTATTCCACAGCAAAGGCCAAAGTTCAAATTCCCTACAATATCAGGGGAAATTCTCTCTTCAGCATGTTACTGTTTTAAAAACAACTGCCTTTCTTGCTGATTAAAAGTGATTTTAGCTCTAGTGCTAAATACCAAAATGAAAGCAGGAGATAGGGAAGCGCTTGGGTGTCTATTTGCTTTTACCCTAAGCCCAGCCATTAAGGGTAATTAATTTATGGCCTGGCAAAGCCTGCTGCCTTTCTTCTGTGGATTTGTTAGTTCTGCATTCAGTCTGGGATTCCAAATATAACTTGCATCCACCATCTCTGACCCGTTTGGTTTCCCTTGTCTCTGGGAGAGTCCAGGATTAGCAGGAAAGCCTTCTGTTTTTAGAAAAGCGAGTCTAGACTCTCACGGGTTGGGGAAGACTGTGAATCGCCGGATGGTTAGAGCCAGCTGGATGAACCTCTCATAAGGACGCGTGTGTACTGCGAGCCCGGCCTTCCTACGCTGAAGGCTGCGGGCCTCAGAGCAATTTTCCAAATATGATCATGATCGTTTTTACCCTTTTCTAATAACAAGTCAACAAAGTTAAGCATATCTACAATCAGAGAATTTTGAAGAAAAATTATTTGATACTTCTTACCCATATGTATTTCCTCTTGCCTACAGCTGGCCTTGTATCTGGTATGTTTTCAATCAGTGGAGTGAGAATATCTATCTGGTGGGGAATCATGTGATTGCGCAGGGAGGACTGCCAGACATTCACATCCACCAGAAGTCGATACACAGAAAGCAGGAAGGTTTACAATTAGTGTTTAAATGATTGATTATTACGGCTGAGATGCCACCTTCCTTTTATAAAGCTGAGGAAACTGAAGCTGGAAGACATTACTCACAGGAGTGGAGCTCGGGTTTGAACTTGGATCTTTCGGGTTCCAAAGCCCTGGACCAGCACAGCATTCTGCCTCTGGGTGATGCCAGTAAACCTCTGACCCCGTGATGGAAAAGATCCCCAGAGCACCCGGAATCCCTAGATCCTTGAATGCCATCACGGGGGCGCCCCGTTAAAATGCTCTGTTCCCCTGGCTGGAGCTCCTGCTGAAACTCTTATGATGACGTTTCCTTGTTTTATATAAAATGTCTAGTGCACAAGTCCACATCATAGAGCTGAACTAGCATCAAAGTCAGCATTCCATTCTTTAATTTATCCAAAACCAAATTCTGCTGTCATCTGGCAAATGCCTTCTGCCTGCCATCACTAGCCCTGGCCGTCGGCTTTCTTGAGAGGCAATATTTTCCTGAAAAATAAACCCTGTAATGTCTTCACTAGTGTTCCTGAGCCTGTATATGGTGACAAATAGAAAACAATTTCTCTAAGACATGAGGCGGGGGCGGGGGGGCCATCAGCGGGGCCTCGGTCGCCTCCTGGGCCGCTTACCGGCACACATCAGCCTCGGGCGGCAGTCAGACTTGACAGTCCTGCCTCAGGCAGTTGCATCGTGTATACATAGCATAGCTCATGTCATCTAATTGCATGTCATGAGTCTGTGGGAGATGGTACAGCTGAGTGGCTAAGAATACAGCCTCTGGAGACAGACTGCTTGGGATTAAATCTCATCTCTCCCTCCAATAGACTGTGTCAGCTTGGGCAAGGCACTTAACCTCTCATGCCTTAGTGTTTCCATCTGTAAAATGGGGTAATAAATTAGTTACCCCATAGGCTACTGTAAGTACTGCATAAGGTAATTCCTGTAAAGCTCTTAGAGCAGTGCCTGGCATGCAGTAAGCACTATGTGACTGGTAGCTGTTACTGTCCTCTAAGTTTCTCATGGAAGAAAGTTTAAAGAGGAAGTCCTCAGATGCCAGCTGTCCATTTTGATGAGCGTTTATTTACGCAGTTGGCTGCTCCATTACCTTCTCGCTCATGCTCCCTTCATCACCCTCCAGTTTTTTCTTATTTTCTTTGGTGTGTCGTGCTTCTCTGTGACTCCTCCTGTTCTTGGCTGTGTGTGTTGCCCATTCCACTCACTTCAGGGTCTCCCTGTCACTCCCCCTGGGTCAGCTTGCCTTTCACCCGTTCTTACCTCCCGGCTGACTTCTCTGTGGATCGTGAGCAGGAAGAGAAGTCTGAGTAGGAGCGGCACTGACACAGCCCCCTGGGTGGCTCCCGGAAGCCGAGCCTTCTCCCTCCAGATTCACTCTCCTCAGCTGTACTCTTTCCCAGACTTCTTTGATTCTCACTCTGCCAACGCGCCAGCCCCGCCACTGTCAGGGTGGCCACCGCAGCCTCGGCTCTCCCTGCTGTCCAGGCTGCGTCCCCGGCGAGGCTGAAGTTCCACTGACGCCGCAGCCTGACTTCTCCGTGCACTGAAGAACATACCGGCAAAGTCCAGCCGAATGTTTAGAGCCAGTCAATCCTTGTGCCTTTTTTATACCAAGTCTCTTCTAAGTCTTTGTGCTCAGTTAACTTAGCATGGGCCATCCCAAAATGAATGTCACCTCAAGAAATTTTATATACAAGATAAGTGCAGTGCCCCCAGGAAGAAAGATAGGCAGGTTAAAAATGAGCATTCAGAAACCAGGGGGTTTCGCCCAAAGGAGTGAAAACTCACAACTGGGCTCCTTGGGTACCTTCAGTCCTGTGGTTTAAGAGAGACACATGAATTGACAACTATATAAAATTTTCCTGTGAAAAGGCTTTTCAATCAAATAAGCACAATAGGTCTAAGTGCTGAGGAGATTTCATGTTCTGAAATCTGCCTTTTTCTGTTAGAAAGTTGCTCACAGATGTATACCTTTTCCAAAGAGAAGAATTTGGGGAATTTAAATTCCTTTTTTTTTTCTGAGGAAGATTCACCCTGAGCTAACATCCACTGCCAGTCCTTCTCCTTTTTGTATGTGAGCTGACACCACAGCATGGCCACTGACTGACGAGTGGCATGGGTTCACACCCGGGAACTGAACATGGGCCGCCAAAGTGGAGCACCCTGAACTGAACCACTAGCCCTTGGGGGCTGGCCCCTAAATGCTTTTTATGGGGAGGTGAGGAAGATTGGCCCCAAGCTAACATCTGTTGCCAATCTTCCTCTTTTTGCTTGAGGAAGATTGTCACTGAGCTAACATCTGTGCCAGTCTTCCTCTATTTTGTATGTGGGTCCCTGCCACAGCATGGCTTGATGAGGGGTGTGTGGGTCTATGCCCAGGATCCAAACCTGCAAACCCCGGGCCGCCAAATTAGAGTGCACAAACTTAACCACTAGGCCACCAGGCTGGCCCCCACTTACATGCATTTTTATGCTGTGTAAAACAAGTGATGAGGTTATGGTATTCATCTTCACCCCACTTTGGACCCTCCTTACTTTACTGCACTGATTGGTGTAATCTGGCCTCAACATCTGTGAAGTAAAGATAAATGTGTGCCTACGAGTGCCAGGTACTTTAGGAGAGACAAAGAAATATAAAATGTTCATACACTCAAGTAAGATGACATACATGGAAACTGAAATAATGCAGAGTGTGTCACAGCCCGTTTTGCTGAGTTACTAGCACAAATAGTCAATGCTGTGACTTCAGAGGAATTGAAATAATCAGAGAAGCTTCATGGAGGAAGGAGAAAGGGAGTTAGGCTATGCAGTATAAATAGGAGTTGGCTAGCTAAAGAGGAAAGAGAAGGACAGTCCATATAAAAGGAATGGAAGAGTGAATGACTTAGAGGTATTTCCTGAGATTCGTCCAGAGGACCACGAGTATGACTAGAATGCATCAGGAACATCCTAATTAAAATGTCTTAAATCTACTGTTTACTCTCTGTGAGGCCAAGGGGAGGGTACCTGACCTCAGAGCTGCAATCTTCTCATCTGTAAAACAACTGTGATTAAAAAAAATTTAATTAGAAGTCTACACAGTGTTTAACATCAGCAGGCATTTCCCCAAACAGTTGCTGGTTTTATTAACATTAGTGCTCTGGCCACTATTCCGCCACCACTGCCATTGCTAAGCTTGCCACCACTCCTCTGCTTTTCCAGTTACTGCTATGACAACCACTGTTACTACTATTAGTACGACTCTGATTTCTATTAGCAATTCACATTCCAGCTCGCTCCCTGATTGTCCCCTTTCCCCTAGCCCATTGGCATCCTTTCTCTTCTCCCAAAATCCTTTATAAGAAGACCTGATTTGGACACAGCAGGTCTGTGCAGTCTGGACTGCAAAATCAAATTCCAAGACTCAGTCCACAGCTAAAACATTTGGCCTTACTTTACTTGAAATTTATGGTGAATAAAGATGAGTCAATTGGAACTGGACCCTCAGGTTCAGAACAAGAACGAATCAGAGACCCTGGACCCGTCTTCAGGTTTCACTAGAGCCATTATGCAACAGCTCAGGGATGCTTCAGATGAGCTGGAAAATCTAGCTTGCCAGATTGGTGGCGTGGCAGCCGTGTGCCCTACCACACTCAAACTAGGTGGCCCCACTGAAGGCAGTTGAGTCCTATAGCTCCGTTATCATTCTTCCTTCTTTCCCTTTGACTTAGAGCTGCTTGTGTGGCATTTTGAAAAAATGTTTTAAGGGGCCAGCCCTGTGGCCGAGTGGTTAAGTTCGCGTGCTCTGCTTCGGCGGCCCAGGGTCTCGCCAGTTTGGATCCTGGGCATGGACATGGCACCGCTCTTTGGGCCAAGCTGAGGCAGCGTCCCACATAGCACAACCAGAGGGACTCACGACTACAATATACAGCTATGTACTGGGGGGCTTTGGGAGAAGAAGAAAAAAAGAAGATTGGCAACAGATATTAGCTCAGGTGCCAATCTTTAAAAAATAAAAGCAAGCTATCCACTTGCTTTAGAAGGCATTCCTTCCCTTACAACACTTGAACTGCTCTTTACTAGAAACTGTGCATCAACCCCTTTAGCGATGTATATTTTGAGCATTTTTTGTGAAGCCACCCTGAACCTCAAGTGCACCCTTTCAGAACAGGAAACGATGTTAAAATATACAAAATTGGTAAACACCTGTGCATTGTCTCTTACATATGCCTTTATGCCATTGCAGAGAGATGAATCTGTACAGGAGTAGGAGAAGTCAGAAATGTAGGAGTAAATTAATAAAGGTGACCCTCATTCCTCGCACCTGCTCTCTGTGTGATAAATAAGAATAATTTCCAATTCTCATTCCTGATATATTAGCCCACTCCCAAGGCTTCTACGTGATGACCTATTCCCTCATTTCTTATTTCACTGATCAAGGTCTCCTACTGCACAGTATGTAGAACTTGTCTGGTGGGAATGTTAGATACGTGTTTTATTGCTGTATCTAGAGGTCTGGAATATTTTACATGCTATTCTAAGAATTTTCAATTAGCAAATTTTAATTAACTAATTGAGGTTTCTTTTTAAGAAGCTTTTATGATTTGTCATAATAGTGTAGCTGTGTGTGCACCCTATTCTATTAAGAAGCCATTAAATCCTTAGAAAGCGCCTGTGAATTCATTAATCTTACTGTGTAATTGCGGTATTCTGGGTGTAGAGCAGGGCATTTATAAGGTAGTCACTTAAAATATGAGGATCTTCTAGACGATAGAATCTTACAACAATGGAGCTGGGCTAGGGAGGAAAATGCAGTACTCTAGATAACCTGAAGCACCTCATTTTGATTTATTTTTGAGTCTGTTTTTATTCACCCTTTTTTTATGCATCTATATCTGATGTTCTGGAAATTTACAACACTTCCTACCAGCTGCATAACTGGAAATCCTGCAGAAACGTCCCCATGAGGTGAACCAGCCCGAGATGTCACTTCCTCTCAGACCACCTTGAACATCATCCCTTGTGTCAACATTTCCTGGAAAATAAAAAAAAGACAAAATAGGTTTATTTTATAAATAAAATAAGCACTGAAAACCACTTCTGAAGGTGAGGCCTAATATCTAAGATACAAAACTAGAAATTTCAGGAATAAATGTGGCCAACTGATGTCAGGTTCTAGCCAGTTGACCTGAAGGTGACAGGAAGAGTGCTTTGAGCATTTAAACACAGTTCACTTACCCAGGAGAGGACTGAGGGAGATTTGTGTGTCAGATCCAAACAGGCCTTTGTCACTAGAGGGGAAGGGAAGAACAAGCGCAGGCTCAGAGCAGAACAGAACTGAATCAACAGCACAAACTTCGCATCCACAAACGGCTGTGTGAGTTACCACACTTCATTGTTCTAACACTCGAAAGTGAAATGCGCCATTATTGGTGCACAGCCCTGACTCTGTGAGGTCTCACATGGGTAGACTCTTGCTGCGCAGGAGCCCTCCAGAGTTTACTGCTCCTCCAGCCTCCCATCCCCAAGAGGTTGCATCACAGTTGGCACATGTTCTTCTCGCATGGACCCCGTGTCATGGAGGCTGGTAGCCACGACAGCCGGGCCTGGCTTTAGCCAAAATGAGGAGGTGGGTGAAGTTTGGCATGACTGCATTTTCACCACTTTTTGGCCATTGTGTAACTTTCCTGGTGGTCTCTGGACTTGTGCCCTGTAGCCCTTCCACATAGAGGCTTCTCCTCCAGAAAAGCAGTCCCTGACTTGTTTATGAGGAGAAAAATACTGTAATACATGACCCTCCCTGATAGCATTCCAATGATACTGTATCGCATGATACTGATAGCATTCCCATGTGAAAATATTCCAAGTCAAGCCCAAAGCACATGATCTCAAGGTGGGGGGCAGGGGTGTCTTCGGACACATAGTAGAATCAGTGAGAGAAGTAATTGGGTCAGAGGACCCCTTGTTTTAAATAACTAGTTGGTCACCTACTCTCATGGGAACATGAAGGGTAAAGGGTGGATCCAAATTAGATACCGTGTTAGCCCGTATATTACCTCCTACTCTGGACTTCTTTGCAGCTCTCAGGGCTGAGTAAAGGTTCAGATTCTTGTGCAATGACTTTAAGATCCGCTCTACCGGACTCGAGAGCTTTCTTGACCCTCCTCCCACTACTTCATCCATGCTACACCCACCCATCCCATCAAAACACAAGTTCATCTGCTCACTCCTCCAGTGCCGTATTATTTCCGTAAATGAAGTCAGCATGTCCCAAAGAGAGTTCTTCAGAACACTCCCCCTAAGCTGTTCTTCAGAAGAAGGATTCTGTAGTCAAGTAACTGTGGGAAATGCTCTATGTCATAGATTCCTATTCATGACGCAAGTTTGAAAGATCCACAATCCAAATTAAAGCCTCTGAAAATTTTTTTTCACTGAAGATGTCTGATTAACCTTGTTTAGTCTAGGAGTTCCCACCTTTATTTGACTGTAGAACACTTTAGGAAGCGCTGCGTTGGGTCAAGGTCATGCCTAATTGTGGCCTCATCTATTATTACTACTCCCAGCTGACATTTTTTGTGTAAAAACCTGCCTTTTAGTGACACCCTCACAATCAGTTGTAAAATAACGAATTTGGTCAAATCGCTGAGCAAGTTTGGAGATTGGGGTGAGAGGGTAGAGAAAGAAGCCCGTCTACAGGACTCTCGAGCAGTTGCACAAAACAATTTGTTCTTAACCCCCAGAAAGGCAGAAACTCAAAGACTCTGAGTCAGTTTCTTGTTCTCTTTTAGAAGCCAGGAAACTTACAAGGCTTTGGGGAGGTGGTGTCCATCAGGAAAACACTCTCTAGAAAGCTAATTAAAAGTCCTTGAGTCCTGAAAGTGTTTCAGGGAAACAAATCATTGCAGTCGGATTGGAAAGGTCTCTGTCAAAAGCAGCCAAGAGCCTTAACTTAGCACTGTTGTAAATGAAATGATATAAATTACACCTCTTTTTCTAAAAACACACTCAATTCAGGGAATGCATGTTGGCTTGATTTTCATATGAGTTACAAAGGATGTGTTTCACTTATTACCACTTGTTTCTATTACTTCACAAATGTGGCAGAAACCAACACTGAATATATAAAAGACTAATACATATTTTAAGAAGTATATGTAGGCCAAACCACAGGAATTTATTGGCCAGGCTCCTTAATTGTCATGAAGTTAGAAGAAGTCAATTAAGAGAGTCCCGTCTGAGCCTGGAGAGTCAAGTGTGATGCTTAGAGAGGGATCTTGTTCACAGACGGAGCCGAGCCTGCCTTGTCTGCCACCCACAGGCCTCAAGTTTCATGCATTTGCTTTTCAGACGCATTACAGGTCAGTACCCTATGCCACCTTTCTTTCTTTGAGTTGCTGAATTTGGCCATTATTGTGGGCTGACCAATCATGATAATAAAAAATTGCTGGAGTACAAGCCTGGAGTTTTCTTTTGTGGCTGGAGGACAGGACTGATGCTGCAGGTGGACAAGGAGGTCCCACAAAAGCCACCATCCTAAGTGTTTCCAGAACCAGTGGTCACACTCACTGCCCGCCATGCCCCGTTCCACAGTTGGCATCCCTCTGCAGGTGGTAGCAGGCACTGAGCTCCCCGGGGGCCACCTTTGCCAACACTGCATAATCACTGGGACCTCACCCACCCCCAGCCAGGTTATGCAGAGTAATTGGGGAGGAAATTCAGTGCGGGGAAGCAGGGAACAGAAACACTGCAGCACCCACCAACCGAAGTGTTTACCTACAGGAGCTATAATGGGTTGGGTCCCTGAGGTGGGCTACCTAACACAGAGGGACGAAGGATGTCTCTCAGAAGCCTCTGGGATGTCTGCAGTTAGAAATTTAAAGCCTCATCTTTGCTGGTTCCTGGACAGACTGGCTGGGTGGGGCTGGCTGAGGGATGAGCATGCTCATTATGGGGAGGGACCTGGCAGGACACCAGGGTGGACAGGAGTTGGAAGTCTGGTGAGTCACCGGTCACAGCGTCCAGCATCTTATTCGCCGTGCTGGGGTGGTGGTAATACTGTTGCTGTGGCTTCTCTGATGAAATCTCCAGTGAGAAGCTGACTGTGTTCTGATTGTCCAGGATAAACAGTCCGTCTTTTCCCCAGGTCACTGAGGTAGCGTTCATTACCTTCTCACAGACTCAGCCCATAACTTAAAACGGGAATGTTCTTTACAGATCTTTGGTGTGACCCGTAAAGAGGTTTAAACATCAATTTCAGTTTATTTATTTTCCAGTTGCTCAAGTTAAATTCATCTTTTTTTATCCTTCCCTCCCTCACCCCCAAAAGAATGTGGGCGTGTACCTGCCATCTAATTGGAGCCCTATTTAGAGGTTCCTAAGTTCTGGTTAGGTCAATTCTGAGGTCAGATGCCCCAGCCAAACCACAGGATCTTTTGAAGCCTGCTCCCTCCCTTCTCACCCTCTCAAAGCTGAGCTTGCAATAAACTGCAGGCACTTCAGCAAAGTGTGGTGTCAAAGGGCTGGATTTGTCATTTACCTTGGTGACGAAAGAAGCACATTTTAGGTTCAGCATTAAGTTTGTAAATCCTTTTTATACACATAAATTTTAATTTCAAATGTTACCTTCCAAATGGATGCCAGAACTGGGTTTGGACAGTTTTTACCTTTGGCTGTAGTTAACAAAAAGCCCACACCTTAAAATGTTGTTCAAGCTTAAAATTTATCCACCTACATGAAGGATTAGAGGGGCTTGAAAAATTACCCGTTGGCGGAGAATATTTTTAATCCATGGGGCTGTATCGCCTCATATGACTTAACTTTTCAGCCTGTGGTTTGCCAGCTGGAAAAACTAGAGTTTGGTAGAATTGGAAGCATCATCAAATATTTGTTCCGTGCTTTTAAAATAAAGTCAGCTCAGGATTGTGCTAATACTATAACTAATATCTCATGCTACTGCCTTTAGAACAGGAGAAAGAAACTGCCCTTTTTTCTCTGTGCTAAAGATGATTTTGTTTAATATTATGAAGCTCTTTGTTCAGGATGGGGTTCCATTTGGTAACATTTAAGGGATCAAATAGGTAAGACTTTTTATATCGATTATTGATAGCAGGTGCCTTCAAATCCCTGCTATGCTTTTACTCTCATAAGAATAAAAATATCTTAATGTGTTTTTTCCTGAACATGTTTTAAACATGTTTTAAATGCATTTCTGTGTCTGTACGTGGAAGAGAACAGACTAAAGTTAGTAACATCTGATTTTGATAAAAAAGGAACCTACTTGTTGCTTCGCTCTCACAGCCCTGTGGCTGGCTGCAGGTTCGCTTCTTTCAGTCCCCTCTCCTCAGTGACTCATAGTCCAGAGAGAACTCCACTGCCAGCTGAAGCTCGCCACTTTGGGAAGGCCTAAAGGGATTTGACTTCTTTCAGCCAGATCTGTTTTTCAGCTGTTGGTTTTACTTATGGGACCTATGAAAGATTCTAACAGAATCAGTGGATTAGAATGGAGCTTTATACTCAGGGGCTGTGTCTGCATTGGTAAAGCCCTTTAGAGAAAGTGGGAAGGGGCCCCCCATTTGGATTGGTGACATAGGTGAAGCCTAGGAAGCATTTCACTGGGTGCCAGGATCAATGCCCTAATCCTCTTCTCTATCTGATAAACTCCAGTTGATCCCTCAAAACCACCTTCTCCAAAGGGCTTCCCTGATCTCCCCCCACCCCATATAGTTAATTACTCCTCTGTGCTACGTGCTGCCTCCACCTTGTGCAAAGTGGTTATGTTTATCCATCTATCTGTGTGCATGCCTTCCCACCTAGACAAAGGGCTCCTTGAAGGCAGGGGCCATTCTTACTCATATTTATACCCAGGAACTGAACATAAACTCATTGTTAGATTGAATTGAATTGCTGGTAGTGCAGCAAGAATGGGCACATTTAGATTCTTGGGGCTACAGAGCAACTATGGTTGCCCAGGAAAGATGATCAGAATCAGAAAAGTAAGCATCAGCTTCTGCTTTAACATCTCAAATGTGTGTTTTTACTTTTTATTTGGATATACTGTGGTAGCAGATGCTTTAGAACCTGGTAAAAATTGCATTATTAAATATTCAGAGACCTATATATTTTATTATGGCAATAGTACTGTTCTTTTGGCTTAGCAGAGCTAATGCATGGAAGAATACAGGGTAAGAACCATTACAAGACATCAAAGGGTGAGCTAGAATATTTCCCTAGAGGGGAGTTATCACACCTAGATTAAAATGAAAGTGCATACTTAAATAGAGGGGATGGGCTTAATAAGAAGAACAGCTGTTTATTGAGCCCTTACTATGAGCCAGGCACTGAGCCAAGCTTCCTGAGTAAGATGGGTGCATGGGAGTAATTAAGTCCTGGTTAAGTGGTTTACTATCGTAGAAGAATGGGCAAGGTTATGGAATGCATACAAACATTTATTTAAATACCATTTAAAAAGGAAAATGTAGTAGCCTCATTTTGTGTTTTCAGACAGAGGAGAAAGATAAGTCATCTTGTACATAAGGGGTGTGTCTTTTCTATGATTGAAATTCAGACTGTTTGAGCCATTAGTGCATTTTTAATAGAAACTTATTGCATTGATTTGTAATTATTTTGTGTTCTATGTTAGGCCTTGGTATAACCATTATTCTGTGGGTACCATGACAACTACTTGGTGTAGTTCTATGCTGCACATTGTAGGCCAAGTATCAGATTACATAAGATATCTACCTTATAGCACATAAAGAATACTCAGTAGGACAGTATAGAATTCAAGTTTTGTTGGCTAACTTTGGTTCAAAGTTAGAATGACTTCATAAATATCAGCCCAGTGTTGAATCTATAGTTTTCAGTTACTATAGGCTGATGACTATCGAGGCCATTATCATAAAAAGCTCATTTTTTGGTAAAATGTACTCCTCTCTAGACTTACTCAAAGGTCCCATGAGGATGGTAGTGGCCATTCATGGATAGTACTCCCTGGACGTATTTTCATCATGCTATATGGGGTCACTGGACAATCCCAGCCCCTCCTGGGAGCGATGGAGTTCCAAGGCAGTAGCACCAAACATGCTAAGGACACTGGACCATCTTGAAAATGAAGCATTTTTGCAGATTTAGGCCTTCAAATGATTCACTGTCAAGTGTCTAGGGTGGCAGCTGGGTGTCCTATGGTGACTTCAGATTGTATAGACTCAACAACTCTGCAAAGAAAAAGAAAGTCTTATACTCTGAGATCTGGCTGACCCAAGTAACCACGTCTGTAGAACTTTACAGATTACAAAACGTTTTGGTATACATAATCTTATTTGCTATGCTTATTATGGTACTATGAGGCTTGAACCTTGAAAATGTTAACAGATGTCTGTAAAACCAAATGGACACCTATGTCTAACAAAGAGGAATGGAGTGTGGAGTGAGGTTGTGTGAAAAATATTATGAAAAACAAGGAAATCTCTCTGTAATATGGATCTGACACTGAGGGTCCAGTAAATGGGAGGGAATCCTGTAGTCAGGAATCCTGGAAAGTTTTTCAGTTGGAGTTAGGAGACAATGGAGAGTTTTGCCTGAATCTGAAGGGGAAACTTGAGGCTCCTATGAAGTGGACAGAGTTGTGTGATGGAGCTTCTTCAGGACTGGCCTTGCCTGGGGAGATAGAATTTTAAATGACCACAAGAGACCATTTTATGGGTCGGGACCCACGTGACGAAGATGGTCATCACACCATCAGCATGGTAGCACTTCCCTGCATGTAATTTGGATCCTGGGACTACACATGCATTCTGAAAGCCGGCAGTGTGGGGACCTCAGCTACCAAAGAGGAAAAGGAAAAAAGCTGCAATGAGAGATGGGCACGACAATGGAAAGGACAATGGAAGTCAAATGCCCAAGGATCAGCAGGATGAGCCAGGACACTTCTGTTGAGAATCAACAACCCTTCCCATCCAGCTCTTCCCTTCCTCCCCAGCTCTCTCTGGCCTACCAGAATCCTGATCGGAGCAATATCATTCTAAAGAGTTTATCTGAATGACAGTGAATTAGAAGATTCCACAGAAAAAAGCAAAGAGTAACAGTCTAGATAATGACGCAAAGGATGTAACTGATAGAGGGAGCAGCTTTTATGGGATATGTGTGCAGCTGATAACAGGGCCAGTTGAACACAGCCTCTTATCTAGCCTTATAAATTTGTGGGTGCACATTTTGGCATGTCATAGCATCCTGGGTATCCAGAAAATGAGTATCTTCTGGGGGCAGGTAGTAATTAATGGCATTAATTGCTAAGTTTTCTCATGGCTGGCATGAGGTAGAAGACTGACGCAATTGTGGTGTGGGTCTTGGTGAGAAATCTCCGAAAACAGAGCTCCAAAATTCAACCACTACCTTGATGTATGATACTTTAAATCCAGGAGTCTCCGTTCTTTTCCAGTCACCAAAAAGATGGGCTATAGCTTGCAGGAACGACTCTACCTTGGTTAATATAACTGTGGTGAAAATCGATCAATAAAAGATTCCACCTTGTTTTTAAAGTGGTAGAAATCTATCTACAGGCTCTTGTAGATTATCAACATGTACAGACCATTGCTGTATTCCTGTTCCTTACACCTTGGCCATAAATGCTCCCACATGCCTGAAGTTAATCTTCAGAATATGGGGCTGTTGGGGTTATTCCAACCCCTTGAAAATACAAGGGCATACAAATGCTAAGTCATCACTGTAGAGGTAATAGTCTTAGAGACTATTACTAAGGTTTCTATTTGGATTCTTTTTCTGTAGGCATTGTGGTGTCGTGGAAAAAACTAATGTAGAAAAAAATAACGCTTCATTCGGACTTTGAAGTCTGTAATATTTATTGCCAGATTTGTTTGATTAGATGAGACTCGTGACAGAAAAAAAAATAAAAAGCTGCCCTCTGTATAAATTTTACCAAATACCAGCATGTAGTTTTTATTTGACCATCTTTGTGGTGCTAAGCTGGAGCAGCGTGGCATGAAGCAGTAAGTAAAATGCTCAAAACTGAGCACAGATGTAAACACCCCTGGGTCTTATAAATCTCCCAGTAAGCCCCTCAGAGAGTTTTTCTCTCTTTGCCCTGCCTCCTTGGATCCCCTCTGCCACCGATTACCCCACGTCAGTGAGCCCCCTGTCCCACACCAGCTGAGCAGCACCATCACTGTTGTCGGCACGCAGGCCTCTGCTGGCCACACCTGTCCCTTTGCCCCCAGCATCCTCTCAGGCTTTCTGGCATCCTTGGCAGTCTCTGCTACAAGTTGACCAAAGACCTAGGTAAGATGAGGAAAGAGCAATAGGAAGGCAAGCGGAGGCCAGCCTGGGGGTGGAGGCAGGGTTGGCTGGCTGAGATGCCCAGCTGTTAGTCATCAGAGTCTCCGTCTCCAGCCAGCCCAAGGCAGCACTGGCGGCAGGTGCTGTGAGCAGCCAGGTGGGAATCAGTGGGCAGAGGCCTAATAAATTTTCATCAAGCATTCCAAGGCTTTGATCCACAGTGAGGAGTGGATGGTGATGGCAATTTATTACCATATGTCACTAGCGATGTAAATAACCAACTAGAAGAAGAGGGGATAAAAGAAGTCAATTTGCTACATTTAGAATTTTATAGTTTTTTGTTTGGTTGGTTTACAGATCATCACAGATCAAAGGGAAAAAATTAAGGAGTGTGGACTTGACTAAATTATTTAAAATGTCGAGAAATAAATGCTATAATAAAGCAGATTCATTTGAAAGAAGTAGCAGAAACTCTTGTGCGCCACAAAGACCAAACACAGAATTCCCATGAGTGGTAGCTTCTTAATAAACTAATTGTTTCTATTATATGGTTCTTTATGGATGGCTACTATTACGTAGTGGTTATAAATCCATTAGAGAAAGAGTATGTTCAGTGATGAAATGAAATTGAACTGTAAATAGAGAGCAAAATAACACGACCGTTATTTTAATCTTGGAAGCATTTAAAAGCATTTAAAACTATTTTGCAAACATGACATTATGAACTTCCTCAGGCACAGTGATTAAAGAATCTAATAGAAAGCAACAAAAACATAGACTCTCTGAACATAATCAAAGTGCATAATATCACTTGCTTTAGTAGATAACATGGCACGTGACATAGGATTTTATTTTCACTCTAAAATGATCTAGACTTTAACCAAGTTTTCCTGAAAGCAAAAAATATAGAACCATTTCTGACTAAATGCAGTGGGCATAGATAACATGGCTACCTGGAACGTTTTGACTTCTTTTTTCTCCTTTAGGGCAGTGGCACTTGTTGGTAGCACATATTTATGAATTCAAGTGATATTTTGTCCTCGCTTGTTGGAGTAATGAATAGACCAACATAGTTTTCTGAGCATAGAGACACAACTTCAAGGACTGGCACGTAGTCAACAAAACCCTTCTTTGCCTTTGGATTCACCGTGCTACCTGGTCTAGATCTCTGTGCATAAATCTATGTTTGTGATTGAGGTTAAATAGCAACAACATTCAAGCCAACTTTGGAGCCACTCAGTGGCCTCCAGAACAATGGCTCCCAATTATGGCCCTCCCTCAGAGACACCTAAGGAGATCTTAAAAGCACAAATCCCTGGCTCCAGCCTCTAGAGATTCTGTTCTAGAAGGAATGACATGCAGCCCAGGCGTTTGTATTCTAATCATCCCAGTTGGCTTTTGGAAGCCACTCACAGCCTGTGGGCACTGAATACTCCACATGCTCAGGTGGCTTGGTTATTGGGAACCATGGAGACTCTTCGATTCCTTTTCCAGTAGAACTTTAAGTAAGATAGGGACTGCTCATTCCTAGTCCCTGTCAGCTGGTGCTAAACATGAGGTACTACAAGATCCCACAATACCTTCAGAATTACATAATTAGATAGATCTTCTTTAGGTTAATTCTTCAAAATTATTTATCCTTTTTGGTGGGTGTGGTGACTAGAATATTTAATTTCCCTTCTACACTAAATAAATAAGTCACTACAGATTTAAACATATCTCTTGGTTACCCAAGTAGAATAAGCACTCCACCCGTGAGATTTTGGAAGGTTGCTGTGGTTGTCAATATTCTGAGCACTGTCCCAGATTCCTATCTCATTCGTGAACTCTGAGAAATTATTAGTACTTTCGAGAAAGGTCTATCAGTTCCAGGTCAGTGCTTCTCTAACTTAAACTCCATACAAATCACATAGGTCTGGGGTGGAGAGTCTCCATTTCCAACAGGCACCCAGGCCATGCTGGTGCTGCGGATCCTGAGAACCTCTAGTGACGGTACCATGATGAACCGGACCCCCGAGATGTGTGGGTTACTGGTCTGGAGGGAATCAAGTAACCATAAAAAACTGACAGGTAACATCAGACCTGGTGGGAGAAGTGGTGATAACTTTCAGCGAGGAGGACAAAGAGCTGAAAAGATCTGACTTGTTGGGACCCCAGGGACCTGGGACCGAGAGAGGAGGTGCAGAGAGCTCTGCTGCTCTACCTCAAGGTCAGAAGTCAGGAGGTGCAGCCCAGCAGCTCAGTGCGGAGAATCTAGAGAGCTCTTCACAGTCCAGGAAATTAGCCCTGGTCATAGCTCACCTTGCCAGGGTTCACTGGATATTTGATGCCCTAGCACTGTCATAATTTTGTATAAAGCCCAATACCCACACTCAGTTCTGTTTGAAATAATATCTTCTTGTTTTACTTTATTTTCTAACAGTGTGTCCAACAGCTGTATGTTTAAAGTCTGGCTTTGAAAGATATTTTAAAGGCTTGTTTTTTTTTTAATTCAGTACCTAAGAAGTACCAAAGTGGATGCTCAAACACTTTCCCAAATTTCTGAGACGGAAGGACTGTTTTCTTCTAGGTCTTGTGATAGTTTTAAGATGATAATGCGTGGTAGGGAGGTGTCAAAGATTATTTCTTGAAATCCAAAATGTATGAACAGTTACATCATAGCTGATGATAGGGTTCCAAAAAGGGTGTGGTTTAGAGAAATAGAAACTAGGCAAGGGTTCCTGCAGAGCCAAGGGATCAAAAATCTTTTTCTGCCCCTTGGAAGGAGAGTGAGGCCCCAAAATAGAAATGAGGCTCCCTAGGGCTGGCTTTACTCATACTGCTGGAGCGCTCACTGCTGACATGTGTTTTCATGAATATTGTTGCTAATGGAAACAGCTTCGGGCAAATGACAGCACCCAAGATTCTCATGTGACCCCTGCGTGATTTTTGGAAGAATGTGATTTTTACCAAAAGCAATAAATGAAATCCCGTGTCCATATGTTTCAGGCAAGTTCGAGGAGCTATTTGGTTGGCCTGAGACCAGCACTGTGAAATAAATAGCCAGCGTAATTAATTTTTAAGGTGTCGTCAACATGATAAAATGAAAAATTGATAATAGCTGCTCAAATCTGGCATCCACATACAAAACAAATTATAGTCTACCACTTAAGTCACAGTTTATATTTCAGATTACTTGGTTTTTCAGTAGAACTGTGTCAACAGGCATATTCTTCAAAATAGGAAGCCAGATGGCAAATGGTTGGATACCCAGAAAATTAAGAGATCGATGTACAGGCAAGCAACAGCTTCTTAAAAGCTAATGCGCTGTAGGCTCAGCCTTTGAGCCACACTTTCTGTTGAACTGGACTCATGCATAGAACAATTTGGAATACAGAGGATGCAAGTATGACTCTAATAGCACACTGGGCACATATCTTGCATTCCTTATTACTAATGTGTTTGGAAGGATTCAGTTCCCTTTGTAGTGTTCAGAGGGAGTTAAATAGGATCAGACCATTGGGCTTTGCCCAGTGGGGCAATAACTTCCATGCTAAACTTGTCTGTAGAGGACGTGTTTCCATAGTTCCTGCGAAACCTTATGTGGAATTTGAATGGATGTTTAAGGACACGTCAAGGAGGGAAGCGGTACAAAGTAATTTTCACATCAACACTGCATTGTGTCATAGGAATCAAAGAAAGTGTGAAAATCAGGAGACAGGCTTCAGCCCATGAAGTTTTATTCCCAACTGAAATCTGGGTTTACCTTTACAGAGCAAGGTGATGAGGAGCTTTAAGATGTGGGAAACCGGGCCACCAGATATCTCTGTGGGACACATTAAGACTCAGCCAATCCCCTAGAGGAAGAGCTTTCTATCTCACCCCAAATGACAGTTAGCAGCACTCATCAAAGGAAATGCAGGCATACTTACTTTATGGGGAAACAGTGAATGCTCACGAGGGGAGATGACTGACTGGAGCACGACTGGAAAGAAAATTAGCCCACACAGTGTTTATGAAACATTTGATTTACACCCTCGTGGCACTAACTTGGCATCACATCGAGAGGAAAGATTGGCTTCCTAATTTGAGATCATATGTGAAGGAAGTAATGAAGTAGGCCCGAGGTGTTGGGGAAGAGGGAACACATTATTTCAGAAGGAAATGATCACATTCCTTTCCTGCGTCTCCCCAGATCTGTCGCCGAGAGCCCCTCATCTGGGCCTCATTAGCCATCCAGCCTCGCAGCCTCCGGCTCACAGTGGAGGCATCTACACTGCTTTTCTTTCCCCTGCATGGTTTCTCACAGCCCAGAATCCTTATCACAAGCCATCCCGGGTGTGGCCACTGGGGAAACGTGATTTGGCCCCTCGTGGAACAGGACGGATTCTCTGTCCTCTGTGCATAGACCACACGGTCCTGATGTGGGGAACGTGAGCATCTCTATTTAACAGAGGGTCGCTTGCGATGGTGCCTTCTAATCTGGGAGAATTCAGAACTGTCCTTGACGAGGTTGCTTGAGTTTCGCTCAGCAGCCCTGCGCTACACTGGGTTCTTGTCAGGTCAGCCTGGGAAGGGCGGGCAGGTGAGGCCGGGAGTCTGCGATGCAGCAGAACTGAACAGTGATGATGTTTCCACTTGAAAAAGCAAGCCTCTCTGGAGTCGTAAAAGCTGGGAGGGAGGAGATTTGTGCCCCCAAAATTACCACCAAAGGCTGAAAATGCTTGAGGTCATGTGATGAAACAGTAGCTCCTCTCACTTTACTGCCCCCCCCCCCCCAACCAATGAAAAGATGGAGGCTTGTGTTTCAGACCTGGTCACTGCTCTCTGCTTTGTGGTTTGTCACAGTAGAGAGCCAAAAAGGCATGTATTATTTATTGCTCCTTATAATTAAAATGCCACATAAAAGTGTAGTGCAGCGTTCTGAGGCCAGTGTCAACCTCTCCTGTCCTTTCTGCTAGAAGCATTTGTGGAGGTAAATGAAATACATCGAGGTCCCTCCTATTTGGGGAAATGGGGGCTTCGGCTTTCAACTGAGGCCTGGGCTCTAAAACCTACTGGTTGTGAGATGTTGGGCAAGTCATTTAACCTCTCCTAACCTATTTCCTGGTCTCCAAAGGGAAGATGCTAAGGGATATTGCATGGATTAAACTGAGGAAAGCTCTCCCCATGGTGACTGGCCTGGAGTAACTCTTCAGTTCAGTCGGTGCTGCTCCTTTCACAGTTACCAAGGGAGGTTGCAAAGTGTTTGCCTCACATAATCTTTGAGAAGAGTCTCCTCTTTGGTTTCGAAGAATTTAAGGCATTTGTACCTATAAATGGGAGACTGTGCTAAATAATCTGTGCGGGTAGCTTTCAGCTCAGCTATTTTCCTAAATTCTGACTATGGTCAAGGAGGAAGATTAAATGACAGGATACGTGTAAGAGCTTGTGCGGGGTACATAGCAGAGCTCATAAATGTTACTTGTGGCGCGTGTTATCATCTGTTATCTTGATCATGGGAACAAGACGGGGCAGACGGAGAGAAAGTAACGCAGATATTCGTCGCCCACTGCATGATGGCACCACGCTGCGGCTCTACACCTGTACCTCTCACTCCTCACCCCGGCCCCCAGTCAATGAGGTGGATGGTTTGGGCTTCATTTTTCAGTTGAAGTGATTTATTCCAAGTCACAGCAAGTAAGTGACAGACCTGAAATTGAACTCAGATCGGATTCTAGACGCCCTGAAAAATTGTAGAACTGTGCAATTCTGCCCTCTGCCTCCCTCGCCCCCACTTTCCAGTAGGCTCCCTCCTGTGGGCCATGCTTAAGCTGGCATAAATTTCAAAAACAGCTAATTCTTCCTGCTGGACAGGCCATAAGTAAGATGCATCATAATTAGCTATGTCTGATTGACCTCCTGTTGTCCTAAGCTGTAGCCCCTAATTGTATGGCGGTGGGGGTTTTGCTATGGCTAGTTTTATCATTTTGACAGTTTGCTAATAAAAGGTCACCACAGGTACAGAAGCGCTCTGATTTACATATGGCAAGTAAAAGGGCATTATGGGAATTTGGCGTCTGAGGTAGCCCGGTGCATTTGTTGCTATTGACACCCATGCTGAGATTCCATAATTGACAAGAAATGCTATTATTAAGCAGGTCTGTTGAGATAATTAGCACTCAGGGTTGCATTTTTAATCGGACTTGAGTCAGATAATTTATCACAGCAGTAGCAAGCTGTCAGGGTCACACAATAAATACTCATTAAGGCTGAATAAAGATTAACTACAGGCTGAAAGAAAATTAGGCCAAGTAGTAACATTTGATTTCAATATTTACAGTGCTAATTTGGGCTGATATTGGCAAAAAGATCAGATCCCCAAATCGAGCTCATTTATGAAGGAAGGAGAGAAGGGATGCTATGTTGAGATGCCCAAGTGGGAATGTTTTTAAAGCTTGAAATCTTATTCCTAATTGATTGCCAAAAATATTAATTTTGAAAGGCTCATTTGGCACGGCTGTTCTAGGAGCCTTGGTATCTCTGCATTAATAAGATGACAACTCCAAACGCAGAAATTGTGCATCTTGAAGGCATGCCTAATTTGTTAACATTAGTCAGATACCACACTTTTAATTTAATGCAACTCGCTTGTCTTTGGTTCATACATGGGCAGTTTATAGCACTTCCAGTTAATTAAAAACACCTACCATTAAAACATGCAACATCTTTAAAGGAAAAAGGAAGTCATTTCAGGCCACTATATTACCAGGCCAAAGACATTTATGTACTTGCTCATAATTTACAGTATACTAAAGATAGGGAACCAAATGAGAACATTAGTATTTATGAATACAGTAAATTTTGTTGACAAAACCAGTGTAAAAGGTCAGATAGAGAATCCACAGCAGATGCGCAGTTTGTTTATCAGACTGAGAGGCTTAGATTTTAATAGGAAATTAATTTCAAGGGCTGCTGCATCGCTGTAAAACCCCTCAGAAGACTCAAGACCCAGCCAGCCCCTGCCCAAGCCAACGCCCTCACCCGAGGACCCGCAGTCAGTGGCTGGCGTGGACCGTCGGTGGCCTCTCGGTGCCATTGTCACACTTGAGGGATCTCAGCCAAATCACCGTCATCAGCAGGGAGCTTTTGTTAGAAACCTCGTTGTGCTGGCAGTCATTCTGTGTAGAAAGACGTAGGTGAACTCCCAAGAGAGGGCTTCTGGGCATGTGTGTGCTGTGAATTGGAAATGCAGGAACAGAAGAAGATGAGTAAGGCAGGGGCTCTGAGGTGGGTCTCGGTCACAGAAAGAGTATCTAAGGGAGTGAGGGGGCCAGGCTGAGAGAGCTTTTGATGGCCAGAGGTCAGGAGCAGCTCAGGCGAGGCTGATCCTGTGGAGGGGCAGAGGAGGAACCCTGTAGAAGGGGTGGTAGCCCCAGCACAAAGGTGTTGCCTTTTTCACCAGCCTTTCCAGGGAACTAACCAAAACAGACACGGAAGAGGACTTTGTGTTCCAGGGTTCATTTCAAATGGTATGCGCAGGTGAGAGGAAGACAGGCGGCAGGAATCAGCCTTTCTTGTTCCTAGGAGACTGGGAGCTGCCTGCTGCCATTGCACTGGGAGTCCTGATTCGCACCTGCAGTCTGACCCCACTGCCTGCCTTAGTCCTGGCCACGGGGTCTGCAGAGCAGGCTTTTAACCCAAGCTAGAAAGTGACAGCAATAGTTACAGGCAAAAAGGAGAAGAGAGCCCCCAATTCCAATTTATTCATCTCAGTAAACCCTGTGTAGACCTTGTGATGGGAACCCAGGGTTGGAAACAGAACTGAATCCTCGTGGAGGCTCTCACGAAGTTGGGAAACAGACCAGTAAGTGAGTAACTATAAAACCAGGCTCCTGTGGAGAGTGCCAAATGTAAGGAAAACAACATGTTAGGGTTGCTGATGATGGCAAGGTGGCATTTAGCCTGTGGCCTTACACGCAGGATCTTCCCACTTCTAAAGGGCCACTGTTATTTCTTCCCTAAACCTGCTCAGTGCTGAAATTGCCTGAAGAGGGATGTGGAGCAGGAAATAAGCCTGAGGCTGTGGTTAACTGGCTGGTAGAACAGGGCGCAGGGCCATCTACTCCAGGGATGCACAGCTCACCCCCTTCCCTCCAGATCCGGGGACCCTCTGGCCCCAGCAGGGTGCTCTCAGAGTTTTGGGGGCTAAGGCAAGACCTGTGAAATGCACCCTGGAAAGTGAATGAGGCTTTCTCTCCCACATTCCCCACTTCTATGCTGTTTCTCACCCTGGTTCTCAGTCCCCACCCCCAAGCCGTTATTTCCACCTACTTTGGCTTAGTTCCCTGTCGACTCATCTCTGCTAAGCTGTGAGCTGATAACGAGTTTCTTCTTCCCAGGAATCTTGGTATTTTAAGCAGTGAATTCCTGATAACCAAATAGCTCCCAAGGCCCCAAGTGGTGAATCTCTCTCTGTAACATTTTGGAAATGTATTTTGGAGCGGAAAGGCCTGCTCTGTGCTCCTCAAACCACATTGCGTGGCCAGCTGCTACTTGGCTGTGCAACACTAGGGGTTTTAGAGACGCCCAAGCGTCTGGTTTCTAGCTAAACAGTGATGAAGGTGAAAGAGGCAGAATGCCGTCAGGGAAACAAGAGTGAGAACCACTCTCCACATAGGGACAAAAATCAGTATTTTCAGGTCTTTGAAAAAGAATCACTGAAAGCAACTACACAATGATTAACAATAATGGCTACTATGTATGGAACACCTGTTATTGCCAGGTACCCTTGAAGGCACTTTGCTTTGTATTAATTCATTTAATCCACAAATCTGTATTATCCCCATTTCACAGAGGAGGTAACTGAGCCACAGAGATAGTAAGTAACTCGCCTAAGGCTGTAGTACCAGTGAGGGGTGAAGCTAAGATTCACATGCTCTGGACCTCCATGGAAATTGCTGCAGAGCAAAGAGCTACTGAATAGATGGAAGGGCCAGGAGAGAGAAACAGGTTTGCAGAGGATTTTAACATAAACACAGATGCTTTGGGTTTTTGTTTTTATTTCAGGGAAGAGTTAATGTTAAAAGTTAAGAACATGGGGCCAGCCCTGTTGCCAAGTGGTTAAAGTTCCATGCACTCCACTTCAGCAGCCTGGGTTCACAGGTTCAGATCTCAGGCGCAAACCTACTCCACTCGTTGGACATGCCGTGGAGGCATCCCATGTACAAAGTAGAGGAAGATTGGCACGAGTGTTAGCTCAGGACATAATCTTCCTCAAGCAAAGAAAGAGGAGGATTGACAACAGATGTTAGCTCAGGGCGAATCTTCCTCACCCAAAAAAAAAAAAAGTTAAGAACAAAACAAGGCATGTGCCTATGTACAATGTAACCTAAACTTCCTAAAAAGTGAAAGATGTGAAGTGGCAGGGTTCACTTGAGGATGCGTGTGGCCGTGCATTCCAGTGGATAACAAAACTTGGAAGAACCTTCTTAAATGTCTAGAGACTGGGTCAGGCCATGAATCTCTTAAGAGTTTGGCCACGTAAGTGTTGTTTGTGAAAGAAAAAACTAGAAATAACCAAAATGCTCTTCAGTATGAGATTGGAATAATAAATTGACATATCCGTCCTGTTTAAAACCATGAGACAGATCCATATGTACTGACCTAAAAAGATGTCCGAGATATATTGCTAAGTTTAAAAAAGGAAAAAAAAAACAATTTGCAAAATACTACAATCTTTTATATATATATTTGAAAACTTGGTAAAGAAAATGCATGGAAAAACTGCAATCTGGAGTATTCCCCAGCCACTGACAGTGGTTGGGCCGAGACTGTAGGAACATTTTTACATTATAAATAATTCTATAACATTTGGATGTTTATGGTAAAATTGTTGCTTTTGAATTCCGAAGAAACAAAGAGACAAAAAACAAGTTTTAATGGGCAGTCCTATTCAGGCAGGTATATGAGATTTCCTAATGGGATATAAAGCTTTTTCATACCATATTGATTCTATTGTTATGTATCCATAAAAACGAGAGAGAACACCGATTGCTTAAATTTTTTTCTTATTTGTAAGCAATAAACCTGTTCTACTGATTTTTGAGCGTTTTCAAGTCAGTAAGTTATTTTCCAGTGAGTACATGCGCTCTAGGAAGAGAAGGATCATATTTTGGTTACCTCTCAGCAAACCAGATTTGGAGTACGCACAGAAGCATCGTAAAGGCAAAATTCGACAACAAATAATAGCTGCTGCCTTTACTGAATGACTGCTGTGCACCTCATTTGATCCTCAAAACAGCCCGATGGGGTAGGTATTATATTGGTCCCGATTTTTCAGTTAAGTAAAGCAGGCAAAGCTGGGGGAAGCAGTGTGCACAGAGCTCTAAGTGGCAAAGTGGAGTTTCCACCCTTGTCTGTGAGTTCCTCTTGTGGAGGCCTCATTGACCATTAAGCTAATTGCTTCCCTGTGGATTAAATGGCTTGGGTACAAGAGCTTTCTTCCTAAGGCCCAAATTCCGTTGGTCTCTGAGAGGTGTACCCAGAAAGTAAAATGGCGAGGCTTCAGGAACTCTAGTGGACACCAAGCAATGTACGTGCATGAAGATATCCTACCTCTGCTGGCAAAGGCTCACGTGAAGATGGAGGAGTGAGTACAGTCCTTGTCTGGGGAAACATACAGTGAAACTAAACATTAGCACAGTAAAGCCCGGGCTCCTATTTAACTTGGAGTTACCAAGCATGTCTGTGATTTCAAATATTTGGCTATGATTAAAGCAGGAAATAGTATGAAAATATGTTTAGCTAAAGCATGCGACTCATTCTGGAGGGGCTAATCAACAGGGAATAGTTGACAAATGCAAATAAATCAGGACTTGTAAATAGAAAGGCCGCCTTAGGAGCCATTTTATCCCATCGACAGCCAGGAGAGGTCATCGTGGGAGAGCATTTTCATCTTTACTGCCATCGTCTGCAATCTGAATCGTGGTAGAAAGAAACAAAGGGAGAAAATAAAGCTGAAAGCCTACATACTCTTTCAGGAATACTTTGTACCTGAGTTTGTGCGTTGGATATAAACCAAGCAACATGCCAAGGGTATGTGCTGAGCTTCCTCTGGAGAGAATGCATGAATGTGCAAATGAACAATAAGAGATTATTAAGGAACAAGAACTCAACATCTTTACTGTTACAGTTCGACTACGTCCACTGACAAGCTGTATTTTCCATAGTGAAGACCTTTATGCATTGCACTCAGACACATGACTGATGGAAGGAAGCATATGGGTATAGACGCAGATGAGTAGGAGGGTTGGCAAGTTATCGGTTTAGCTGGCAGCGGCAGTAGACATGTTGCGAAGACCATGCTGAATGAAATCGTTTAAATAAGCAGCGTCGTTACTTCTGGTCACCAGAGAAAACATGTCCTCTTGGCAAGCATGTCTTTTTTCTCACTTGTTTTTCCTTCCAAACTCTGCCTAACCTCTCATTCTTTGGGTCATCTCTCTTTTCCCTAAAGGAAAAAGAAAGAAAAAAACTTTTATTTTCTTTAACGACATTTGTAGGAAAAACAAATGAGGAATGATGGTTGAAGCTTTAACAATAGTGTGCGTGGAACCAGGGCTGGGGCCGGCAGGCGAGGCCCTGAGAGAGCCCCCTCCTTCTGTGCCCTGCTCCAGGTGCTCTTGCCTCACCCCGTCCTGGGCCTGCATGGGCAGCCCAGGTTCTGGTCCCACTTCTGCTGTGGACAGCTGTGCGACCTCACCAAGCTGTCTGAACTGTTTCCTCCTCTCTAACGTGGTGGTTGGGGCTTGGAAATTACAGGATCACAGAAGCCATGGAGATTTCAGTTTTTTTATATAAATAATCCCTTCCATTTCACTGGCGAGTAGGAGTTGAAAACTCTTCAACTGAATCTTTTTAACAGTTTCATTGAGATATAATTCACATCCCATATAGTTCACCTGTTTATACACTTCAGTGGTTTTAGTATATTCACAGAGTTGTATGACCACTGCCACAATCTTATTTTATAATATTTTTGTCACCCTTAAAGGAAACCACACACACGTTGGTTTTCCCTCCATTCCCCCACTTTCCCAGTCCAAAGCAACCACTAATCTATTTTCTGTCTCTATAGATTTGCCTATTCTGGATATTGCATATAAATAGAATCATACAGTATGTGGCCTTTTGTGTCTGACTGCTTTCACTTAGCATGATGTTTTCAAGGTTTACCCATGTTACAGAATGTATCACTACTTTGTTTTTATTGCCAAATAATGTTCCAATGCGTGGATATACCACATTTTGTTTATCCATTCATCAGTGGAGGTATGGTTCCATTTTGAGGATCTCCTAAACTGTTTTCCAAAGCAGCTCCACCATCTTACATTCCCACTAGCAATGAATGAGGATTCCACTTTCTCTACACCCTCACCCACACTTATTATTGTCTGTCCTATTATAGTCATCCTAGCGTGTGTGAAGTGGAATTTCATGTGGTTTTGATTTGCATTTCCCTAAGGATTAATGATGTTGAACATTTGCTCATATGCTTATTAGCCATTTGTATATCTTCTTTGGATAAATATCTATTCAAATCCTTTGCCCATTTTTTAAATTGGGTTATCTTTTTATCATTGAACTGTAAGAGTTCTTTGTATGTTCTACATACAAGTCCCTTATCAGATATATGATTTGCAAATATTTTCTCTCATCCTGTGGGTTGTCTTTTCACTTTCTTGATGGCATCTTTTGCAACACAAAAATTTTTAGTTTTAATGAAGTCCAATTATCTATTTTTTTCTGTTGTTGCTTGTGCTTTTGGTGACATACCTAAGGAACCATTGCCTAACTCAAGGTCAGGAAGATTTACTCTTGTGTTTTCTTCTAAGAGTTTTATAGTTTTAGCTCTCACATTTAGGTCTGTGATCCATTTGAGTTCATTCAACTGAGTTTTGAACTTTACAGAATGGTCTTTTCTGTGGATTGGATTGATTTTGTCCACTTTTTCAGATGGGATGTGGAGCCAGAATATAACTCCTCCAGAGACTGCCCCACAATGTGCCGTCTGTCAAACTGCATTTTTCACAGCAATCTTGTACCCTGTGCCTCGAGGCAAAATGAAAAGTCCTTACTGCTTTTTAATCTTTGTTTAGTTTTTATTGCTGTGAAATGCCCTTTAGGTGGTGCTATTGCATTTCCTCTTTTTTCTGTCTTGGCTTTGAAAATGAGAGGGTTTACTTTCTACTTTGGTGAGCCACATAATTTACTGGAAGAAAACATTATACCAAAGTAGAAAACAAAAATATTGCATTTAGACAACATTTACCTAATATTGCTTATCTAATTGAAATTCGTAGACATTACCCAACTTGGTTACTTTGAATGCGTGCCTTCGCTATCAAGTGAGCATGCTGGCTTCTGAGAAGTGAGAGCCTAGCCGGTTAAGATCTCCATGTGGAATTAATGATGATTTCCAGCTCTTTCAACTTCCATGTGACTAATTAAAAAGTAAAACTTTCAAGTGGTTGACTTCCTAAAGAGAAATGCATTTCTTGTGTTGGCTGTTTGCAAAATGCCTCTTCTGTTAAGGAACCTGTGTACAGATTTTACATCTCATTTCCTGGATTATCTTCCCTGTGCCAACTCACAGTGTGGAACATGAGGAAATGGTATGCCTTTTTTTTTTTAACCACTTAAAAAATTCCCAGGAAGGTTTTTTTTCCACTCCAACTGCCTTCCCATTATGTTCTGCAGTCTACCAAGCTTGCCAGAACTCAGCAGGTAGCCCACATGGTATGCGTGTCTGTGTGAGAAAGCTCCCCTGATGTGGACAAGATGTTGGTTGTAAAATGAAGTCAACATCTTGTCCACAAGTGTGCAAAAATACAGTATATCCGCAAGCACCAAGACCGTAAAGCATATTTAGTTAAATATGGCTTGCTAGAATGACTCTATTGTTGTAAATGTGATCCAGAGAACAAAACTTCTAAATCTGGGGAAGAAAATCTATAGCCAGACTACCTGTTTTTCTTTGTACTTTTTCCTAAACACAAAAATTGTAATATTCATGTTTTGCTTTGTTTTGTTTTTATAAACCGGCGAGTCCCAAAGGAAGGTCTGGGAGAGATTTTACTGTAGATTATTTCCTACTGCAGAAGCAGCTCTGCTGGTTTTTTGGACCTTACATTCTGGTTGGTTCTTAGCGGCTCAGTGCTTGAAGTGTTACCTTAGGAAAATACCTGCTTAGTTATCAGTCAGCTAATGAATGTTTCTTATTTTTCCGTTCTCTGTCTGAATTCAAAATTATTCTGCTGCATTGCATGTCTGTTTAGACTGTGAGTTGAATGTTATCCTCATCGAACCCACAGCCACTGATTTTAGAGCGTTATAAAAAGCATTTGATCCTCTCTGGCTTGCTTTCACTGGGAAAATTTTGGGCCACATGTAAAGACAAATCATAAGAGTGAAAATTTGAGTATGTTTACTCAAAAAAAGTGAAGTTTCAAAAATGGAAGTGTTTGAAGGGAGCATTTAATAACTTTGCTATATTTACATTTACCTCGAATTATATTCAGTTTTGTGTGTATTTCTCTCACCCACTGAACTGTAAACTCCTGAGGTGAGAGACTCAGATGTGTTTTAATATCTAACCTGTGATTACCTCAGAACCAGCCCAGTTAGCTGCTCAGTCAATGTTTGTGGAATTGAGTTGTGTTCATACCCCTGGACCAGAAGCTTATAGCCAAGAACAGACTTAGACAAGAAAAGGTTGGGATGACTTTTCTTTTAGTATTTTACTTAGGGGCTCATGTGATGAAGTTTTTCATTGTATTTCTTCTTCAAACTAAGGGTCGTCTTTAGAAGTATAATAGAAGCGTTTTTAGGTAGCTGCTACCACTCAGTCAAAATTAAGGTGTAATGTGAAAGAAGGGGGAGTGTGAGGGATGGAGATGGTACTTTTTAAAAGGTGATTATTTGGTCTCTGTTTTGCTTCTGTATTCCTGCTTTTTTACCAAGCTAAAATGGAAGTGTGGTTTTCTGTTGGCCCATACCATGCTTTGGACTTTTTCCTGTGCCTGTGAATCCACTTACTGGCCCCGTTACCCACAGGGCTGGGAGGAGCTCCTCGTTAGCACATGGGAACAATACCAGGACCGGACTATTGACTTCTGAGAGTGTGAGAAGTCTTTGAGTAGCATAACTACAGAATGCTAAACCAATCAAAAATGCCTTCTCCTACTTAATGCACTTCCAATTTACAGGCAGCTCCAAACTTACAAATGGTTTGGATTCCAAACATCCATTTATAAATCAATTGGTTGGAAAATAATGCACTTTCCATAGAAACGATGTTACACATGGTGACCAGAGTCCCAGGTTAGCCCACAAAAGCTCATCCAACCATAATGAAGCTGGAATTTTGTACATATGTGATAAACAAATGAAGAAAACAATGTCATCTTAATGAGTAAATGGGGACTTGATTTGTCCCCATTTGATTTGATTTGAGCTGATTGTTTATGTTGAATGTTACTGATGGTTTAAAAACATTTTAATTAGAAGAGAGAGGGGAGTAAATGGAAATGTTTGTGGAGATTTTTAAAACAAACTCTAGGAAGATTAAGGAAAGGAAGGAGAGAGATTATGAATAGTCCAACATAGTAAGCAAGAAGAAAGGCATAAGCAAGGATATAAATCTCAGCATAAAAAAAAAATTAGAGAAGACTGTTCCCCAGAGAAGTTATCTGAGCTGCAAAGAATGAGAGACAGTGCGGAGATGTCTGTGAATCATCCCCTGGCTGCAAGTGAATAGAGACATTTCTTCCTAAGATTTCAATGGCCCCCACGGTGTTCATTTATTCTTGCACCAGAATGGGTGTGGGAGTTTTCGAAGCTTTCTGTGTGTGAAAGAGCATATTATTATGACCTTAGGAAAAATAATTCTACCGAAAGAGTGGATGTTTATGGCCTATCTCTTGCTTTGGTTGGTATTCACTTACTTTAGAATTTTTCACATTTATAGTCAGAGGAAGTGTGGCTTACTGGATTTTGGAGTGAGACAGTCCTGGGTTTGAATCCCAGCTCACTATATAGAACCTGGGTCACTGTGGACATCTTGACATCTCTGAGCCCACTTTCCTTTATTGGAAAATAAAAATAATAATACCCACATCACAGAGCTATTTTGAGAGTGTCCTGGTAACATTTGTAAAATGCCTCATGGCCTGCCTGGTAAAATGCTCAGTGATTGACAGCCATTATTATCAGATCTTATAGATCAGATCTGCACGTCTCTTGCTCAGCCCATTTCATATTTATACAGAATATCAAAAACATCATCATGGGGCCGGCCCTGTGGCCGAGTGGTTAAGTTTGCACGCTCCGCTGCGACGGCCCAGGGTTTCACCGGTGCGGATCCTGGGCGCAGACGTGGCACCGCTCGTCAGGCCACGCTGAGGCAGCATCCCACATGCCACAACTAGAAGGACTCACAACTAAAAATATGCAACTATGTACTGGGGGGATTTGGGGAGAAAAAGCTGAAAGAAAAAAAAAAGAAGATTGGCAACAGTTTTAGCTCAGGTGCCAATTTTTAAGAAAAAAATCAGCATAAAGAAGAATAAAAAACTTTTAATGTAGGTTAGTATGTTAACTTCAAAGCTAAAAGAAAAGAATTTTCTTTCTCAGTAAACTACCAAATCACCACACATTTAAATAGTTGTAAAATCGCGTACCTGATAGGTTTGCAGGAGAGTGATTGAGGAGTCTTGTTAAATATATCATCACTGAGTTCATTTTCACATCTTGAAAGACTTCGTTTTTCGTCTTTGGTCGTGATTTACTAGATGTAGCCATTTAAAGAAAAGATGAGTTTGCAGTAAATGGATACACATTAAAGTGGTTTTGGATAAACCATGTGTGACTAAAGCCTTCATTTTTAAAGTCTTTCTCTTTAAAAACAAGTCAGTATTTCATGTTGGGAATCATAAGATTCATTTAGCACTTCAGGCTGATTTCAGAGATGAATAAGAACATAAGATGTGCCCTCTCTCCCACCTGCGTCTGCATTATAGATGACGGTATCCGTGATTTTATGTAGCAACAGTCATCATAAAGTACTACATTTTGACGTGCCCTATCACACACCAGCGTTTTTCGCAACTGTGACTGCTCGTAGATCCAAGATTATGCTCCATCAGACAGCGTTCTAATTATCCAGGGACTCACTCAACCCATGCATCCTCTTATCCAGGGTGGGACTTCAGAACAATTGGGAAAAATGCCTTAGGTAACTAACTGCCGAGTCGCCTTCAATTCCAAATGGCCTTCCAAACCTTGGGTTTCTCTTTCTCTTCCTTTCTCACTCTGCAGACCCATGAAACCCTTCTCTGTCCTTGTGTCCTTTACCCTAGGCTTATCATCGCCACCCACACCACCTGCCCCTCCCGCTTTTTAAAAAAATCCATGCTTTTAGTGCCTCAAATGAATCTCTGCTCAGGACTCAGGCCATGGTGACTCAGGGAGAGTTCTTCCCATACACATCCAGGCAAGTCACCCAAACCTGATTTTTGCCATCCTTTGCAAACATACATATGCTGCACAAGAATATCCCAGATCTGTCTCCCCCCTGCAAGCAGAGTTTACTCTCGTAATGTGATGGTCATGTGTTTTTCTTTTTTAGAATACACATTTTAAAGAATGGTTTTAAAATTTGATAATTTTATTCCTCTACACCAGGGACCAGCAAACTATGGCTTGTAAGCCATATCTGGCCCTCCCTTTGTTTTTGTAAATAAAGTTTACAGCCACACCCATTCATTTAGGAATCCTCTGTGGCTTCCTTCACACTATCACAGCAAAGTTAAGTAGTTGCAACAGAGGCCTTTTGGCCTACAAAGCCTAAAATATTTACTCTGTGGCCCTTTATAGGAAAAGTTTGCGGACACATGCCCTACATCTAATCTCGTTGTAGCTGGCCGTCCAGAAGACAAAGATGTACTGCACTGAGAAATGCTCCTTTGCCACAAATTAGCTGAAGGAACAGTAGACAAAGTCATTTAATCTCTTAGGTCTGGTTTCACATTCTATAAAGATGTGATTGTTAACACCTGCTTTGTTTTTCTGAGCACAAAGTGATAGAAAAACTTCAAATCACTGTTTATATATTATTTGAGGATTTCTGCGATGCCAGCGTTGGATGTAAGGCCACTGCCCTGGTTATACTGTGTGTTCATATTTAACATATACTTTTTTCAAAGGTTAGTATTTCCCTTTATTTTGTATTTACTTTCAATTTATAGGAGAAAATTGTTGGAATATTTCTTTTACAGTGGTAAGTTATAAACACATCTTGAAAGAATAAACATAAAACATAGATTATGTGAACATTTTCTTAGTGGGAGAGCAAATATCTACAATTTTGAGTTCTTATGAAAGCATCTGAAAAAAACTATTAGACCATTTCTTTTTTCATGAAGAAAAATTTTATCTTCCCTTTTTTATTAAAAAAAAAAGATTTTATTTTTCCTTTTTCTCCCCTGGTACATAGTTGTCAGTTTTTCGTTGTGGGTCCTTCTAGTTGTGGCATGTGGGACGCCACCTCAGCATGGCTTGATGAGCGGTGCCATGTCTGTGCCCAGGATTCGAACCGGCAAAACCCTGGGCTGCCTAAGCAGAGTCCGCAAACTTAACCACTCAGCCGTGGGGCCGGCCTCCCCTTTTTCTTGAAATATATCTCAAAACCAACAGAATTATCATAGAGTGAACTTATTTATATTATTTACATTTTTGTATCACTATGAATGTGACTTTTTTCATTAACCTTGGTATGACCAGTTGTGATGGGTTCTTCTTCAGAGAAATGGAGCACAAGGCTGGAATGTTCCAGAGGCAATCCAAGAGGACATATGTCAAGCTTGCAATAACTTTCTCATTTTGGTTTTCTTCGTAGCCATTTTATTTATTATTTTTGTGTAAGATACATTTTAGTATAGCTTTGTTCTGATCGAAAAGTCATACATGTTCATTATAGAAAATGTAGAAAATACGGGAAAAAGCACATAGAAGGAAAAATTCCTATAATCTCACCACCCAGAGATAACCATTGTTGATATTTTGGTTTATGTCTTTCCAGGCTTTTTTCATGTATATTATATGCATTTTTTAAAATTGCTATTATTGTTTCTTGGGAATAATAACAATACTGACTTATTGAATATTTGGTTTGACTATGCACTTTGCTAACAGCTTTATATGCTTGATTTTGTCAAAAACCAAACTCTGCATACTGAATAAAACAAAGCAGAAAGATGAGTTTATTGCAGGCTTTTGACCTACAAGCCAGGAAGCTCAAGGCTATAGGAGCAATGCATTTGGAGCTGCTCGCAGGCTAAGGGATTTTTATGGGATAAATACGGAAGTTATTTGACTTTTTCAGCTCATTGGTTGCCTAGAGGTCTTCTTTCTTATTTGGATCAGGGTAGCTGAGTCAGAGGAACAAGGAGGTCCGGAGATGGTGTGAACAGACTTGGTGTTTGAGGACTGGTTGGTGTCCTCTCCTGATTTCTGAGAAGAGCTGTAAATTTCTGTAAGATTAGGTTAAGTGTCCTTTATGCACTTATGTTGACTGTCTCCATTTTATCCCTGACGTAAGTGACTCCATTTTAATTTGTTTCTACAATCTCATTTAAAACTTACAGCATCTCTCTAGGTGCAGATCTTATAAACCTCATTTTACCCATGAGAAATTAGGACACAAGAGGTTAAATCATTTGCCCAGGGTCACACAGCTCATGCCTACATGCACTCTTTAGACACTGTATTCTCCTGCCTACAAACTTTTCCTTACAGACAATAAGCTAGTGTTTGAAACTGGCAAACTAAGGAACTTCTTTGTGGTCAATGTACTATTTAGTAAAAGTGGTACTTCTGCAGTGTACCCTGTAGTGAGTGTTTTCATTGAAGATTCCAGAATGACCCTCACTTCCTGCTGGGAGCCTGGATCTCCTCCACATGGCTGCTGGCCACACTCCCTGGCCTGCTGGCCACCAGAGTTTTCAGGGTGGCTACCTCTTCTGTTCCCTCCCTCTGCTCGCCACAGCACACAATATGCTGGTCATCCCACAGGCCACCAGGCAATACCTGGCTGCCCACTGGAGCCACCCTAGCCTAAATCACAGGGAAATATTCTAACCACTAAACAAATCACAAAACAGAATGTAGCAACTCCTCTGAAGCAGTAGGTTCCTGGAAGACTACTTTTGTTTATAAATCTGGAAGAAGTGTTCAGAGGGAGAAGTTGCTTTAGAGTACTTTTAGTTGCAAGAAAACTGAACTGCCAGTTTAAATCAAATATTGAACACCCCCCACCCTCGCCCGTACTTTAGATTTAGAGCCTTCAGGGGAAGGCTGTCTTGCCCTTCTGTAGTTAACTGCCATGTGCTCTCTTAAAAGGCTGTAACTCAAAGGTAGTGAAGGAAGGTAGTTGCACGACTCTAGGCAGGGCGCTTGCGAAGAGCAAAGGAAAGAATTAGCGTACTTTAGAGCATACTAAATTAGAACTTAACAAAAGCAAGCTTTTAACAGTTCTATTTTCTTCTGTATTGGAAGGTAAATCTAAGATCGACTACAACGTTCTTTAGTGAGAGTCATAAAAGGCCTTGACTGCAACTGGCTTTCCGTTGGGAAACTTAATAAAAATTTGTTAATGCATTGTGATTCAAAATTACTATGAAAGTTAAGAATAATAAAGCAGAACCTAAATAAAGTGCTATTAACTGTGTTTATATCTGCATTAGGCTTAAGCTGCACTGGCAATTACATGTTTTTACTTTTCATTGTTCAACAGTTTCAAATGTACCAGAAAATGCTGGCCAAAGACTGTTGCCTAACTGAAACCAGATAGCTCCAGACTTCCGAAAGCTAAGAGAAGAAAATAAATCCCTCTGTTGAAAATAATCTGAACATTTTAAGTATAGCAATCACATACTATTTGACACAGTTTGGTAGAAGTCTGTGTTTCTTTTCAGTAAATTATGATTAAATACGAATGAGCTATTCAGATAATACACGAACATGTTGACACAAAGTTATATGACCTCATCGTTGTACATAGGCCTTGTAGATTCAATTATTATTTCATTTTATCAATAACATGTAACAGGAGAAGTTTTCATTGTAGGGTCCCTGAAAATTGATTCCAGGGAAGAAACCCTTACTTCCAGAATTGGTTCTGACCTTCTTGTAGAATACTAATTAGCATTTGGCATGATTTAAAGGATGCTGAGGCCCCCTTACGCAAATAGTGTTCCCAAATCCACCATTAAGAATGATTCTTTTTTGTAACCTCTCTCCCTTATCTGTTTTTTAATACAGATACTCTTGTGAGAGTGTTATTCCAACAAGAAATATGGATTGATGACAACATAGTCCCTGCCCTCAGCAGGCTTATAATTCACTTGGGGGGTGGAGAAAAAAAGGCCTTAAAATTTCACTACTTGTAGAAGGCAATATGTGATACTATGATAAAAATACTGCAGTACATTTGTTGAGCACTTATTTATATATGTGTTTATGTGTGTGTATGCATTTGCATATGCCAGAAGCTGTTTCTAAGCACTTCACATCTATTAGCTCACTTAATACTTACAACAATCTTATAAGGAAGATACTGTTACCTACATTTTACAAACGAAAACACTAAGACATGGAGATATGGAGAAACTTGCCACTGTCTGCACAGAGAGTAGGTGGTCAAGCTGGGATTCAAAACACAGCAGGATGGGGCCCATGCTCCGTGTCTCTAAAGGACCCTCCTAATAGTGAAAGCTTCATCGTTCATTTCTATAGTACTTGCTATGAATAGAAGTTCAGAGGAGAGCACTGGGGTAGGGCCTCCACAAGAAATTCTCGACTGAGCATGAGAGACCTGCAGCTGCTGCCTCTCAGAACCTCAGGAGACTCTGAAGGAGCTGGAGCAGCCTCCTGGTCTCCTGGTGCAGCCTGAGCTACTCATCATTAGACCCTTACGCTTTCGAGTACTCGGGGGAGGGAGTCAGACTCCTAGTTATTCTCTTTCTCCTGACTCCCTCAGCTTCTAGGAGACGTTGGGGATTATCTGAAACAGTTCACAGAATAACCCATCCAAGTCTTTGACCCTGGCAACACCACGAAGATGGAAGGGGGAAGTGTGTCTGTCGCAAAATGAAGACCTCCCTAGGGAGACAGCCCGTCCCCGAACACCCCACAATGGTGGTGTCCGATGCCCTAAAGAAGAGAGCAAGGCTGCTGTTCCCTTGATATGATGCTGTCGATACATACCCTCTTCTGGAAAGCCTACTTCTTTGTTGCCTCCTGCCGCTAAGCCTGGACTCTGCTGAATCTGCAGTCCCCGGCGTGGGGCGGACTGTGAAGAACACCACCCTCGAGGGATTCTTGAGCTCCTTGTGCAAGAGCACTACCTTTGAGCCATTCTGTGCCTCAGTTTCCTTGTCTGTAAAATAGATCTTGTAACACTCTTCCTATCTACATCAGCGACTTTGTTGTGAGGATCATGAAATCTTTGTCCATATTGACGAATATTTGTGGAATGCCTAATACGTACAAGGTCATAAATGAGATAAGACAACAAAATAGTGAGGCTGGAGCGCTGATACGGTGGTATCTCTCAATTTTGCCCGTTAGTTGGTAGAGCACCCACATATTCTATTAGCAGAAAGTCAGACTTTCTTCTTAACATTCACAAATCGTCCAAAAACCCAGTGGTTGCTCAGTCCAAAGGGTGAGTCTCCTCTTCAGATGCCGAGGGGAGAGAGAAAGCCAGATTCCGAGCAGCTCTCTTCTGCCATCTTTCTTGCACAGTGCTGTTGTTGGAGGTGTGTCGTGCCAGTTTCAAGGACAGATATTCTGCTGTTAGGGTGAGCTCGCAGGTCCAGTCGTGGCCCACACCAAGGGAGAGCCCTGTGTGACTCCTACTTTCCGCTCTTGTTCTCTAAACCGCGTGCTGCGCCCAGGAAACTGGATACAGAGGTGCTTCTAACAGTCACATGCTATTGCCAAACCAGCTTTCCTTTCCATCTGGAGCCTGGGTCAGTACATACTCTTCCTGCCCTACTGGTGACATCACTCCCCTTTGGGACTCTCTTATCACAAGGCAGAGTGGTTCACTTCCTCCCCAGCATTCAGCTCCATATACCTCAAGGGATTGTCGAGGCTGGCTGTGGTGAGGTTTCCAAAGTTTCTAGTACACCCTTCCTCATAACTAAAGTTATGTTATAGGTATATGTGTGTGTGTGTATGTGTGCGTGTGTACATACACATACGCACATTAAGTCATAAAGGCACCAAATGTCTGCCCAGAAGAAAGACGGTCTGTATCTAGGTGACGTCAGCAGAGACTCCTAGATAGAGGAGAGGCTACAATGATTTGGTTTTTTACAGATTTTATTTTCCTTTTTCTCCCTAAAGCCCCCCAGCACATAGTTGTGTATTTTTGGTTGTGGGTCCTTCTAGTTGTGGCATGTGGGATGCTGCTTCAGCATGACTTAATGAGCCATGCCATGTCTACACCCAGGATCCGAACCAGGGAAACTCTGGGCCTCTGAAGCGGAGTGTGGGAACTGAACCACTCGGCCACGGGGGCCGGCCCCCGTGATTTTTTTTTTCTTAAGCATTGGCCCTGAGCTGACATCTGTTGCCAATCTTTTTTTCTTCTTCTTCTTCTCTTCAAAGCCCCCCAGTACATAGTTGTAGATCCCTCTAGTTCTGCTATGTGGGATGCCACCTCAGCATGGCTTGAGCGGTGTTAGGTCAACGCCCAGGACCCGAACTTGCGAAACCCTGGGCCGCTGAAGTGGAGCTCGTGAACTTAACCACTCCACCACAGGGCTGGCCCCCACAATGATTTTTACGGACTCCTCTGATGGGCATTTTGCGTACTCTCTGCCACACACACACACCAGAGTGTATACATCCAAATGAGTGCTGTGCTTTAAAAGTGTGACATTGGGAGATGTTTGCAGGTGTATTTCAATGATTCTCCCATTGCGCAAAACATGTTTGCAGCTGCGTTTTTGGAATGGCCTTCAAAGGCAATTTTCAATCTACGTAGGAGGTTTAGGCTCCTATTTAACCACACCTTGTTGTTTTGGGTGAGTTTTGCTGTGTACATTTTACTCTTAGAGGGCTCCCCTTATTCTCCAAACTTGATTACAAATGGCCTTTGGCTCCTCAGTGGTAAAGTGTTATCACCATCAGTGATATTCTGCAGAATTCCAGGCATTTTCCAAAGTTGTTTTCAAGAGGAAGCCTAAAATATTTCTGAGTAATGAAATGGCAGCATAGTGGAATCAGTGCCATATGGCCACCTAAGATGGCAGCATTCAAGAGTAAAGCCCTATCTTTTTATATGTGTTCTGGCATTCACCTTAAAGTTAGTCTGATTACAGACATCCTTTTGTTGGTGAAGTACTGTGTTTGTAGGGGATTGGGGAATGGTGTTTGTGTCCTAAGTGATTCTAGGTTTGTGCTTACTTAGAGCTGAGCTTGTTGTTGTCTTAGCAAAAAATGAGTTAAAGCGGCTTATACTGATTTGCTCAGAGAATGCACCTGGTACTTTACTGGCTTTGTGAAAATGAGAAGAAACTTTTGACACCATCCATTTTTCCAGGTACCTTCATATGATAGCAAATTGGAATAACATTAGCTGCCTTCTTGCCTGCTTCCATTATTGGATGACACAGTTGTCTAAATAATCATTTAAAAAATCAGCTCTTTTCCTGGCTTTCCCAAAGGAAACAGCTTTAGAAGGATGAAAATATATTTCACGGGTGCTAATTCTTTCTTTTCTCCTTCACTTACCTTTCATGAGAGATTTCTAAAATGTCTTTTTGCTCCTACTTGTTATAGTGAAAAAAAAATCCATAAAATGTTCAGTTTCTGAAATACCTAATTGTCAGACTGTTTCTGAACTTGGCTGCAGACAAATGGTGGGCAGTGTGATGGAGGGCTATTCAGGCTATGAAATAGCTACCTGGACAGATAGTGATAATGACCCAGAACAGTCCCACCCTCCTACCCCCATCCTACAAGAATGAGGTGAAGGAGGCATTTCTCGTGCCCAAGAATAAAGCCCACTCATAGTTTGTGGCTGAGTTTTAAACAACACTTTGGACCCAAACTGATTCATTTCTTTCTGCTTCTTGCATTAACCCTAGACCAGCCCATCCCTGCCAGATGTACTGCATTTTATATCTCCTTCCCTCAGTCTCCTGGTGCTCAAAAATTGGTCCAAGACTTTCTCAGGTTTAAGTTCAACCACTAAATCATGTCACTCTGGTGTTCATTTCCTTCCCTGTGCTGGGGATATGCAAATACACTTGTCTTAATCCTCATCACCTGTCCTCTCCTAGGGGGCCAAGTCTGCATGCAGGCCAGGCGGTGGTGGGACAGGGCTTGGGGGCCACCGGGGAGCAGGGGCAGGAGGAATGACTGTAAATGTTGGTGGCGCCAGGCCCAGTCGTGCTCCCGTTGCTGGCAGCCCAACATCTGAGAAGCGTGCAGTTCCATCAAGTGGGCCATAGCCTCCCAGTGGGAGATAAGCCCAGCGAGGGAGGCTGAGCCTGGCAGCCGGATTCCAGGCCTGGTAGAATAATGTCTGACATTCAACTCTGTGAGGTGGGGATGGAGCGTGTGGAGATGATTCCATAGGAGCCAGCAGCTGCCCTGTTTTAACTTTGGCCGTTGACAGTTCATGTTGAGTGTACTTGTTTCTGAACTCCACCAAGCTGGAAACTCTTTGTCTTAATTTGGGGTTTCCATTTGGAAGAGTCGTTTTACTGGAACCAAAACCTTTGCTGACATGACCCTAAGAAGATACTGGTCTTGTCTACACCGCTGAATAGAGGAGACGAGAAAAACCTCCAACACCGAATGTGTGTCCTTGGGAAAGCAGCAGTCAGATATGTCAAACAAACACAAAAGACACAATTTGTTAGTTAGACTGTGCCAGAAAGCCCAGGGAACCTTGGAGAATCACCTAGGGGTTTGCTGCAAACAACCGTAGCCTTGGTCCTTGCCCCTGACCGCTGCTTCCTCTTTGCTCCCTATACAGGTCTTTCAAAAAGATAGTGTAAACTGATTAAAAGTCCTGAGGAAGGAAATTTTAACATATACAGGGTCAGGTTCTTTTTCATCTTCATATCACTTCCCATTTGTTCCACATATTCTGCCTTCCAGGCGAGTGTAGACCATACTGTTTTCCTGCCAAGGAGAGGAACTTTGAGGAGATGACCCAGCCCGTGTGAGAGTTGTTAGAAGCGTGTATCTTTGGTCCTCTGTACCTGGTACAGATTAAACTCAATAAAAGGAAATATTTTGGTAAAAATTAATGCTCTCTTGACTTATGAAAAAAAAATCACCCACTACTAAAAGTTGTTGGTTATTTTGCTGACTTTAAGAACATTTTATAACCAACATAAAATGTGGTTAGAAAAGTACCATCTAAATGAAAACAAGAGCTTGTTTTATTTTGTTCTGTCTTCAACACACTTCCTCATACTTATCTTTACATAAGGATTTCTTTCGGTAATAATTTCTATCTGCTCCATCCAAGAAGTTTAAAACACAATATAAAATGCCCTGTAAAAATTTACACTAAGTTCACTGAAACACTTGAGAAATTCACTGAATTTTGCTAGGCCTACACTTCATTCATTAGAATGAAAACTTGGCTGAGGAAAGTATGGCATTTGTCTGCATGACTTCTAGTTTCTCCTTCCCCGTATCCCGGCCTCGAAAGCCCAGATGTGCTAGAAATGGCATCTTTTACATGAACTGTTCAGAGTCCCATATCCTTCCTGGGAAATCTTAAGAATTATTGTGATGAAGATGATGGTATTGTCCCTAACACTGCAGTGCGTTATGGAGAGTTCCTAGGGGCTTACAGAAATTTTTCTATCAAGGCGGCATGCCTTAAATGAGTTGGCAAAAGTGTTATTTTTTTAGTGAGTCTTTTGGGAGCGTCACTGTCAGCCTGTCCTTATGACAGCCATCTTCCCAGGGAGATGGGATGTGTGCAGTTTTGACAATTAGGATTCCCCCTTTAGTGCCACGCTGCGAAAAGCCGGAAAGCCGTGCTAGAGAGCGCCTCTAATACTTCTGGCCTGCAGAGGGCTCTACAATACCATGTTTTCCTAACACGTTTGGAAAAAGCAGAAAGCGGTCCTTGCTGGGAGGGGGAAGGGGAGAAGCCCAGAGGCTTTATAATGCTCCTGTAGTCAGTCTGGTCGCAGTCTGGTAAACAGACTGGGAATTGTGGGCAAAGTCCTTTTCCTTGAGTTTCGTACCAAGCATGAGATCGGATGACTCTGTCCGGACTCGTTACTTTAATAGCCTAGAGCTAGTTCACACAGCAGCGGGAGTCCACCAAAAAGGCATTTCATTATTGAAACCGAAACTGGTACATTGTAACTGCCGATTAGTAGTAGTCAGATTTTTTCCAGTATTTCAAGTAATTTATAAAGCGTTTACACACATAAATAGAAAGCTTTAAATGCTGATATTCCATAAAAAGTAAATAAAATATATTTTTGTGCATTAAGACTTAATTAAGTGGCATGATTTCATGTCACAAATTTAAAACGGGTGGGTGAGACTTGCCAACGATACTACAGCTGTGTTATACATTAGGAAATTAATTAAAACGGTCATTTCTGCTTTTTTCCACTTACAGGTATTTAGACCTCTCCATATGACACCATCTATTTTCCCTTCAATCATTATATGATGGTCATCGATCTTAGCAGGCCGTATCTTGTATTGTTATTGGGAGAAGAGCGAGGGGAGACATTAATCTAATGAAAGATTTGTCCTTTGCTTCTGAGGCCGATCAGACAGGGCTGTAGGCTCTTCTTGCTGACTGTGGAAGAGGGGAGGCCTTTGTATTTATTCACTGGCCCCCTCCTTTTTTCCCATCTGAACAGAATTTCATTTTTTATTTCCTTAGAACAGTTTTGTGGTTTTTTTCTGGTGTCAGGAAGGGAAGCAGAGGAAAGCAGAAAAATATTTGCCATGCCATGTGACACATCATCATTTAGACTTAGCTGTTATGTGAGACCTTATTTTTGAAGCAGACCTGCTTATGCAGTTCAGTCATGGAATGTGCTAAACCTAAAGCAAATTCAAACACGCCCCAGTGGATAGTTGATATGCAGTTTGCAGTTCAAATAAATATTGTCCCGATTTTATATATCAGAGCTGAATAATGACTCCCGGGAGATATCAAGAACAAATCGATCACTCTGTACTTATTTACTGCAGTTATTTATATTAACAACTGTAAGAAAATGATTACTTGATGAAGTTTTAATGGTGTAAGTAATTTTGTTCCCCGAGAGGCATCAGTTACCAAATGAGGCTGACGTTTTGAAAAAGCTAAGGATTCAGTGTATGGAAACATTATCATAACATCTTTACTCTTGGATGTAACTTACAGTAATGTGGACTAGTTTTGGGGCAGGGCCAGGGGCTTTTGGTTCCTCAAGCACCAAGGGTACTTCCCTTAAGGCACTCACACCTGGAAGATATCCATTTTGCTTGGATTTTAAGGGTGGCAGTTAAGGAGGAGCCTCAGGTGCAAGCAATTGTACAACTTGCACACAGAGTAAACTCAACTGCTGGAAGTGAGGAGTTAATTTTCCTCTATATACATTGTCATTAATGGTATTTAGAGTTACAGCCTGTTTCCAACTTGTATTCTTGAATTGATTAGCTACTTTTAATTATTTAATAAAAAGCATAGGTAAAATTGGGCTCCTGGTCACCCTGAATCTTCCTTAGCATTCTGGAGTCCATACTCCTCATGGCCACTCCTGCAGTCAAATAGCACGAAATTGAGTCCACTTCTTCCTTTTGTAACCTTAGTCACCCCTCTTTTCTAAGACTTCACCCAAGCCTATTGTATGCTTTCCAGCAAATTTAGCAGTACTTTAGTTATTATAAAGCTGTTATTTTGGATTGTCACCATGTTATCATAGAATATATCTAGCACTGATAGTTATATTTTTGAGAAGGAAAGATGCTGCTACGGTGCTTTAAGGCATATTGACATGCTTGCATCTTGAAGAGTCTAAGCTCAATGGTTCTCAAACCAGCAGCAGCAGCATCACCTGGGAGTTTGTTAGAAATGCAAATTCCTAGGTGCCCCCAGACCTACTGTATCCATTTACTTTTGAAAAATTAAATGATAGATTTTTTTAAACTCTCATCACAGGTTTGAGCACGATTAACTTATGAGCTTTATTCCTTATTGGTTTATCTTCCCCCAATTTTCCTGTTTTAGTTCCTGTTCACAACTTGGGGCCAGGCCCAAAATATTTCTGCTTCCCGAGAGCCCAAAAATTGTAATTCTGCAAAGTATAACTATATCCCATCCTGATGGGATAGTCCACCCACCTATGTTGAGTAGTTAAAGTTGCCCATTCTCTAGGATCTGTGTTTCAATGCTACTTCCATCATTTACTAAGCAGATAACCTTGTCAGCCTCTTAACATCTGCTTTTAAGAACTATGATACTTTGCGTGCTTGAAAGCAAAGATCTGAAGACAGAGGGCCAAGCCGGGTGCCTTCACAAAGTCCCAGATTCAGATTATTGATATTAATGAAACTTGAAACATGCTTGAGCATTCCTTTTCAACAATGTCCTTCCCACATTTAAGCAGCAATTTAATGTAAGCTCTCCACATTTTATTTTAAATCCCACTAGGTAATTTCTCCCCCTAAATTGTCACCACTGTTTTCTCTCCACTCCTTAGTTCATTTGGGGAAGAGAGAGTAAACAGGCCAATATATAGTCAAAATTGTTCAGAGAAATGGAAATTCTCTAGGTGGTAAAAATTGCAGCATTTAATGAAGCAACTCTGCTTTCACATTTCCCACATAACTCTGCAGGCAAAACATGCTCAACAACTGCCTGATTGTGTGCAAATAATAAATGGAAAAGTTCAAATACTGTAAATTATTGGCAGCTCCATTCTTCAACTAGATTCTGTCTGCAAACTGCTAATTTTCCTCCTTTGTTCAAGAGGATACAAAGATGTCTGTGACATGATCTCTGCTCTCTAAAAGACTCCCATCTAATCAGTGAAGTGATATCAATAAAAATGGGCAATTATAAAATAACCAAGTACTGAACCTTGTGATCCTCTTATAGTTGGAATTGGTGTCCATACAAGACAAATGTTGACCAGAGTGCTGATGAACAAATAGAGCCAGGGCTTGAAGGATCATTAGGAATTTTTAAAAAGGGATATTTCAGCTAAAAAGAAAAAAATAACTTAAATGCAGTATAAAAATTTTATATACTTTGTTAGTCAGGATGGGCTTGATTACACTGCTGTAACAAATCATCTCCAAATCTCAATGATTTAACACAAGTTTAATTTTTGCTCACTGTACATGTCCCATGAGGCTCACGAGGAATGCTCTGCTCATTTTAATCACTCTGGAACCTAGTCTGATAAAGGCTTTATCTTGACCCATGTTCTATAATCACTACAGCAAAAGGAAGTATTGCTGTGAGCCAACGTCACCATGTATATTTCACTGGCCTAATCAAGTCACATGGCCATGGCCCTATTGTGTGCCCAGAAACTGGAGAGCCAGAGCATACTTAGGGAACAGTATCAGTGACTGCCACATCCTTCTGTGAAATTTCTAGAAAGAATACAACACTTGGCATACCCACTAAATAAAACTCTCATGTGAGCTGATCATAGCTTGTTAATCTCTAGTTTACCTTCTAGGGATTTTAAAATAGTTTTGCTTGGTTTCAGCTTCTGTCTAGAAAACTGGGAATACAGATTGCTAGTCTTCTTCAGGCTCCCCACCTGCAAGTACTCTGAGCAGTGTTTCAACAGACTCATGTTTTGTAAAGAGCATGTGTAGCTGCCGTTGCTGATTTCCACCCAAAACTGTCCCTTCCCTTCTCATTTGCTGGAAGGGCCCTGGGTTTGTTCAGGTGATAAATCTTGAATAGGCTAAGCTCAATGGTTCTCAAACCAACAGCATTAGTACCACCTGGGAAATTGCTAGAAATGCAGATTCTTAGGTTTTACGCCAGATCTGAATCAGTGACGTTGATCTAAGCTAATGATAGCAGTTCATTTTCCTTGCCACTGATGGATGGCAAGTTAATATTGTGATGCAAGACTAGCCAGTGAGACATAAGGGGAAATATGCTAGGTTGGAGGGTGAGGTGAGGCATTCTGGGAAAGCTCCTCATGTCTTTAAAAAGGACTGTGTCTCCATGAAAAGATGTGATAGAGGGAGATGCTGCAGCCTTCTTACAACCAGGAGATGAGCATCCAGCATGCCAGGGATGATAAAACAAAAGGAAGGAACCTGAGTTCTGGGTGCTACTGAATTAACTAACCATCCTGGAACTACCCTTTATCCAACACTTTTTTTAGGTAATAAATTCTGTATTAACCCTGTGACTTGCAGCAAAAAGCATCCCAGCTGCAGAACAAAAGTTCCACTATATTCCCCAGCAGTGTTCTCCCTGATTTGCCACAGTTCTCAGGAGGCATCTCTTCTTTGGGGATCAAAGAGACCTGAATCACTGCCCACTGCTAGCTTGTTCTACTCTGCGACTCCTTTGGCTATAAACGTAGCATTTTCAGGGGCCAGCCTGGTGGCACGGCAGTCAAGTGCACATGTTTCCCTTCGGCAGCCCGGGGTTCGCCAGTTCGTATCCTGGGTGCCGACATGGCACCACTTGGCATGCCATGCTGTGCTAGGTGTCCCAAGTATAAAGTGGAGGAAAATGGGCACAGATGTTAGCTCAGGGCCAGTCTTCCTCAGCAAAAAGAGGAGGGTTGGCAGCAGATGTTAGCTGAGGGCTAATCTTCCTCAAAACAAAAACAAAAACAAAGTAGCATTTTCGGTTAGCTCATTGATTCTCCAGCTGTCTACTGCTCATCTGTCAAAGCTTTCCTCTTTTGTACTCTGCAGTCAGCTCAGTGTTAGGAAGAGCTCCAGATTTTTAAAAAAAGGTATTTGACAAGCTCAAATGTGTGGTCTGGCCCCACTCTCTCAATTCCAGAGCAAAAGTGGATAGGTCTCTGCTCACACCCCTGCATAGCCAGGCCCTCCTTAGAACAGACTTAAGACTACATCGACAAAGTGAGCTGTGAACTGTAGAATGATGACGTGGTCATTAGGTCATAAGTTGACGCCTTTGCAGGTAGATCTATATGTGTTCCGAGGGGCAGCTGGGCCTTGAAGAACTATTTTAAGGCCATTCAAAACCCATCACAGGATCTTAGTCTGTTTTCAAAGAAGGCATGTAACAAAGCAAGAGGCCCTCTGTGTCCATCTTAACAATGCAAGAAAAACTCTTACCAAAGCAAATCTGCTTCTTCCTATCCAAGTAATTAAAGTGACGTTCTCACAGCCAGCACATCCTCCAAATGCCATCTAATATCGTGGCTCTTTGCCTTATGTCTGCCCCAACCCGCTCATTCATGTGTGCAGCTCCCTCATGGAGGAATCTGATTTTTATTATCTCTTGCCAACCAAAATCCTTTTCATACATTTTAAAACTTCGTTTCCTCCCTTCCCTAGTTGAGACTCACTGATGTGTTCGTTACTTCTTTGTCTGTATAGATATTGGTTTTTCTACCTAGTTCAAGTTCTCCAAGTTGGAGGGAGGCTTATTTGGGTATTCTCAGAAAGCGAGACCCTCTGGCACACAGTAGACATCTAGTAAATATTTGTCGAATAAGTCTTATTGAAGTTTTGAATGTCTAGGCAAGAGATAGGAAATTGAAGTGCTTCAGAAGTTCAGACAAATGACGTAAATGAGTGGAGCTGGCTGGGTACTAGAAAAATAGGGAGTGACGTTGAGAGCCCATGCCCCTTATGTGGGGCAGGCTGCTTCTCTGCTTTCTCCTCATTGTTGCTGTGTAAGAATTTAGGCCCAGTGATGCCAGAGCTGCTGATTTTCCAAGAGAATATGGAAGTCTGGATTGTCACACGAAATCTCATTATTTAATTTCAAGTTAGCATTCTCTAGGCCATCAGTTTGTGATCTCTGGCCCAGATCCTACTATAACTACTAAAACTTTTTAATTGAATTTCAACTCTCCTAGATAGAGGTGTTACATGTCACCTGTAAGATTAAGTTGTGAATATCCTTCCCATGAAGGTAACAGACAAGAAATCTTTTATATCAAAAATGTCATTGTTGGGGCCGGCCTGGTGATGCAGAGAAGTGCACAGTTCCGCTTGGCAGCCTGGGGTTCCCCAGTTCAGATCCTGGGTGCGGACATGGTACCACTTGGCAAGCCATGCTGTGGTAGGCGTCCGATATATAAAGTAGAGGAAGATGGGCACGGATGTTAGCTCAGGGCCAGTCTTCCTCAGCAAAAGGAAGACGATTAGCAGTAGATGTTAGCTCAGGGCTAATCTTCCTCAAAAAAAATAAAGAAAAGAAAAAAAAAAGAAAAATGTCACTGTTGGTGTGGAGCTCTACACACCCAAGATGTTAGTTAACATCTCTGAGTGTGAAATGAAGCTGTTCTCTGAAATGTGCAGATAAATAAGAAAATATTTGACAAGAACTTGAAATGTCCCCAAAATATATATTACTTGAAGCTCTAATTACTATTCTAAATCTTCTAAGTTAGTAATTCTCTAATTTTTCAGGCTTTACTAAATAAGGTATGTATTCTGGCCCATACCATTACGTGAAGGGCCAGATTGTCTTATAAGTGAAAAAGAATTACAGTAGATGAGCAAAAACAGTCCACCCTCCGTTTCCATGGGTTCTGCGTTCTCAGGTTCTGCATTCTTGGATTCAACCAACTGCGCATTGAAAGGCTGTGATGGCTGTGTCTGTACTGAACATGTCCTACAGACTGTTTTCTTGTATTATTCCCCAAACAATACAATATAACTATTTACATAGCATTTACGCATATCCGGTATTATAAGTAATCTGGAGATGATTTAAAGTACACAGGAGGATGTGTGTAGGTTATATGCAAACACTGTGCGATTTTATACCAAGGACTTGAGCATCCTCAGCTTTTGGTGTCTGTCAGGGTCCTGGAACCAATCCCCTGCAGATACCGAGGAACGAGTGTATAATACATGGGTGAATGAGGAGTAAAAGCCTGTGGTCTAAGGGACAGTCAATCCTCCCCATTTGTGGATTCAATATTTGCACATTCACTACTCACTAAAATTTCTTGGTAAACCCAAACACAGTAGCTCAGTATTCACTAATCCACTGTCAGTATTCACCAATTCAGTGTTTGTGGCAACTTTATAGAACAGAACTACTGTGGATAACTGAAGAATCAACTGTAATCCTATTTACAGGAGGGGAAAAAATTGCATTAATCCCTTTCCTTTTTTTTTTCTTTTCCCTGAACCATCGCTAAAATCTTGTGTTTGATACTTAGGCTACAGAGCAGCTTTTAGGTGTAACTGACGTCTCCTTGGTATTTTATCATGAACTCCTTTAGGCTAGAGTCTAAGAACCACCAAACCAAAACTGATTCACTAGAGAATTCCAGTTCACCAGGGTGCACAGTGATGTGCAAAGCTCTCGTAGGTCCCTCCCCCTACCTCTTTCACACATGCGTGCCTGTGTACACACACACACAATTGAAACTCTTTTAAGACACATGAGGTACAGTGATAAGAGGTTTGAGGTCAAATAGTTCTAAACATGAACTGAAATTTCAGTTGAATTCCAGTTTGTTTCATGATCAGATCTTCTCTTGCAAGAACCCTAGTATTTACCAGATAATATTTCACTGTTATCTTGAATAAGTCAATAAATCAAGTCCATCATGTTTCAAATTTAATAGCTGCCTTATTAACCAAAATTGAGTATTAATAATAAAGTCAACATATTTGCTGCCCTTTTCAGTGGGATGATTTTCATTATTCATTACTCAATTACTTTTGCAGTAAAAAGAAATGAGTTATGATTTGTTTTGGATGAGCATGTTAAGTTAATGGCCTGTTTCAAATGTTTTAACCTAAATGTTGTAGTTGAAAAACATTAGTAAAAGTTTGCACTTTACCTTATCCAGGATAATAAACCTCTTCTAATCAAAACATCAAAACTCACTCCATTTTTAATTACTCTACAATATTGTATTGTTATATGACACCTAGAATATGAAATTTGTAAAAAGTTGTAGTGATCAAATTATGCACCTCAATTAATTAGGCAATAAACCATGAAAGATCTATTGTTACCAGTGGGTGAAAACTAGTTTGCTATTTAATGACCCAGGCTGAAGTCAGGCTGAGCTAAGCTGAAAGAAGACACTCGTTAACCACAGGAAGGATGCATTTTGAGAATTATAATTACCATATTAAATGGAATTTGGTGGTTTATTACAGCCCCCCTTTGAAACGTAGCATCATGAAGAATTCCTGCCCTCAGCAAGGCAGGGAGCTTGATATCCTCCCCTGTTTATTTTATAATTACTCAATAAAATCCAAACAAAATTAGTTGTTACCAGTAATTAATGACCAGTTTAATAAAAAAGAAGGGAGTCTAGCAGATGGTGATTATTTTTTTAATAGGGCCTGCTTGAAGGGATTGTCCTGATAGTAAACTCTTAACGGTAATTTGTAGCCAAAATGGCGGGCAGTTGCCATCTTAGTGGTTACTGAGGCTGAGTCTAATCTGGCTTAAGAGCTAGGGCTCCTTCCTTCACCAGCTAAGATTCTTTACTTAAAGTAAAAGGTGCCCTAGTTACTGCCACAAATAAAATAGGTTCCATTAGCACACCAGAGGGGGAGATTCTAGTAGACACAGCAGCCCTCTGCATGTCTTGGGAAATTCTGAGGCCCTTTTTCTATGAGAATGTTGAACATGAGATGGAGTCAAGGTTGAACAGATTTATAAGATTCCAAAAGACCCTTATGTGAAAATGAAATTAATATCACCCATCCTTTTTAAGAAGTAGTACGTCTGTATGGGAGACTGAGTAAATGAGTAAGAATGTCGAGGTCAATGTTGGCCACGCGCCCCTCTCATCCTTGGCTGGTGAGCAAGATTTTCCATTTTTAGTAAGGGATGTGAGGGCTGCTTTCCTGGCAGTCATGCTTAACACATGAGAGAGTCAGAAATGCAGTCTGGAAACACAAGGTACACAGAATTCGTGTAGACATAAACAACGGAAGCTGAGGGTAACATGCTAGCACACGCAGTTCATAATATCCAAGACCCTGGTCCCACCACGCGCAGCCGCCTTCTGCTTTCGGCCTCATCCTGTTCCTAAAATACTCCCCACGTTCTGTTTTAGAGTCATTCATGCTCTCCCTTGGACTCCCCACGCCAGACTGCTGGCAGCTCTTGGAGCACAGGGACTCCCCGTGTCTCCCTCAGCCCATGTTCCTCCGTAAATACTTGTTAAATGGAATTACAGTACATACAGGCCTGTGCTCAGTAGCTGCTGAAAATGTTGGGAGCAACTCCTTACATTTGTTCAGAACTTTCCAGTTTACAAGGATTTTCAGGAACATTCAACCCACGTAGCAACTATGTAATAGGGCATTCTCGCCCCAATTTATTTTAGCCCCATCACTATCTCTAAGCCATGTCCCCAGCCTTGCTTTTGCCTTACTTCTTCCGCCCTTCTTACCATTCATTCTATCTGATTGTACTTTATGTATCCTGGAAAGCCACCTTTCATTCTTCCAGGACTGCTGGAAATAAACAAATGAGTAAATAAAACCCCATTTGACAGATAAGAAAACTGAAGCCCAGAGAGATTAAAAACGTGATCACAGGACTTTAATGAGCGTGTGGAAGGGCAGGACTCGGGTCTTGCCTACAGTCCCCGCCTTTGTTTTTCTGCACCACAGCCCCTGCTAAGTAACAACCTTGCTGAGAATGAATGAGAGAAATGAGCCTTCAATTATAGTAAAAGGAGGGTAGGTCAGAAATAAAGAGGCCAAGGTCTCTCTGTGGTTGCATATAAAAGAAATGAGGCGTCTGAAAGGGCTCCCACAGATGGGCTGAATTTCTTCTGGAAATTTCAAGCAGGCTAGGGAAGGAAAGGAAGGAAGGGTTTGAGCTGAGCTCTGACCCAGCCTGAAAGAGAGCAAATGGCTTCCATTCTTAGTGCAGCAAATGCTCTGACCACCCAGCATCCTCAGGACCCCTCAGAGGTTGCCCAGGCCTGCCCAGCCAGCTCTGTTCTTGACAGGTCTCCCTGTCCACATCCCTCCTCTCTTCTGCCTACAGGCAGAGAATGAGGAAAGCCAGGCCTTAGACCATTCTCTCCTCACCTGTCCTACTTGTCCAAAATGTATGGCCTTCCTATTTTTTTCGTTTTCTCTTTTTTTTCCCTTAACAATGCATTGCATTGTGGTGGTGGAAATTCTAAAATTGAAAAGATCAGTAAAAGTCAATTTAGTTATCAAAAAAAAATCATATAAGCTATTCTGTAATGACCTCCCTTTGGTCCTATTAGGCCTGATGAGGCACATTCTTGGGGACCCTCAAGAGGTGAATTAACTCTTTCATAGGCGCTGGGGTTCCATTTGGTGAATTACCCACTAAATGGCTCCCAGGTAACCTGAAAGATATAACGTCTCTTCACAAATTCCTCATGTTCTCCCAGGGAGTGATGCAGACACAGAGAAAGTGTAGTTAATTGCATAAACGAGGCAAAAGCGGGCTGTGTGTAAATTCAGCACCATGATTGCAAACACTGCGTATACCCATCAGGAGTGAGGAGGGGGAGGATGGGAACGAAATTTGGGCATCCTCCAGTCTTTTCCCAGTTTTAATAGGCAACACTGGCATTCTGTTTGCATGCGTCATGCATTTTAATTCCCAGAATTCTTCTCTCCCAAATTCTGCATTGTGCGTTTTAGGGCCACTGGCGCTATGAGTAGTCACCAAAGCCCCATTGTAAATTATATAGGAAAAAAAGTTAGAAATGTTTTAATGGGCTTTTCAGAACTCTGAATTTCAAGTTTTTTGTTTTAACTATAACTTTAATCTTAGCAGGCTCATTTATTGCCTCCCTAATACCTTTTTCAAACCCCGTTCCTTCCTCCCACTCTGCATCACCCATCTCCATTTACAGGGTGGGTGAGAATTTCCTTTTGAAGTCAGTGGGAGTTCTAGACTCTGTCATTCCATAGGAAGGAATATGGGGGTAAGCTGGTCCAGAATTTCTCTCACTCTCTCCAAGGGAAAGCAGAGTTTGGTCTCAGATCTTAGTAAAGTAAAATTCCTACTGCACAGGCATCACGAGCGGATTTTTCACTCCCAATAAGGAGAAGGATTGGACTTTTTCTCCAGGTGCCTTTGGTTACACAGTAAGAAATACAGGATCAGATAACTTCATGAAGAATCCCCCAGGCAACTGAAAGGGAAGTTTAAGTGAAAGTCATCGTAAAGTACCCTTCCACAGCAGGGACCTGCGTCAGAGCTTTTGTTTCGGCAAGTTGTTGGGATCTCATCATTAAGGGGGTTTCTGGACAGTTTGAAATTGAATTTGAACGATTTCCTGCACATTGCGTCAAAGCCCTGTGATGCTGTGCCTGTGCTAATGTTGTTCTGCACATAGTGTACCAAGAGCCGGAGGGTGTGCCTTTCAAAGGGAGGTCATCTTTGCACAAAATGGTGAATGAATAAATACATGTACTTTTCATTACAAAAGGCAGATCTTCAATCTCAAACAATATATCTGTTCCTCAAATGCTCATCTAAAAATATAAGAGGAGAAGTGAATTATTAAGCCTGAAACAAGTATAAGAACTCTCTTTCTCAAGGCCTTTGGAGGCTCCTCTTCCTCCTACCGTCTAAAAGGGTAGGCGTTTCCCCAAAGTTTCTCTTCTCAACCCTCGTCCCTCTTTCTCCTGCCTGCTCTCCTGCTTTTTCCTCTCTGGGTGAATGACTCCAAATATGGACTGCTGACCTGTTTGTCTGCACCCCTTGAATGTCCCACCACCATTTCAAACCCAGCATATCCAGAACTGACCATTTCTCCAGCTATAAGAGCACTGTCCAATAGAACTCTCTGTTATGATGGAAGTGTTCTGGTTTTGCACTATCCAATACGGTAGCCACTAGCTTCCTGTGGTTATTTAAATTAAAATTAATTAAAATTAAATAAAATTAGAAATACAGTTGCTCAGTTGCACTAGCCACATTTCAAGTGCTCTGTAGCCTCATGGCTAATGACTGCTGGATTGGACATCCTATCTACAACGTTTTTGTTTCTATCTTTTCTATGGCATTTTATTAGCTATGGGTCCTTGGCCAAACTACCTAATGTCTCTGAGGCTCAACTTTGCCATCTGTGAAATGGGACTGAGAGTAACCCCTGACAAGGTTGTTATGAGGATTCAATAATAAGGTAGTAGTCAATAAGGCACCTAGCGTAGTACATACTGAAAGGTGTTTTTAAAATCATAGATCCTTTCCCCTTATCCCTTCTTTAATATTAACTTCCAAATATCCATGTGAAGCTTAGATACTGTGAACACTCACGGGAGCCATTTTAAGAATGGCTCAGTTTGCATGTTGTAGGCAATACCTAAACTTCAGATTTAAGCTATAGGCCTTTGGGGTTTGGTTATTGGAAAAGTTCTGAGCAATTCTCTGCAGGAGGGTTAATACAAGAGTCCTCTGAAGGATCTAACAAGATTCTCCTAGGTTGCTTGAAATTATATTAGTTATTGCAGTAGCCTTGTTTCCCAGAGTGTAGTGACTAGAGAAAAATCCTCATGAGGCTAGCATCCATAGGAGCATTGAGAGGTGTCCCGTCTGCCTCGGAGGACACTTGGGGAGGGGGGCAGCTTGGCTTGTATGCGTGAACCTGATGAAGAGGATCCCTGGACATCAGAAATGGCCCGGATGTTGGGTGCAGAGGTGTCCAGGGCCTTCTGGGAGAGCAGGGCCTTCAGTCCCTCAACAGGAAGCCCTCTGGCATGGACCAGTCCGGCACACCCAAGAAGCAACGAGTTTAAAAGGGAGCTTGCATGGTTTATATCCTGGCTGCAATCCATTAAAGCTTTAATTACACTAATTAGGGATTTGGGATAATCAGGTTGGCTGGCCTGAAATGGGGGCCTGTACTCTCTGTGAAAAAAAGCTTTGCTAAATAAACCAGCAGGATAAACAGGATTGTGGGGGCACATGTATTTCTGGGATCCAGCTGATGCTAAGGATTAGTGCATGCCTTTGGCATGCAAATGAAGGCTGCTCATTGTAAAGCCACACAAGGGCTGGGGGCCCTTCCAAGAAACACTTCATTAGCAGTTAAGTACAGTGACATTCTTGAAAATTTTAAAGGCACATACACACACATCTATACTCTGAATTTTTTTTTTTCCAACTAACCTGTAAATTCCCACTTTGGGGTATCGGGGCAAAGATGGCTAGGGGACCTTGTAAAATACAAATTCATTTCAAAGCAATACAGAATGGTAGTCTTGTGTTATTCCTTTTCCCCCCTAACGTAAAGGACATCAGAAGGACCGTTATGATATTCAAAGCAGTGTACCCTTCGACATTGTAACAGGGCCCTCATGGCTGGAAGAGCTGGGAAGCATTGGCAGATCTTCCAAATTAATAAACATTCAGTGTGTCCTTCAACAACATGTACTCTGTAAAATAGTGCTCAATCTTTGCAAGCATTATAGATTAGCCGTGCATGTGTGAGAGAGAAAGAGATCACGTAGTTACGCTTCAATTTTGAACCATCTTAATTTTGAATCCTCATTAGGTATTTCCCAGGGGCTATGTTGAAAATTTTCCTTTTTCTCCCTTTGTTCTCTTTTTCCTTCCCTCTTATTCTTCTTCCATTTTTTTTTTTTTTTTATCCTATATGTTTCTGAAGTGATTCTATGAACCCAGGATGAGAAATATGTGAATGATCAGTAATCATGGCCTAAAAAAGGAGGAGGCGGGGAGAAAGTTTAAATAAGATGGAGAAATGTTGATAATGTGGCAGTTCCTGTAATCTCTCTAGTTTTATGTGTTTTTGAAATGATCTCTAACAAAAAGTTTAAATTGCCACCTCATCAACCCCCTCATCCTCTCTGCCCCCAATGTTTAGTTTACCGAGTACCTTTCGCCCTCACGAAGTTATTGGGTTAACTCAAGCAGGAAGAAGAGAAATGGAAGTTCACAGCTCTATCATTTTTTTTAAATGATTATTTGGTCCTCAGATGTGTGTGTTTATCTGAAGAAACAAATACATTTGTCAGGTGCCAGCCTCCTGGAAAACAGGGAAAATTAAGCTGTTTAGTCCAGAAGCAGATTAACAGAATTCTTGCAATGAAAAGAAAACAAATCACTATGAAAAAAATCAGCCACCAAGGCCCATGAAACTTGAGGTCTGGAAGCTTGTGATACCCACAAATGTATACATTGTGAAGGGACAGCCCGTGTGTGGAACTGACTTTGCCTCCAAATAGTTTCACTGCCTAAATGGATTTATCCATTTAAGAAAATTGCTTTTTGATGCCACTCTGTTCCCAAACATTGCTAATCTACTGACTGCCACTCGGTAAGGGAATCATATATACACAAAAGTAAGTTTGAATGAGCAGTTGGACTTATAATTGTATTCACGAATAGATGCAGTTATCTGAGTGTGTGCTTAATATCCTTGCCTCACTTTGAGGGCGAGTCTCGTCTTAGACATAGTCAGTTGTTTGTCTTGAGTATTATCTTTATTGTCTGCCATCTTTGCTCCCTCGTTTTCTGAGAATGAGTAAAGTATGTACCAATTGAGTTAAGATGTGCCCAGGCTGGCATATTAGTGGAAATGTCAGTGGATATAGGGGAAATGTGTAAGTTAGAGATGGCATGAATTTTCAGTTTGTGTGTCGCCTTAACCAGTGGATAGTGGCTGCCGAGGGCCCAGTGATGAGGAAGAGTCTAAGGCTGAATGCAGAAGCTGCACAGGCAAAAGTGCTGTGATCGATTAGTGATGCCTTCCATGGGCAGAGTGGGCTATAAGTGGCACTAGAGGCACTGGATATGCCATCCCTGGCATAAACAGACCCTACCTATTTGAGACCTCCTCTGACATTGAGAACCCTCTACCATCACACTTGCTTCCCCTCCCCTTTCTCAACCCAGTGTTTCATTAACCAGAGCCCTCCAGTGCACCCCATCCCCTGGTGCTAGATTCACTCGGAGTCACTTGTCTTTAGCTAAATATTGACTGTCACCAGCCCACCTGGTCAGAAGAGCTCACCTAGGTGGAAGGTCATGGCAGCGTCAGAGAAAGATGGAGACTTTTGATCCCAGACTTAGATATCTATCCAAGCCCATCTGTGGACTGCATAGGTTCCCCCGACAAATGACCTCCTATCTAGGAATTAGCCAATCACATGACTGTGATGTTTATAAACAATTTATCATAATTCCTGGATGAGAGTCAGGAGCATAAGGCCAACCTCCATGGAAATGCTAAGACTCTGAGTGGCCCCCTGACATCTATAGGGTATTATATTGGGCCAAGTGCTTTTCATGCGTTTGACAATAGCCCCTATGAGGTAGGTGTTGGAGTTACCTCTGTTTTATAAATGATGATCCCAAGACTAGAAAAGGTAAATAGTTTGCCCAAGCTCAAATACCTAGGAAATCAGATTAGGAGTTCACTTCCAGAACCTAGACTTCAACTGCTGGCTGTGTTCACAGCTGTTACTGACCTGGAACTAAAACTCCAGGGATTTTTTTTCTTTCGTTTTTAAACTTCTGCCAGCTTATGGGGAGAGTTATGCATCATCTCATTAGCAGTTTACATTGAAACCTCAAATAATTCATTTACTTTGTTTCCAGAAGAGGCAAAACAAGAAAACTCAAAGCTTATTGTAGTTTTGTACCACAAAACCTCGTGAAATGCAACTGCTTTGTTTTGTTCATTGGTTTTTACATGGATGTCAAATTAGCAATGAAAACCATGTGTAAGAAGTAGCCATAGGCATTCCCAATTTGATGGAAAGGAATAGAAAGGATGACAAAGGGTTGCCAGGCGGGGGATATTCCAGTTGACCTCCAAACCAAAGATTTGTGGGTGTAGTTTTCAGAAGTGGCTTTTATTCTTGGCATTCATGATGAAAAAGACTGTGGTTTATTCTATTCAGGCCATGTAAATCAAAATTAATTGCTTCATTGATAATTTATGCCAACCTATGGCTTAAAGTAGTGGTTGCTGGAACCTGAACCAAAGCTTTCATTGAGGTACATTGACTATATTATTCCTTAGTTATGAGAAAATACCCAGTGTTTATTGGAAGTATTCAAAGTAATGGTATGCAGGAATAGGATTTTGTTTGTTCAGCTTTGGAACGTGAATTCATCTGAATGCTGAAATTCCAGAAAAGAGATTACCGATTTAAAAAAAAAAAAAGTAATTCCTAAGTACTATTCACACAACAGCTGCTAGTCTTTGAATGATCCCGTTCATGAGGCTGTTTCTGTTCGTCTGCGTCTCCAAATAGCCTAAAGTGTGCAGGGCCAGCATCCAGGGAGCATCCAGCGCCCCACCGGCCCTCTGTGTGTCTGGCCGTAGGAAGACACTCAGCTCTTCCCCGTTTCTCTCAGCTCTTGGAAAGGAGAAACTACTGAATTTGGGTGCTCTTGTATTTGACTTCTTTCAGTTTGCCCAGAATATGGCAACTGATTCCTCCTAAATAGAGTTCCATTTTGGTCAACATTCCTTGAAATTGAATTTTTAGCAATGGCAATGATAGAAAATAAAGTTGTATATTTTTAATAATTTGTATCTATAGAATAATTATAAACAATTTTATTATTATAAACAATATATTACAGTGTACATATGATGTGGTTACAAAATAATGATAAAATGATAAAATTATTGTAGCTTCTCTGCATCTCAACAAATTTTAAGTACATTTTTTCCTTCCTTCTATTGTTATCATAATCTCAGAATAAAGAACAGTCTTTCTCAAGAAAGGATTATTTTATTCCAAGATTACGTCCTTCTTATATTTTATGTTTAAATGGCTTTTTTCCTTTTAAAGAGAGGCTGGTGATGATAGATAGTAGTTAAATAAGGTATACCACTTAGCAATGTAAAAATCAGCAACCCAATGTTATTAAATAAATATTTTTAAAAGTTTTAGAATATTCAAGCTATAGTATACATAGAGAATATAAATTAACTGTAGTTGCCTTAAAAAATAAATAAAATATGATTGTCAAGAGAGTAAATAGGAAAAAGAGCACCTCTTATCTTGTCTTCTTTTTTTCTTAATCCCCTCTACTTTTTTCTCTTTCCGTCCCCAAAAATAAAGTGAACCTTTATAAGAAAAATTAGCTGCAAGGTCTGATATGAAATTGGCTTGCCCTCATGTTAATTTATTTTGTGGAAATTAGACTGGAACACTTCAAAGTCCAGGAACTATATCCTTCTGTATGCGTTTGATATAAACTTAGTAAAGAAAAGAAAAAAATCATGTCTCACTTGATGCAATAAATCTGTCAGTTTTGGTTTGGCACCCAAGAACAATATCTGATTCATGGGCTGGGTGCTTCACAAATCATGCCCACAACCTGTGTGAATATCAGATGAAAATCACACACACACACAAACCCTTACGAGTTCAGTGCCAAACTGATCTGACCAGATGGTGTGGGTTTTTTCCTGGTGCTGCTCTTAGTTTTATTATTTTGCATTAAAATTTTAATAGCTGCATGTTAAAAGAGGCTCAGAGTTTTGGTGACACTGCAAAAATTTTTATGAACCTTCAAAATCCACACTACAGGCCTCAGATGCTGAAGTCCAAAATAGCTCTGGGATGTGAAGTGAAACATACGGTTATTCACAACATTACTAGAAGCTTTCTGAAATTAGTTTTATTCATGAGTCCAAATTTTCTTCTGTCTACTGAAAAGAAAACCATTTACTAAGTTCCCAGATCACCAGAAAAGGTCCTTCCACTAATGAAAGGATGCAGACAGGCCATCCCTCCACTGCTGCTTGCTGGTCATGTTTCACTGGCCAGCTGTTTTAGCCAAATACTCCTTCGACTTCACTGTGGCTTTAAGTTGCTGCTAAAATGAGAAGACCCGCCTCATGAATTTCTTAGCAGATGTGCATTCTGAAAGCCATCATTACATGGAGACCTAGAGCCGCCAGATCCTTTGACGTGTGGGCCACACATGATTGCATGCTGAAATATACCCATTATTCCTGTGGCCATTTCCCACAGCCTCCAGTCCAATGTCCCGCAGATTGTTTTGCTTCCTTACTGGCTTTCTGTCCATCGTTGTCCTGGATTGCACATAGTAGTAGTCAGAGAAAAGAAAAATCCGTAATGTACTTTCCACTGGGAAGATCAGTCGTGTCCTTGCCAGGTCAAAAATCCCGTTGTGTGGAGCAATGAGTGACCAGAATTAGGAGTGCTTAGAATCTCATGGTCTGTCTGCCAGCTCCTAGCAGCTTTTCTCAAAGGCTTTCTGGGTTTCACAAACTTGTTTTCACTGAAAAATGGCAATGCCCAAAAGGCCATTGTAAAAGCAGAACAAAGCTTTTGAACTTCAAATGAAGTAGTGGGATGCGGTGCTTTGTCCAGAGGATCTGGTTGTGGACCACGTCAGGGCCTCATGCAACTTCATGAATCTCCAAGTGGGGAGCAGCCTGTAACTGCGTAGAAAGACATCTTTTCATCGGCGAGCTGCGCGGATGGTCTCCTGTTGGCTGTCCTGCTAAAAAGACTTTCTATAATTTGGTTCTTCTCAAGAAACCAAGGCAGAGAAGTAAAGAAGAGCAGGTGTGTGGGTTTATAGATGGCCCCCCAGCATGTTGTCCCTAGTGAGAGGGACAGCCTTCTGTTTGTATTCCAGCTACTATAAATACCTTCTTGAATCTACCTATGATTACAGCAGTAGTTTAATAAATGCCGGCAGAATCAGTCAAGGTAGCTCTTTGCTTTCAGAATCAAGAGGACTCTGATGGCAGTACTTACCCTAATACTCAGTAATTCAGCTTAGAAGTAACCAAATTGCTGGTGTAAGTGTCAGGGATGAAAGATTTGTGAGTTAGGATTTCCTGAACAAGTGTTGTTCACATCCGTTATGGTACCAGGAACCTGACGTTTGTCAAGCATAAAGTGCCAGGCTCTGTTCCAAGTGCTTACCTGTATTAACTCAGTTAACTTCACAACACGGTAAGATACGACCTGCTATGGTCACCATTGACAGATGAGAAAACTGAGGCACAGAGAGGTTAGGTGACTTGCCCAAGGTCACACAGTCGGAGAGCAGAGAGCAGAGATTAGAATCTAAGCAGTCTACCTCCAAAGCCCACCCTCTTAAGGGCTACACTAACATTTTCACACTGCAGGCCGCGACCTGTTAGTAGGTCAAGAAGTCAGTGTGGTGGTCGTGACCAGGATATTCTGTTAAAATGAAATAGATTAGAAAAATATCACAGTATATCACATGTACTAAGGATGGTGTCATGCAACTTTTGTTTGATGTTTACCTAAAAATTCTTTATCTTTGCATCCAAATATATTTCATAATTCATAACTTTTCTGATTTCAGAAAGGTAAGACAGTACAAATATTGCAAATTCATAACACTGCCTGCAGGGTTTGGGCAGCCCCCTGGAATCACACACATTAATAGTAGCACAGTGAAGCATCTGACTATTCCCACTAGACACAATAGATACAGGGTGTAAATAGCCTTTTAAGTGGTTCACCTCAGGGTTTGTTTCCCAATGACTTTTGCTGCCAAACTTATTAAGAAATTTTCCAGTTTTCAGAGCTTGGGAGATTGCAAAATTACAGATTGCAGACCGAATTATATGTATGTGTATACAGACTCCCAATATGAGATGCATTTCTCGTATCCCCCCAAGTACATAGTTGTATATTCTAGTTGTGGGTCCTTCTAGTTGTGGCATGTGGGACGCCGCCTCAGCGTGGCCTGATGAGCGGTGCCACGTCTGCGCCCAGGATCCGAACTGGCGAAACCCTGGGCCACTGAAGCAGAGCTCACGAACTTAACCACTTGGCCACGGGGCCGGCCCCTAAATGCATTTCTCATAATGGGTTAAGGTAAAAAAAGTTTGGAAAACACTGCACGATGCTATTGCTGGAATCATTGGCTGTTGGAGCTGGGAAGGAGCCTAGGGATGATATATTTCATAGATCCATAAAACCAAAACTCCTCAATTTTAACAAGTAGAAAAATCAGGGCCAGAATGGCGAGCATTGGGACTGCCAGAGGCCACCCGCTTCTTCGCCCCAGAACAGGCCTCCTGACGCGCGGCTCAGGCCTCTGGACCACACGCCCTCTCCAGAGGCTTATAATAACAAGCAAACCACACCACACCATGCATCTCGGAGTTTGGATTCTTTTCAAGTTTTTCTGAGAGAGACTCGAGTTTCGAGTGGTCACTTCCATCGGCGGGCTCTCCAGAGCCGAGTGGTTTTTCCCCAGCAGGACACTTGGGCTCAGGTGTTTGGCCGTGGAGTGAGGTGGCAGTGGGGCCTCTGCCCGGGTTCCAGCGAACTCTGTAAATTTCCTGAGTTTGTGGTTGAAACTGGTCTCCCCGGACCAGCAGTTTGACATTTTCCCCCTGTGGTGTTATATTCATGTTTCCACCTTCAACATGTCAGACTGAATGAACATTGTGGTCTAAGGATTTAAAAGATTTATAATGGAGTCTTGAAAATTTACTTAAGGAATATGTACTTCCCCAAGCAATAACAAATATTACTACAAATGACCATATTAAATTAAAGTAACTTAGGCATTTCTGATTTGTAGGAAAGTTAAAATTAATCTTACGGCAGTTTTGGTTTCAAAATGAAAACATGTCTTTGCCTGACCGCAGATTTCCAGGCTGTTAGTCAACAGTGAATGAACCCTCAGGTGACTTATTTTTTTTCCTTTAAGAAATACTCAGTTTTCTCTATGTGTAGAAAAGCAATACTAAAAGGAAAACAGCCTGAAAAATCAACCGTAGTGGTATCTGGATAATACTTTTCTTAGAAAAGAAAAAACTTTTTATACAGGAAACTTCAAAAGTTGTGATTTTTTTTTTATAAGCTGAGTGTTGAGTACATGGATTGTCATTTTATGATTTTTCTTTAAACTGTGCTTGTAAATATGTATACTCCTTTGTATATATATTCCATAATTTTAAAAAATGTTTTCAAACACATCACAAATCCATAAAAATTTTTCTGTAAGTGTTCTTTAGTAAGATGTATTATTTTTATAATTTTAAAAAGGAAAAGAAGCCTTTCTTATCCATTCTTTATCCCTTCCCCAATTAGCTCCTTTAGCACTTCAAATGCTTTTTTCCACATTAAAAAAAATAATAACTACAAAGTGTAGTGGTAAATGTTTAACAACTGCCTCTAGGGGAGGAAAAAAGCCCTGATTTGTAGTATTTACCAATTTTCATGGTGTAAATATTCCCACCACAGTCAATTTCAAGGTGCCGTCAATACCCAGGTGACGTCACTGAGCACAGAGTTGGGAAGAGATGTGCAGTAGCGCGCCATTGTATAGTAATTCTCCCAAACGGGTGCAGTATCAACGTAGGTAACCTCAATAACGTAGATAAGAGTAAAATAAGAACTGATAAGCTTTGAGTATGATTACCTTTGTTTTCAATATATTTCGTTATAAGTTCACATAATTTAATTTTTAATAATGGCCATGGTTAACAACTAGCTCACAAAATCTCTGAAAATTTATCCATCAGCTCTCACAAGCCTGTCGGAGCCCCCTCCAGCGCACTCCTACTGCAAGATCAGAGCAGTTCCCATTACAAAGCAGAAGGAATTCGGGGAGGTGGGCGCAGCCAGGCTTCCTCCATATCACAGCCCCGGGGGGCTCCATTCAGGGCCCCCCAGGAGACAAGCGGCCCCACACGCAGAACTTGGCTGACATGAGAGGATAAGGCCTCATGCTCTCCCAAGCACCCCACTGCCCACATGTAACCCCCAAGAGGGATTCCCTCTGCATTTTCCCAGGCCCTAAGCTTCAGCTTCTTAAACGCTTTTAACTCAGAAAACCTTTTCCTGAAGCAAAAACAAGGAAACTCAGAGTTCTTTGACGTGCCGATGGCTACATGGTGGAGTGTAGGAGTGTTTGATCCAGTCCTGAGGCTTTATTTCTCTGATGCCAGCTCTGCCACTAGCCAGTAGAATGACCTTGAAGAGGGGCTGGCCCCGTGGCCGAGTGGTTAAGTTCGTGCGTTCTGCTGCAGGCAGCCCAGTGTTTCATTGGTTCGAATCCTGGGCGTGGACATGGCACTGGTCATCAAACCACGCTGAGGCAGTGTCCCACATGCCACAACTAGAAGGACGCACAACGAAGAATATACAACTATGTACCAGGGGGCTTTGGGGAGAAAAAGGAAAAAATAAAATCTTTTAAAAAGAATGACCTTGAACAAGCCACTCCACCTCAGTTCCTGGTTACTGTGAAAAATGGGGTGTCAGATTAGATGGTGTGTCTTATCTAGTTTCTTCCTGCTCTAAGACCTTGTATTGGCTGTGATTACTGAGGGCTTCAGAAAAGATGACCAATCATGTCAAAACCCACTGAGAACAACTCATCAGACCACAGAGTGATGTGACTTCCTAAACCTGAACTCTGCCCGTCTCATTCCGAGTGAGAATACAGGGGGAACATTCTAATCCTGACCATGGAAAGATCTAGGCTGTGGTCCTTCAAGGATGTGTCAAAGTACAGCTGCCTTTGATGGTGGAAAATGGTTTTGTCTGGTTTTCTGGTCAAAGCCAAGTTACTCAAGTCTTCATCTTGGCTACAATCATAGCCTATACTCTGCCTCATCAGGTTCTTTATAAACTTGTCTCCCCAAATGATTCCTTACCAATGGGAATCTGCCCATCTTTCAACAAACAGTTATATTGATGGAACATTGCTTTAAAGCTTTAGGGTTTAATAAGTCTCAAAAAGCAGGTAAAGTAATGGCGCAATGCAACATTGTCAGTGAGAAACTGGTAAATTTTCACCAACGCTCCCAAGGAGTTGGTGTACGTGTTTAATGCTCCCATGCATGTATGTTGTCACCAGAAATAAATTGTGCAGGTGTGTATCTTGGTTCGGCAAGGTTGCCATGATTTATGGGTGTAGCTACAAGTTCATAACCACCAATCCAAGAGAGGAGGAAGGAGGGTGGAGAGAGAGAATGGCTGGCAGAAATGCTTTGTGAGTTTCATGTTTAGTGCTTTTAACATGGTGCCTCATTCTCACTTCTAGAAAGCACTTAGCAGATATAAGCCAAAAATAGATTGCCGTCCATAACTGACCAAACCCCTGTTGGGGTAAAGGTGGGAGATGTGCATGGGTGCGTTGTTGTGATTGTTCATAGTTGTTGTTTTATATCTGAGCTGTAGGAGAGTATTTATTTTACAGTAAAAAGCATGAGCTGTTGATGCTTTTTAACCAGAGTGAGAGATGACATGAAGAAGCCTCTCTCTCTTTTCTTCTTGTTTTCTTTTGGCAAGAATTTCTGTCTGACACTATATGTACACTCTCTGGGCTGATTCCCTATCAGCCATTCCACAATCCATTCTTCTACACACGAGGTATGAAGCAGGGGCTTTCAGAGTCATAAACAACAAACTCAGAGTTAAGTAAGGTAGATGGGAAGCTATAGATAAAACCACGTTATAAAGCTGTTATATGGTGATAGCAGCTTCTACATTCTGAGCCACTTCCTATATCACAGGCACTGCTACCTCACTTAATCCTCGCTGTAGTTCTCTGAAGGTGGCACTATTATTGCCTGTCCACCAGCGGGTGATCTTCCTAGATTCAGACTTAAAAGATGACCGGAGGCTGCTGGGTCTGGTCAGAGGGAAGGTGGGCAGAGCCACCGCTTGCCATCAGGGCAGCATCAGGCCTTCTGTGGAGTCCTCTCTGGTACAGGGCATCCTGTTGAGATGCAGAGAGACGAGATACCCCTCAGGCAGGGGTGGGAGCTGCCCTGGCCCTAAGAGGAGTCAGAGCTCCTGTAACACTCCCTGGGCATACTCCCCAGTTCCCCGCAAGGGACATGCCTCGGGAACAGCTCACCACACTCAGGAAGCCCCAAGCTCCAGCTTCCTATCAGGTATGTATGGATGATTCCTTGTTCCTCCCAGTCGAGATGCAATTTACCAGTCAGGGGTTAATCTTATCATAAGGAGTGTTGTCTAGTAACGTAGTTGACCTACTGTCTTAGTGGGTTACCAGAGTTAACCAAAGATCAAATTCTCCTACAGAAAGGGAAGAGATGTATGTTAACCCTTTACCCACAATTCTTAGTCCCATTTTACGGAGAATAACATTAGTTGAGATTGAGAGAGGTGTATCAACTTGCCTCAAGCCACATAGTAAGTAGCACAGCCAGGACTTGAACCCTGGCCTGCCTGCCTCCGAGTCCCGTGCTCTTAGCTAAGATGCAAGCTGTAAATTTTTCATTCTAATCCATAGCGTACCTGTGTTTATTTGACTATTTTAAAAACTAACTTGAATTACCTACATTGAGAACAGTGGTCTTCCTGGAAGAAGAAATATGTTTATCTTGTGGTTTTGCCCACTTCCCGGCACACTGTGTACCCCAATTTGATAAACTCATCACTACACCAGTTAGTAGTTCTACTCAGAATAATAAAAAAATAGCACTAGTTCCTTGCTTCTTCTGAGAGCCCATATTTTGAGCAGAGGTTCATGAGGAGGGGGAACAGTTTTAAGAGCAGTAGAGCCCACTTTGCATCTGAAAATAAATGAGTACCTGGCTCCCGGGTACAAACAATTCTGTTTTGCGTTGGTTGTTCCTTTCTGCTTTTCAAATCATCACCATCTTGTAGCAGAAAACCTAAGAGCTCAAGGCAAAGCATGTAGCTTTATTACAGTTCAGTTCTGCATGTAAAATCCACTTTATATGTCTAGATTGTATTGCAGAAGCCATTCAAGAAATGTGCCATCCATGTTCCAAGTATAAAAGTAGACATTTTAAGACACTGTAACAATATTGTGATATTGTTTCATTGGGTGTTTGATCAACTCTAAGCTTTTATCAGGAACTTTCTGTTGACTTCCAAAACTTCGTAGTGTAATGAAGACAAATACTAAGGAATTTGGTAGGCAGGATGTGAAATGGGTTGGATAAAATACCATGTTTAAGTGTGATGGAATTCATTTACGATGAATTATATTAAAATAGTTAAAACACAATTGATGGGAGGGCGGGGTAGAGAGAGGACTTGAGGGGCGTGCTTGTGTTCTGTTTCTTAGCCTAGGTAGTGGGCATAGGTGCCTGTTTTTATTACCTAAATGCTTGTATACATTCTATTCACTAGGCTTTCCATCACAGTTTTCAAAAACGCAGCTAGCAAAGTCTGCCTGTCAATACAGCCAGGCGTCACGTAACAGTGGTGACACATTCTGAGAAATGTGTATTTCAGTGATTTCATCATTGTGTCAACATTGTAGAGTGCGCTTACACAAACCTAAATGGTACAGCCTACTACACACCTAGACTATATGGTACTAATCTTGTGGGACCACTGTCGTATAAGCAGTCTGTTATTGACCGAAACATTGTTAGGTGGCGCATGACTGTAATACAAAAAGATGTTTGCTCTTTAGGTAAGAGATACTATTTCAAAGATTGTTTTGAATATTGTATTACATGAATTTATGAGCTGTTAGATTGTACAGTGAGAAAAAAACAAAGTTTGAATATTGCTAACGTAAGAGAAATGTTGACAAAATAACTTTGAAGTTACCAAAGTGAAACTATTGAGAAAAGTCGCCTTTCCTTTTATGAGTAATAAAATCACAACATAAACAGATCTTTAGCGGTCTTTCTCCCTGCACTGCTCTCTTCCCTTCTTTTTGAATCTGCGTGTGCATATTTATTCAGTCATTCTGTAAATGTTTACTGAGGGGCCTTGGCAGTGTGCTGGCAACGGTTAGGGGGACTTGAGTCCTTTCCTTTCAGCTAATGGCTTGGGAGACAAGACCTTCAGTCAGCCAAGAAAAATTTAAAAACCCCAATAGCAATATGAGAATCCAGAGTAATACACAAAAGAATCAGAGTTTTCATGGGGGCCTGTATGTTAAGTGGCAGTAAGGTGGTACAAACAATAAACACTACCGACCTACAGGTGAAGGAGGCCCCCTCTACCTGGGAGTGGCTGGGAGACTGAGAATAGATGGGCTTTCTATGGGTTGAGAGAGAGAACCTTCCAAGAGAGAGGAGAGCTTGTAACCGAAGGCACTGCAGTAGGTACAGATAGTTGTCCGTGTGTATGAGTTTCCCACAAGGAAGGTTTGCATAGGGAAGAAATGGAGCTGACTCTGAGGAAGCTTAAAACAACAAGCTGGAAGATAATTTCATCATGGAGGAAAAGGGAATCTGTTGTGAGTTTTTGAGAGTGAGACAGATCTGTGAACCCTCTGCCAGGGTGGAGCATCTGTCAGACTCGGGTTAACTGTCGTAATTCCTCATGCCCTGTAGATGATCCTGGTTACTTACCTTCTGTTCTTGCTGCAGATTCATGACGGATGCTGCCCGCCGAGAGCAGGAGTCCCTAAAGAAGAAGATTCAGCCGAAGCTCTCGCTGACCTTGTCCAGCTCAGTGTCTCGGGGGAATGTGTCCACTCCACCACGCCACAGCAGTGGAAGCCTTACTCCCCCCGTGACCCCGCCCATCACCCCCTCCTCTTCCTTCCGCAGCAGCACTCCAACAGGTGAGTGGCTTGACCCTACCACCTGGGGCTGGGGAGTTGGGGAACACAAGGGAAGAGTGTGTGTGTGTGATATGATATGATATGCTGGGGACAGAAGGGGGCCAGGGACAGATGATGGTTCAGACCCACCTCGTTTTTGACCCTTTACTGGTCTCTATAGCGTTTGTTGATTCATTCATCTATTCGTTATTGAAGAAATATTTATAAATTACTGTCTATAAATGTGTGGGATAATGGTATTATAGGTATTTTTCAAGTCTTTGCCATTCATTATGTATGAAGTGATGCGATGTCTTGGATTTGCTTCCATCAGATGGAGGAGTAGATGACACAAGATTGCCATGGGTTGATTATTGTTGAAGCTGGGTGTGAGTACATAGGAGTTCATTACACCATCCTCCCTATTTTTGCTTATTTAAAATTTTTTCCGTAATAAAATGATTAATTAAAAAAATTAGAGTGCCTCCTGTGCACCAGGCACTGAGCTACAGTTGTGAGCCAAAGGAGCCCCCGGCCCTGTCCTGAAGGAGCTTGGGCCTAGTGGGAGATGTTGGCATTCTAGGTGCCAAAGAGCACACTCTTGTCTTCCCCTCCAAAACGTGGAAGCAACTGGAAAATAGGAGTCAGAGGTGAAGATCAAAATCAACTTTATTAGTGCATAAAGCTGGACCACAGAATGGAGCTTGGATCTGTAACCATTGGGCTTCTTAGTATGTCTTCCATGAATTTACCTTATTTCCCAGACTGCCCTTCTGAGCTTACTCGGAGCAGGAGCAGACCAGAGTGCACCCTGGGCCCAGAGCTGAGCATGCGCAGTCCCTGCTGCCCATTCAGAGGTCTGTTAAGTCATTCTTCCTCCATAGGCAGGAGTGAGTAGAGACAGTAGAAAGACACTGGAATGTTCCCTCCTCCAATTTTTCCCATCTGAGAAGCAGGGAATATATTTCCCTTCTCCCTAGTAGGCATATAGACAGGCATTAGTCAATAAATATACCAATTAATAAATATGCCAATTATATTTGTATATACTATTAACCAACAAATATAACATTGTAACCATGACAAGTATTACATAGAAGGACTCAGTCATATGAGAGTATCCAGAGAGAGTCCCACCAGGTCAGGAAAGGCTTCCCCTGAAAGATAAATAGAGGTCAAATAGGTAAAGAGGGAAAGGAGGAGTGTGTAGCTGGGGAACAGCATTGTGCGGTGTCTGTGAGGGGAGCCTGGCAGGGCCCAGGCACTGAAAATTGGCCAGATGGCTAGGTGTTAGATGAGGCTGAGGATGTCAGCAAGGACCAGTGTATTGTGGGTCCTATTAAAAATTCTGGTTGATCCTAAGAGCGAAAAGAAGCCACTTAGAATCACACCATCATCTCCATAGCATCACCCCCTTGACCATGGGTAAAAATGTTTATTTTCTCTTACAGTTTATATCTTTCTCTGTCATCCATCTCCCATCGAGGGAGGTGACTTAAGTAGTATTTCTCAAAGTGCGTTTCACAAAATAGTAGTTGGGAAAAAGGGATTCCCTAATAAATTTGGGGAGAGGAAAGGTTAAACAAAGGTAAACTGGTTTCCTTAATGCAAGACTTTAATATACGTTGTTATTCTCCAAGGGGAGGATTTAGTAAGTTTCCCGAACTTAGTTGACTTAGTTATGAGAGCTCTTCTTCTAGGGGTATCTCAGGGACTCCTGGTTGACAGACACCCTGTGTTCTGTCAGGATTGGGCATTCTGAAGACAGGATAGGCGTGGGAGGCAGTCTGGCCAGAGTTCCTACCTGAACTTCTCTGTTTACAAATCGCTAGTAGTACCCATTATGAAAGGTTTTTGTGTGAGAGTCAAATGTGATGGCATACGTATGCACGAGCATTCAGTCACTGTCCGTCTCTGTGGTCTGGAGTTTTCAACTGCTTGCTTCATGAACAGACTCAGGATCATTCCGTAGAGGATGAATCGGTTCATTTGCCGTGGGCATTCGTCCGTTTCCCTAGGTTGGTCACCATGTTTCCTTTATATTTTATTCTGTGAAGATTTACTTCCCAGGATCTTCACATAACGTTGACTGTGTAAATCTAAGGAATGCCGTGAGAGTGTTGTAATTCTGCGATCCTCTTTTCTGGGTATTTCTATGAATATTTATTCATATATAATATGAATTATGGCGGCAGTTTCATATGGGGGTGTGTTTTATAACTGACCTGGTATGGACCGACTCATGGCCAGCACCAGATAACCATGACTGCCCCAATTAGCAGCGGGTGCCTTAGAACCCCATGAAAATAAAGACAGTTTAAAAGTGAGAGTTTATTATTTTTCATGTAAGAATGTTTGGAAGAAATGGAATCATTTCCTTTCCTTCAGACATAAAGAAATCTTTCTGACACCTTGCCTATTTTAACAATTTCCCACTAAGAGAATTAATTTATGTTGTGGTAAAGATGTATCATTTTCCGTCTGTCAAGATCATTGGTAAGTTATTTGCTGCTTGAAGAACATTCCATGTAAACATCAAAAATTAGCAGGGGAAATGGTTTCTTAAAGCCCTACCTTGTACAATTTTGATTGTGTACATTTTTCAATGTTTGAAATGTTATTTTACCTGTAGTTAGAGAGATCAGCTTATTTTGCCTGACTAATGTGGTTTTGGTCACTTTCACTGCCAGGTTATAAATAGTATTCCATGTTTCTACCTCCTAAATTCACTCAGTTCCAAATTCCATATTCAAGGTGCATTCCTGGTCCAGAAGTAATAGTCATTTTGTGGAAAATTTCATTTATAAAATATACTTTAAAATATACTGTCTTGACTAGAAGGAATCAGAGCTCAACTTCATCCTAGAGTTTCAAGTATTTCTTAGGTATTCTTGGAACCAGAATTTGTTTTGCAGCTTCTAAATCCTAGAAGAATCTTCTGTTTTCATCTTTTTTTTTTTTAGGGTTCTGAAGTTTTTATTATTCATAGTACTTAAAAGTCTAGAGTAAGATGTTTTAAAAGTCAGAGTAAGATGCTCAAGACAGAGTAATACAGCTGTCCTCAGAAATAGATGACCGTAACTAGACGGTATGACCAGGTTGTCTCCAGTCACGGGTTTTTTTTGTTTTTTTTTAACTTTTTATTAAGATTATGATAGTTTACAACCTTGTGAAATTTCAGTTGTACATTATTGTCAGTCATGTTGTAGGTGCACCCCTTCACCCTTTGTGCCCTCCCCCCTGGTAACCACCAATCAATTCTCTTTGTCTCTATGTTTAACTTCCACCTATGAGTGGAGTCATACAGAGTTCATCTTTCTCTATCTGGCTTATTTCACTTAACATAATACATTCAAGGTCCATCCATATTGTTGTGAATGGGACGATTTTATCTTTTTTATGGCTGAGTAGTATTCCATTGTGTGTGTGTATATATATATATATATATATATATATATATACACACACCATATCTTCTTTTCATCTTGTTCATTTCCTATACTTGTTTTGTTTTCCTTTAATATATAAAAAAAGAAAGTATTCACTTAAAGAAAGCTTAGAATGGTGTAAATCATGGGTCAACTACCTTTTTTATAAAGGACCAGGCAGAAAATGCTTCAGGCTCTGCAGGCCATAGGGTCTGTTTTGGCTACTCAACTCTGCTGTCGTAGCATGAAAGCAGCTACAGAACTACACAAACGATTGGACATGGTGTGTTCCATTAAAACTAAAAGTTTTTGTAAAACTTTATTTACAAAAACTGGCCAGATTTGACCCACAGGCCATAATTTGCCAACCCCTGGTTTAAATCACAGAGATATGGAATTTAAAGATAACGTGATTAAATTCCCTGAAAATAAAGTGTTAAAACAATTCATAACATTCTCCTTTAAAAGTAATACTATGGAGAGTGTAATTACTAAAACGGAAAGGCAACTAACATTTGTTGAGTGTTTGCTATATACTTTATGTATGATGCTGTATTTAATCCTAACACCAGCCTCACTGAGACGTGTTGTTAATTCCCCTATACAGATTGAAGAAATAGAAGCTTAGTAAGGTTAACTTGCACAAAGCATGTCTGTCTATGAAAAGAATGTGTCTTTCCGGTGAACTCACTCTTCCTTTACACATTATTATTACGTTAGTACCTCTTTAAAAACTCTTATTAGACCTTCAGCCATTTAGCTGCCTCGAGTACTAACTCAGCAACTCCAAACCCCAAATACAAAAATATGTTCAGATGCTGGATGTGGTTCACCTTCACTCATAGTAACGCCCACTTTTACTCCACTCCACCATTCAAGTAGCAGGTCAGAACTGAAGAACTTCCCAGTTTAGTTCAGTCATAGTTTTCTTTAAGGGGCCGTTGGAGCTGACTCCAGAGATCCAACTGTTAAATATTCAGGTTTGCAAGCCAGTTGTGGAAACATTATCTTGAGATTGGCCATCGTGGGAGCATTTACACGGGTGAAATCGGCAAATGCTCCCTATCAGGATTTCTCCACTCCCCCCTTTACCATTATACTACCGTTTTATCCTTTCAGTATTTACCAGACTAATCCTACTTAGTTTATAGTTGAAGGGATCATGGTTCTAACTGTGTCATGAATAAACCTAAAGCAAAAATCCATCACTAATAAATAAATAACGACCATTTCAAACAATGGACTGCTTTGCAGCCATTCACAACAATGGTGTAGGTCACCATGTAATGACATGGAAAGGTTTTCACATTATACTGTCAAGTGAAAAAATTGGGTTACAAAACTGTATGTACAGTATGATCCCAATTTTATTTTTTACTCCCCAAAATTTAACTGTTGTTACCTTAATATGATCGGAAGATGGGTATTATTTTTCTTCTTTCTTTTTTCACATTTTCTAAAATGAGCCTGTATTACTTTTGTAACTAAAACAACTGTTTACTGTGTATAATCAGAAGATATAGACAGAATTAGACATAGAGGCAGATATAGATGGAATAACCCCGCTCAAAAAAAGCTTAATGAATTTCTTTCCTTCAAATTATTTTAATTGACCTTTTTTGCGGGGAGGAGCCAGGTCACCCTGTATGAAAGGCCTAGGTTAGCTTGCGCATCCATCATTAGTAAGCAGGTTGTTCTGGTTATCAGTGCCTGCAGCCTAGTTAAGAAAGTCATTTCTCTTTGCCTCTCCCCCAGCCCCCAGCCCCAACCCACGCCCCCTATTTGCCCACTGAATCTCTTAAAACAATGGCTCTCTATCAGGATGAAGATTGAAATCACCTGGAGAGGTTTTAAACTTCCCTTTGCATGGACTTCACCCCTGAGACTCTCATTCTCTTGGTGGGTGGGGCTTGGGCATTGGAAGTTTTTAAAATCTCTCTTGGGCCAGGTAATTCAAACCTACAGCCAGAGTTGGGAAACCTGTGTTTTAAAATGACACATCTAGTTGTCATAACTGTGTGTTTTCTTGCTTGAGTTCACATATTTCCACCTGGCCTGGAGAAAGGTTACTGTAGTCCACTTGCTTCGGCTCCAGAGATGAGTCCAATGGGACTGAGCAGATGCTTCTTATGTCTTAGTGGAGAAGCTGTGGCTGGGTTTCTGGTTATAATAGCATTGCATAGTCTCTCCTGGAAAATATTTGTATATGTATTTTGGCCCACTCAGGGGGGAAAATTCAAGTATTAAGCCAGAGAAAGCCACCCAAGGAAAAGAAACCAATTTTTTTTTCTTGTTAGGCTCCTATGATGACTATGAAGTCACAGAATATATCTATTAATGCATAAATTTAAGTTTCTATATTGTGTTATTTCGCTTCATATTCCTGTGTCTTCTGCTACTTGGCCTTATAGTAAACTGTTAACATTTCTTTATGGCTTTTACAATAAATTGTTCAAATTACAAGGATTTTGAAATTTTCAGGAGTTATAATACACAAGTTATTTCCTTCTTCTTTTTTTTTTTTAGTGAGGAAGATTGGCCCTGAGCTAAAAATCTGGTGCCAATCTTCCTCTCTTTGCTTGAAGAAGATTGTCACTGAGCTAACATCTGTGCCAATCTTCCTTTATTTTGTATGTGGTATGCCACCACAGCATGGCTTAATGAGCAGTGTGTAGGTCTGTGCCTGGGATCCAAAGCTCTGACTCCTGGGCACTGAAGCGGAGCACACAAACTTAACCTCTACGCCACCGGGCTTGCCCCAACAAATCATTTCTTAAAGTATTAATTTTTCCCTCAGGATGGAAGTTACTCTGCAATGCAGACATATAGAACTGATAGAATTTTGCTTGACGTTTAGAAGCTCTATCTAAATGGAATTGAGATGAACTCTCCTCCAAGGCCTTTATTTTTAGAAAGTAAAATAAATGTAAATAGGCTTAATAATGACAGAAAATCTCAAAGAAAAAAGCATAACTATGGTAAGGTCTAAACGGCCATACCTCCCCCTATCCACTCAGAAGAAGAGAGTGAAATAGAAGGAAATTCCTCAGAGAGATAAATCCTCTCCTATTGAATGGTGGAGAATGAGAAAAGAAAAGTGAAATATTTCAGCCTGACTGAATTTTGCGACCTGCTTATGAATTCCTGAGGCCGTAGTTTGGTATTTCTAACAGTTTCTTCCATAAAGAGTTGAATGTCTGTATGATGCCTAAGAAACATTCCCCGAAATCTTCCCGTTGAGAACATGGCCTTGATTTCTATTTCCACGGAAGTGTGCTGTCTTGTAGCTGGAGAAGGACAAGCTGTCCTGTATTCTCTGGCTTGCATTATGCTCCGGGTCGCCAACACACCCTTTCCTGGCCTATGGTTTGTTTGCTTGTTTGTTTATACACTACTTTGTTCTAATTGTTTCCTTTCATCTTTTTTTGATTAACTTGTAAAACCTTTATCCTGCTTCCTGAGTGTCATCGCTAATTCTGCTTCCTTCCCCGCCATCTTAAGTGCCTGCTTATTTTTCATCTCCTCTTGCTACTCGAAGAGCTGGTAGAATAGGGATGGCGACAACAAAATGGTATTTCAATTACGTTTCCAAAACTAAACCACTTAGAAGAGACCTTCCCCAACAAAACGTTTTCCTGACTTAAAGAAAACAACGAAATCTATGGTGACCTGTAATGATAGATTATATCTTTATAGTGCATAAAAGCATTCACATTCACCATTATTAACCCCACTTGAAAGACAAAGGAAATTGAGGCTTATTTAAATGATAACTGGCCCAAGTTCAGGTGGTTCCCAAGTGGAGTCGCCACTGTTTCCACAGCACCAGGATTGGCCATCTTTCCAGTTGACATCATTTATTGAGCATCTCTTCTGTTATAGTCACTCTGCCAGGTATTGGAAATACAAAAAAAGCATAAGGTATAGCCCTTGTGGATTAGAACTTACATCTCTTAGTTGAAGCAGGTTATACACATGTAGGACAGGTGCTTAATGAATATGATATATAGACAGATGGACTAAATTATCAGCGTGGATATTTGGTTAGACAAGATAGAGACACACATGGAGTCATTCTCTCTATGCTGTGTTCTAAGTGCAGTTAGAAGCTGTATATTCACACCCATAAAATGTCTTAGATATTATAAGGCAAATATGAATTCCAAACAAGTTGGAATAAGGTGAAATCAGTGAGAAACTGATTTGGGGTCAAACAATTTTATAGCTAATGATCATTATGGAATGTCAGCTTAGGGAATTAGTAAGCGTGTCTGCATATGTTGACAAAGACTGTTACGTAAATCTGGAGTTTTCTGAGTCACCTTCCAAAACTTTGGGAGCATAGAGGTGAAGTAGCGACAGCCTTTGGCATCAGAGGGATCTGGATTCAAATCTCAGTTCTGCTGCTTGAGGGATAGATGACCTTAAACCTTTCCAAGCCTCAGTTTCCTCATCTGTATGTTGGAGGCAATGCACCGCACTGTGAGGATAAATGAATAAGGATAGAGACAAACAACTGCTTAGGTCAACACTGTTTCTACTTAAACCGCCGGTTCAGAAAGGACATCAGCTTTGGAAGTGCCCTACTGTGCGTTCCAGACGCCCTGCACTAGTCAATAAGCCCATTGTGTTCAGGAACAGCTGGCTGTCAATGGTGGAAATGGCTGATGCTGTCAGGCTAGTTAGGGCTTCATGAAGTAGCTATATAGCATGTTCAAAACAAAGAAAACATTTTTCGTTCTTAACTGAATCCTGCCCTCTTGGGCAGACGGTATTTCCCCCGCCCTGGCCAGAACGCTTGGGCATGTTTATTTTTAGTCTGCATTAGCCTCAGAGAAGGCTTGTTCCAGGAATGTGCATTACAGGTGGTATTTGCTAATGACCTGCTCTGGGCATAGGTATATTTTCTAGGGGAAGGGGGGTCATATCTGAAAACAAAAATGACAGTATTCTCATTAATTTATTAATAAGGAGGATTGAAGATAACCATTTTATGACCAGGGATGGTAGAAGTAAAGAGTTAACAGGTTTACAGATTTTTATATCCTGTTTTATTGTTTTAGTAAAGGTAGCAACAATAACCCTTTTAATTATGGAAATTCAGTGCACTAAGAAAATTCAATATTGGATGTTTCTAACAGATACACACACTCCTTAACGAGCCCTATCTCCTCTCTTGCTGAAGGATGTGCCCACTTAGGCCCTACCGCCATCACAATTGTAGGGGGAGGGGTGCCCCTTTGCCCCATCCACTTGGAGGTCCTTTTAGATTTTTGATGCCCTTTAAAGATGTGAAAGAATTGAACATCTCACTGAGGAGATACATCAAGGTCATAGGGCCATGTAGAGGGCATCTCAAGGTTTTCAGGACCTCATGAGTTTTACTGAAGCATCTCAGAAACTCTGTGCCCTCTTGCCTTTGAAGAGCAGAGGAAGTCCTCAAAGCTGCTCTGCAGGGAGAGGGCGTCAGATGTCACTGCTCCTCCACCCAGCTGAGGAGGCGAGACCCACAGAGGTCGTATAGCTTCTTCAGGGCTCCAAGACCAAGGTATTGTTGACCTGGCGATTCTACTCTCAGTATTTACCCAAGAGGAAGGAAAACATGTGTCCACAAAAGACAGGTACAAGGGTGTACAGAGCAAGCTTTATTTGCAATAGCCCAATCTATTAAGTAGTCCATCTGCAGGTAAATGGATAAATAAACCGTGATCTCTCCATACAGTGGAGTCCTATTCAGCAATAAAAAGGAACAAAGTACTGATACACACAACACATGGCTGAATCTCAAAAACGTTATGCTGAGCAAAAGAAACCAGACCCAAACGAATACATATGAACTTCAAGTACAGGCAAACCGATCTGTGATGACAGAAATCAGAACAGTAGTTGACTCAGAGTGGGTGGGGAAAGGGAGTAGATGAGAACTTTCTGGAATGATGGATATATTCTATATCTTGATTGAGATGTTGGTTACACGAATGTGTACATTTGTCAAACTTATCGAATTATACAGTTAAGATCTGTGCATTGCACTCTATGAAAATTTTACCTCAGTTAAAAAAAAAAATTGATGACCCAGGCAGAGATAAGGAACAGGAGCCCACAACTCCCACCCATTCCTTGAATGAGCAAATAGCATTTCCTCTGCTGTAAACAATCCATGTAAGAACAAAGGGAGTAAATACATGCGGTGGTTTTAGTACGAAAATCTCTGGAATTTCCTCTCCGTAGAGGAAAGACAGTAAACGGGATCATCTATTCTCAGCTTTCTTAGCTTAGGAACACCGAGGAAATGGAATTGTGGTCAAATAAAACAACTGCAGTACATATTAAATAAAGGGAGAGACAGACAGACAGACGGATGGGAAAAAGAGGAAAGACAAAGAAGAGCTAGTTGCCAAACACTCGTTCTCCGGACACAGAATTGGTCCATGACTGAAAATGTTTCTGATAAAAAATTATAGCATCTGAGTCTTCCAATAGCCAAAATAGTTTGCTTGTGTGAGATGATGTGCTTCATTATGCTGAGAATTTTACAGGAAAGAAAATTAATTAAAAGCTGTTCTGTTTCAGCCCATGTTGAGCACGTCCTCTGAGACTCTGAATAAACCCAGTTTGTTTGATGGGCGGCCACTTAGCAGATTCTTCTCAGATTTCATATCTGCACTAACGCAAAGGGCTCAATAATTTATCTTCTAAGGAAGATAGTTTTGAGGCCCGTCATTTTTACAGTACCATGCTTAACCATCTACATTTAGTCATAAACCTAAATTTCATCTCTTGCTACTAACTGTGTTGTCGTTCAATCAAACTCAGTGTTAAGAATTCCTGCTAGAGATTTTGACAGTCTTATCTTTACAGTCATATCTCACCTAGTGCTGGAAACAGTCTGTGGACAAGGCTTTGGCCCTCCATCGATGTTGCCTTTTCTTGTCCCAGCAGGGGTCTCTGCACTGGCCAAAAAAATAGCAAGAAAGATCACAAGATAAAGTTATTTTAAAGGGCATACATTGACTGTGCTGCTCACACCCTTTTCCCCAGAAAGAATGCACTCTCTTTAAACCAAGATCCAGAACTCGCTCATGTGCCAACACCCATCAGTGCACACTTCTTAGTAATTTTCCTTTGGAAGCAAGTACCAGAACCGAAACATGAGTGCTAAAGAGAGGAGCATATTGTAAGCCTGGAAAATGGTGTGGATTCCATTGAAAACACGGATAAACAAACAGACGCTCAGCGCTCACCTGCGCCTCTGCTGCGGAGCTGACCGAGGGTTAACACCTGATGAATTCATACCCCGGCCAAATGTGTGTGTTTCCAAAGAAGCTTTTCTTTTTCCCTTCCATCTAGAACACAGCATATTAAAATCAGAGGAGCCCTTTCATCTTCGTGGGTATCACAGCAGCAAACTTGTTTTAATGTCTTTTCCATGAGAGTCTAATTTTAACAATAAAATGATCCCCAGGCACACCCGGCTGCACAGCATTAGAGACAGAATCTGCAGAAAAATGAGAAAGCTCTAAGCTAATTTGTTCTTGCTAGGAAGACAGTCAGGGTACAGAGTCTCTCTGCTCCTGTCAAACTTTGTTCAAACCTGGAAATGCACTATAAAGGAAGTGGTGTTTGATAGGAAGGGGGACTTCGGCTGCTGGAACCTTGCTGGGGTCAGGGCTGGAGAGGTTGCTGGTCATACACGTCTATACCTTGCCACCAGACTTACACAGTTCCGCCTTGGAAAACTGGATGCTCATGTTAATTTATATTCATCAAACCAGCAATAAGTTGGTATGATCTTATCAGATCAAAGATGTGTTTCATAATCCACTGAGCTGAATAAGGAATTTTTTTTTCAAACCCAGCCAATCCAGGCTCTCTTTGGTATGGAAACACACATAGAAAATCACCCCTGAGAAACTAGAGACCGTTAGGGGACAACTATGTATGACTTTGATATCTAATCATGCATGGTGTGCTGTTTTCTACCTAGGTATCCAATCACTACTTTTTTTTTTTCCTTAAAGGTGAAAAAGGAGCCTGGGTGTTCAGATGATTACAGGCCTAAGAACAAGTCATTCTCAGGGAAACGCCTTTCCTCTGGTGCAAAGAATTTTGAATAAAGTAGCTAGACAGCACCTGCCGTTGTGGGCCAGCTAAGATGTCTCTTGACAGCCTGGGTCTGCAGAGACTTTTCATTTTCAAATAGATGCATTTTTCAAAATTACCATAATATTCAAATAACAAGAAAAAATCCATGTAGAGCAAATTTCTCTTGTAGTAAATTGTGAAAATGGCGCTTTCCATGAGATCTACTTCAGGCTCTCTCCATGCTGTGTAGCTGTATACTTAAGATTCTAGTTAGGATGTTTGACTTGAAAACAGCTGCACAGAATCTTAAACTCAGGGGTGGAGAGGACCTCCACATGCTTTTCCATTGCTGTCCTTTTCCAGTTTCTGTCTGCCAGGCAGAAGTGGAGGGTGTCATCAAGGCTAAATTCTAATGCATGAACAGTTACAAAGACCAGTGCCAGGCAGTCGATTTAGGAGGATGTTTTGGGAACAAGATCATGATCCTATATCTTGCACAGGCCCCCATATCCCCCCCATAAATGGCTATTTTCTAATATTACATAACATTCTAGACCGTTGCTGTGTTGAAAGTCTCCCTAAAATTCACCTTGATGAAGTTAATTTTGGCAGAGCACTCAAATGCTATGAACAGTATTTCACTGCCACTAAAAGGAAGCAGTCTTTGAAAAAAATGTTTAATTAATGCCACTTGGTTTCAGTAATATACATGTGTGTAATTTAGAATATGCTATGTTGTACCTAAAGGAAAATTATTTCCTTAAGACTCACAAAACTTGACAAATGATTAACTTTTCATAAAATTAAAATGTTGCAGCTCAGTCGTGAGTGAGCTGCCAGAGAGATGGTGCCTGGGCTTGGTTGTGACAGGCTGGATATGTTCCTCCCACCACCTGTGGACAACGCACCTCAGCCTGGAGGGGTTTTTCTCCTGGGAAATGAATAAGCCCCTTTTGGAAATTAAACCATAAAATTAAAATTATGAAGTAGTAACTGCAAATATAAAAACAGAGACTTAAAAAAATTTTTTTAAATAAATCAACTTCTGGAATAACTATATAATAAGTATGCATTACGGAAACATAAATACACCATTGGTAACTAATATGTGGTTTCTCGCGAGTAAAAAAGAGCAAATTAAAAGTTTAGTAGAATCCAGTTAACTCGTTTGTAAATAATCTATAGGGCAATGTTTTATGAAATGGATAAGTAATAAATATTCCAAAAAGGATTTTTTTTCTTCCCTTTTTTGCTTCTCAACAAAGCACTATTTCCTGGCATCATCAGAAGAGGAAGGTTTGCCAAGACTCAAAACCTTGTCCTTTGCCTTGTGGGAGCCCTTTAGCTAAAGCTATAAATGTGGCATACTGATGAACATTGTCATTGTAATTCTGTCAAGCAAGGAGAGGAAACTGGAAAATGAATTATGCTATATATAAACTTGAAAGTAGCTGCTTCTTCATGGTAACTGTGCCTCTTAAAAATAGCATCTCACAGCCTCCTAGAATTTCTGTTCACTTTGTCTGTATTTTCTGCTATATAATAGAAATATATAAAACAGAAAATAGATTATATTTTGGAAAGATGGCAGGACTGAAAAGTGAATGGGTACTTTGTCGGAACATTTTGCCTCTTTTGTCATTTTCCAGAAGTTGGCAATTTGTGGCTCCTTCAAAGTGATACCAGGTTCTTGTCTAGAAAGTGTTCTGAGTGACCTGAATTTATTAACCTGATAGACCGTGTTGTTATTTAGGTTCCCAGTTAACAGTTATTGTTAATTCTTCTCATGGGCAGAGAAAGATACTAAGCAGAATGAGCTGTGCGTGCTGGTTCTTCGCAGTCTTGGACTAAGTCATCTTCCCTCTCTGTTCGCGATGCTCGCCAGCCGGAGCTCCAGGACTTGAAGTTAGCTCAAATGTCTGGAGCATGGTTCACTAAGTCCGAGGTCGTGGATTTCATCCCATGTGGGCCAGTTCACTTGGCTCCATCCTGGGGCCGGGAACCATGATGCTAGTTGAATGTCAGACAGCAGGTAGTATCGTTCCTTGGAACCTCTCAGGAAAGAGGTGGTAGAGATACAGGAAACACAGACAGGGCACATCAGCTTCTCAAAGATTTCCTTACCCTCTGGCTTGACCCAAGGGAGTCAAGATCAGTGTGAAAATGTGATTATGAAGAAAACAACTCAAAGCGCGTGTCTGTGGAGTACTCTGAGTGGCCTCAATTTACTCAGTGACAAAGCAGCAGTATTGCTGTAACGTGTTCATCTTCATGGTCTTTGTGTTCAGTGCAAATGTCTTTAGAATATTCAAAAGAATCAGAGACTGACGAAGACAAATTGGTAAAAATAAATGTCAAACTGAGAGGCCTCAAACCATTTCATTTGTCATCTAGAAAGGACAGAGATGCATGACTTGGATGGGAGGGGGCCAGTTCCACTTCCTGCTCTCTTTAAAATGACTGTCAGAGACCAGAGAGCAGCTCCCGTGCCTCTCTACCCCACGGGAGAGAATTCTTGGGAGACGCCAGGTGGGTGTTCTGAGGCTTTCTTATCTAAGTTGTCATTCCTTAACACCCCTGACTTTAGCAGATGCATTACTGCCCCAAACTCCTTCTGATTAGAGAAAGCAAAGAAGGAAAAACAGCATGGCATAGAACAGGTAGAGATCATCTCAGCTGTTGTGATCGGTAAGTTATGACCAGCATTTAAAAAAAAAAGAAGGAAATAGAAAACAAGGTGCTTCAGACTTAGTAATGATGAGTATTGTCTGGGGACACCTGTTTTAGTTTTGTGTTTGGGGCGGGAGTTGTTTTCTGAGTTGTGACATAGAATGTTTTTTTTACTGGGTCATGGTCAGAAATCTTGAAAGCCAGTGATCCAGGCTCACCCCTGCACACAAGCATGCTGTCAAGCCCAAGGTCATGTAGCCAAGTTGGGTCAAAACAGTAGCAAATCCCAAGCTTCCTGATTCTCACTCTAGTGCTTTTCCTCTCGGTCACACTCCAGCCACTGCAGGATACCGAGTGTGTTTTCATAATCAGTCGTGTTGTGTTCGTGGTTCTCCATCCACAAGACCTCATCCAACCATAGCCACATGATTCCTTCTGGGCCTGCTGATCCTGGAATCTTCCCGGACCCCCATCCGCCAGTGACTACAACGCCCTTCACTAGAGCTTAACCGCAAAGAGGAGGAAAAACGCTTTTTCTCTATAGACCTTTTTTGGTAGAAATTTCTCCTTTGTTTAATCAATTATCCATCTTAGACAGAAACTGAGCACTTAGCATGCAAGACCATCATTAGGTCCATCAGAATGAAGTAAGAGTGGGAGAAGATGCAGTCTGCACCCTAAGGAACTCAGTGGGAAAGAGAAGAAACTGTGTCACAACAAATAAGATGCCAGTGGGGACACTGTGTCTGCCTTAGTGCAAGATAAGATGACAGCAAGACCGGGAGGGCACCTATGACCAAGAAGGCCCCTGTGTGGGGCAGGTGTGGTGTGGAAGGGCTTCTGGAGAAGACAGGCTGCTAGCAGGACTTGTTTTGCATGTGGACGTGAAACTTGGGCACATAGGCCTTGATTTCTCTTCCCAGAGACCATTTTCCCTCCCAGAGTTAGTTAACCAGAATCCAAGGCTTTCTAGACAGCTGTTTTCTCTTGGCTCTGTCCTGGGGTAGGTGAAAATGATTTCTTCCAAGTATGGAAGGAACACGTCCAGCCACCTACCTCTATGGGTCCCGTAAAACCGGAGGTGAAAATAGTCGTGAGTTCCTCTGGGTTTTGGCACCACGACTCCGATATTTTGGGAAGCATTTTACCCCATCCCCAGTTCAGACCATTGCATCTTTACATGCTCGCTTCTAAAGATCTCATGTTGCTGAGAAGGCTATTTATGTAGAAAAGCTAAAGCAGAAGGATGGGCAGGATTTCCCTATTTTCAGAGAAGGCTCAGCCCTCTCAGTCAGATCTTGGGGCAGCCTTCGGTTTTTGTTCTCCCTTATTACCTTGAGTTGATTTTTCTCGCTAGGGCTCCTGTTCTCCCTTCCTGTCCTTGTTTTGATAGGGAAGAAAATAAATGTAGTTGGCGATAAAGCTGGGAGTACTGGCTTTCCAACCACAGCCTCTGCCGGAGCCTAGCGCCCTCTCAGTCGCCTGCCCTTCGGAATGGTAATTAGTTGTATGGGAATTTTCACAGTAACCTCCCCTAGGAGCAATTTCACCAAAGAGTAACCCTCTTGTCTAGACCGTACAAACCCATAAAGTCATCACTAGCTGGGATTTCCAAGCTACAAAGCAGCGACAGAAAAGAGTGCCTCTAGTCTTTAAGGACTCTCAAGTATAGAGCGCTCATTGTGGAAACCTGCCCTTCCCACCGATGTGTGGACCTCTCTCTGGGAAGAGTAATGGAAACTCTCCTACTGACTCCATCATCCAGGGAAAGACACCCAGCTCGTGATTTCTGCTTTATTGGCATCTACACAGCTTTGCCATCTCGTTGCATTTTGAACCTAGTACACTACTATCTGGGATTTTATTTTTCACAACTTATTTTTGAGAATGATCCAACTGTGCCTTTTACTTTCTTGCTTGCCAAAGCTAGTTATTAATGTGAGATAAAAGCAGTTTAATGCTTGACATTTTAGGAAACTAAGCTGGCAAAACTTATCTAGAAAGAGATGAAAAGTATTCACACTTCTAATCTAGGGCTCTTTGCACTTTAGGTGCTTGGCAAAATATTGGCAGTTGTAATGACAATAGTGTTAATGAGACTGGAAAACAGAAGCAGGTGCTCTCTGGAGGGAGAAGGACAGAAAGGGTAGAGTCTGTCCTGAGTCCCCTGTCAGATTCTCTCCTAAGAGTAGAGGAAGAATCAGGTGACTGAAGCCATTCTAGAGTTCAGGAGAGTTGAGTTTTCAGAAATGATGTTAAAACAGATTATCTAAGGAAGAAAACAAACCAGGAGAATAAAATAGTTGTCGAAGCAGGTCAGAGACCCTCTGGCCCGTACCTGACCTTAGCAAGGGGCATTAGTGTTGGTGTGTGGTGACCACCTGGAGAAAGAAGAATAGCAATGTTAGTCACCATGTGGGGACACCTGGAATGTGCTGGGCACTTTGCTAAGCATGTTATTCACATCCCCATTTTATATATGGATGGAAACTGGAAGGCCAGGAATGTTAGGTAACTTCCCAAGGGCACACTGTTAGTAAGTTTCAGTACCTGGATCTTAACCCAGGTCTGCCTTTCGCCAAAGCACACTCTTGGCTGCTCTCCTCTACGACTACTAAAAATATGAAATATGATTCATTTGTGTGCTCTTCAGAAGTGCTTAGCACATCCTACACTCCTAGGGTAATTATTTTCTTTTTCAGGTACAACCAAGAGATATTATTGTTCATATATGGAACCAACATTTGAGTACCTACTACATGCCAAATGTATGTACAGAGATAAAAGACATAACTTCTGTCCTTAAGTAGCCCAGAGACTGGTTGGGGGAGGTAGACAATGAAATCTGCACAGGATGCTAAGTTCCCTGATGGAGACAAACTTGGTGTGTACACAGAAGGAAGGGGCACTTAGCCCAGCCTTGGGGTGGGGTGTCACAGGAGACTCCTCAGAGGCGATGATATCAAACTGAGCTTTAAGAATGAGTACATCTTATGGGCTGGCCTCGTGGCCTAGTGGTTAAGTTTGGAACGCTCTGCTTCAGTGGCCCCGGTTCAGTTCCCAGGCGTGGACCTATGCCACTCATCGGTGGCCATGCTGTGGCGGTGACCCATATACAAAATAGAGGAAGATTGGCATAGATGTTAGCTCAGTGACAATCTTCCTCAGCAAAAAAAAAAAAAAAGAATGAGTACATCTTAGTAAGATGAAGAAAAAGAAGAGGGTGTGTGAGGCTGGCTGGTTCAGATGAGGGGGGAGGGAGAAACATAACCAGATGACAAAAGTTTGCCCTGTTTTCCAAGTGTAATGGGAAGCCATTGGAGGATTTAAACATGGGATTGTCATAGTTTGCTTTAGATTTTTAAAAGAGTATTCTGAGTGATGAATGAATATTGACCGTGTGGGGCTAAAAATGGCTACAGGAGGAGGGAGGTATCTATTACAGCAGTCCAAGGAGAGTGACAGGGACGGGACTAGGATAACAAGGTGGGGATGTGGAGGGACTCAAGGTGTTTTGGAGATAGAGCCCTCAGGCATTGGATGAGGGACTGGAGCAGGAAAGAGAGGAAGTTCTTTGCCGGAGCCGCCAAGTAGGTGGTGATGCTGTTTCCTGAGCATAATGGAGCAGGAAGAGGTTTGGGGGGCTTTACAATCAAGGACTCTCTTTCAGAATCAGGACATGATCTTAAATCACTGACGACTTCTGTCACGATATACTGTATGTCAGTGGTTCCCAAACTTTTCCCGGTCACCTGGGAGCACCTTATATATATGGATCCCTGGGACCTCCCTCAGATTTAGTCTGTCGAATTCCAGGGGTAGAGCCCAGGAATCTGGAGCTTTCTGTAGCTCCCAGGTGATTCTATCACTGCCAACCGAGCACCAGTCCATGAACATTGTTTGCAAACTCACTGCTCCATTTCACATTTGCCAAGGCCAGTCTTGAGGACCTGAAGGGTATTTGAGCAATATTCCTGCCCAGATGCAAAGCCAGTGTCACGCCACACTGTCTCTCCCGTTGATCATTGCCCAGTGAGCCACTAGCAGTCTTCCCAGATCAGTCATTCCGAAAGTAGAGGTTTGCTGACTGGCCTCATCCAGGCTATAGTTCTTTGATGTTTTTCCATAGATGTCAGACACATCCTATTAAGAGCAGCATTTTCCTAAAGGACAGGAATGTTCCCATATATTAGTATTTTTCCTAAGGACCTCAGCCTCAGAAGTCTGTCTGAATGATCTGATGCTCATAAATCGGCAGATTGGTTCTGGAAATCCCATGAGCCTAGGCTTTCTTGAGAGATTTATGGCGCATCCCCCGCTCACGCTGGGGCCAGGAATAACATCGCAGCTCCCTCGGCACTTCTGGGTTTCGTTCCTGAGGGGATCGCAGGGGAAGGCAGAGGTGTGCTGAACCAATACCACTTCGGAAGAAGACTGTCCAGCCCTATTTTCCAAAACCTCAGGAAAAGCCTCCTGCTCTGCTAAGGGTATAACAGCTCTCTGCCCTCCCTTCCTCTCTCCCTGGGGATCTTCCCAGCCTCTTCCCCTTTATCTGGGTGGATTCCATGGTGTGGGAATGGGGCCAGAGCTGGCTGGAGCCCACGGACACATTCCAGGATAGGACAGCCTCCTCGGGCGGTGGCCTTAGATCTTCAGCAAGCAAGGCTGTGCTGAACTTTAGATAAGCTCATTTACACTCCGTCTTAAGATTCTTCCAAAGCAATGTTAATTAATTCCCTCTTGGCCTGATCAAGCAAAGGGACTAACTATGATGGCCATTCTGGTTCGAACCTACACCTGGCAAATCTGTTTGACCAGATTACATGTTTTATTGATGGAAGCGAGTGTGTGTGTGTGTGTGATTGTTTTTACTCCATGTAGTAATTGCTCCAAAGTATCTGCCTTAGCTGCATATCAGACAAGAATCAGAAAAGGTTATAGCAACTCTCTAGAAGATAGACAACTGAGGAACTGGGTCTAATGACTGACTGTTAGCGAAAGACCCAGTGCTGAGTGCTTCAGGGGATGCAGAGATGAGTAGAAAATAATCACTGCCCTTGAGGAGATGAGAATCCAGTTACAGAGGAAGACAAGTGTGCACAGAAATCTCCTGACCCCAAGAGCCTTAAATTCAGGGTTATAATGGTCAAAGGAAGGAGAAGTCACTTCTACTTGGCAACAGTCCAATTAACATTTAATTATTTGGGGAAAGTAGCATTGGAGAGAGGCCTCCAAGGACCAGTACAGGTAGGGTAGAGAATGGGGTGGGTGTAGTGTTGTGTATTCTAAGCCCAAAAACCTCATCAGACATTGCCAAGATGACTTAGGGACCAGTGATGGTTTACACACAGGTTTGATTGGTGTGTTGGATTCATGAAGCGTACACATAGCTATAAGAACCTTAAACGCAAGGTGAAGGAATTTGTGTTTAATAGAGTTGGCAGTGGGGCGCCATTTTTAATAAGAGAGGTAACTAATGTGATCAAAGAAGAGGGATATTATGGATTGGAGCCATTTGGGAGAATGTTAATTTGGCAGCTGAGGGAGGATGGATTGGAGGGCAAAGAGGCTGGAGGCTGATATATCAGTTAGGAGGTTATTTCAATAGCGAAGATGAAAGTATGGAAATAGATTTGATTTTCTTGATGAAATTTCTGCCTGTTGGACGGGAAATGACTTGATGTGGAAGGCTTTTCAATGCTGTTACTCGTAACGCACAAATCCCTCCCGGTTGATAGAAACCTGCTCGCTTGCTCAACAGAAGTGAACCTTGTAGACATTGGAATGTTTATGTTCGGCCCAAAATGGCTCTGGTTTTTTACACAGCTGTAAAGTGTATTTAACTCCCAAATGTAAAACACTTCTTGACTACTGTTTCATAGCTTCATAAAACGAGACTGAGTTGCGTAGGTGCTTTTTGTTGTCATCCCCTATCTTTCTACGCAAATCTGTTTCCTGATATTGTTATTCCAGCGGAAAAAAACTCAACCCAGCATAAACTACCTTTTTTACAAGCGGCCATCAGAAGAAAGCCCAGAGACAATAAGGAGCCCCTCCGCATTTATATTTTTAACCCGAGAGTACAGATCTAACTAGCAGGGAAGCAAAATCGCTTTAATTATGAATGTTTTTCATTGTGGTTGTGAGAGTGTAAGTCAGTAACAGATGTTCATTTTCCCCAGCTCAACTGTTTTTAATTCTTTCTTGAACATGGAGAGAGAAATCTTTAAACGTTTGCCAAAGTTCAATTAACATCCCTGAACGAAGGTGGAAAATGCCCAACTTTGTTTTCCCTCCGCCGTATACCTGCTTCAGCTGCCTGTGCCACAGAGCACAGGGGAAAGATTCCAGCTGGCACAGCTTTTACTACTGCAAAGTTAATTTGCAGAATAAGCCTTTGGCGAGAGGGATCTGTTCGACTTTTTATATATTTATTTATTTACTCCTTTTTAGTTATCAATAAAATTGTACTGTAAAACATTGCCACTTAATTGCAGGAAACCCAGTGCGTTTGTGGTGGGTTGTTGTTCTGCAAGTGGTGAATAGCTTGTGTTTTGTTTATATGGAGTTGTAGAAATCTTGTGTAAGAATGCGTTTACAGCCAAGGCTGTGTGACTTGGTTTATCATGTTTTTCCTGTGCTCTGTGGAACAGACGGCTGTTCTTTAGGGAAAGGCCTTTTTCTACAGAGAACGGAGTTTGGGGGGGCAAAAGCATTTATGTAAGAATGCAGAATGACTTCCAGACACTACGGGCACTCTGTGGCTATAAAGTGTCAACAGCACCTTACGCAGTGAGTGACATGACAGTAATTTGCTTTAGCGCCTCAGAAGCATTTCAGCTGCGTTTTCTGAACTGAGTCCTGTTGAACAGAGCACATAAGACAGCGCTGATCAAATTGTCTCCCTGCCTTCGATGCTTGACATGCGTGTCTGCATCACTACTTCCCTTTGGACGGTCGGCTAAGGCAGAAGCACATGTTCTTCACACACTTCTAATTCTGGAACCCACCCCAAAAGATAGGGACCATCATATAATTTACATTTGGGGTTTGGCTTTCCAAACTTTCACTTTTTTGAAAAATTTAGCCATATAGAACATTCTGTTAGATGCTGAAACTTGAACATTATGCCCCTAAAGTAGTTTGAAATGGTTATTTACTAATGCATACTATACAAGTTGCTTGGGCTTTGATGACATTGCCCATTCCAGGGGTTTTCTTGTGTCTCCCCAAAGGTTTGCTGAGTATCTGTTCATTAATCCTCACTGAGGCATCTGGGAAATACCTCCTTTATAGTCTGTGACACATGGATTATCCCATTAGGTAATCTGTGGATGACATATGACTTATGGGACTTGCAAAGGGTCTTTGGTTTGTCTTTGGATAAAAAGGAGTGTTCTCCTTGCAGAGCAAAACAAATAGAAGAAAAGAAACAGTAGACTTGAGCTGAAGAAGGGAGGTTGGTTAAGAGTTATAATCGCATTATAAACAGCACAACCCCTTTGGCATGTTGGACTCACTTTGCTTTTCCAAGGTTGACCTTTATGCCTCTGGGCCAGGACTGATTTGAAAAATGCACCATTTGGTTTCAGTGCTGGCCACAAATCAAACTCCAAACCATAGTGGAGAAGGAGGATGGGGCAGTAAAGTTATTGAGTGATATGAGAACTTAGAATTGAAAATTCTCACTGTCTTTCGCTTAGAACCCAACTGCTACCTTGACATTAGAGTGACAGTTTATGTGAAGTGTTTAAACCTCTTATTCTTTGTATAGTCGTGAAGCTGCATCTATGTATACAGGTTATGGCTAGGGGATACAGAAACTCAGTCTAAAGTAGTTTTCAAAAGACCTTTTTCAACCTCGCATTCTGAAAAGTAAATAGGCAGCTTGCTTAGTAAACATAATCTTGGAGGACCGGGTGTGTTCCCTGAGCGAACTCCTGAGTATAACAAGCTGTAAACAGCTTAATGCACAGTATCTGCGAAATGAGGGAGGTCTCTGTCACCTGGCTTGCAAATGCTGGGTTTCGCATTTATTTGCCTGGGGAAGCCACTGAACAGGACATTGTGGAGAGGGGGCGTCCAGGACCTAGGTGCTGGACTTCTGCCCCTGCCTGGACCTTTGCTGAGTATGTAACCAGGGACAGGTCACCTCCCCAGGCCTTGGTCTTGTCCTCTGTAAGAAAAGAGGTGGGCACAGAAGACCTGAAGTCCTTTCTAACCTTGAAATTTTATTCTGTGACCCAGTGATGACATCATATAAAGGTCAAGCTTGGGCATTTTTAAGTCAGTCAGAAAGTGTGTACTAAAAGTGTACTCAGGACTTGTTGGTGTAGGAGAGAAGCAGAAGACAGAGTCCAGCTCTCTTAGAACTGAAAACAGAGCTGGAAGACATACGAGAAAGGGGCAGGTCGAGGCCAGAGCAAAGACAGAAGAGCGGGAGCCAAGGGAGATGCGAGGGTCAGAGCAATGAAGGTGCCTCCTGCGAGCTCCCAGAGGAGAGGAGCTGATGGGGGGAGGGGGCTTTAAAATGAGCTTGTCGGGGGACAGTTAGTGGAGGGTCTAGGAACATGAGACACAAAAATTCCAATTAAATTCTTCCTTTATTTTGCACAGAGAGTCGGATCTTCCTATGGAAATTCCATTTCCCAACTCTAAAAGGGAAGAAAATGGGAAAAGGACAGTGAGATGGTATCTTTTGTCACTGTGTTTCTATTTTCGTTTTTTATGGACAAAGCCTACTTCCTACCACACATTGAAAATGGCGGGTGGGGCGTCTTCCTGGCCTGCCTTCAGGATCCTGGATATGATCCTGGAAAACAGGCCAGAAGCAGCCCCTCAGGTCTTCCGTGAGATTAGCACACAAGGAAGTGACCCAGATGGAAGCCCCTGCTGAGGTTTGATAGTCTGTCTTGGAAACACGGGGGAGGAAGGGTGGGGAGAAGCAGAGCTGATGATGTGATGCTTGGACCTCTGGGTTGGTGCTGTCAAGACACAGCTCTCTGAAGTCCCAGAAATATCTGGTTAGTCCTCATGCAGTATAGTAAAACTTCCCACCCAGATTGGCCACAGGCAGTTCAGGCAGAACAGAATTTAGCACCTGCTGATTTTGGAGTCTGACCTGTAAATATATCATCCATCACATTTCCATGTGAGGGTCTGGGCAGAATGACGGTCTTTCCTTATTCCTGTTGCAGCTTGTCTGGGGACCAATAAGTGTGGTTTATGAGGCTACCACCCGTTCCTGGTTTCAGCCCTTCAATAGATATCTAATCATACACCCTTAGTCTTGTTACTAAACATGGGGAAACCTCTTGTTTATCACCGTGTGACACTTATGTGGCATCGTTCTGTTAGGCATGATGTATTGTAAACACAATGAGAAGAGGCCACCTGCGAGTGCAGGATTTCCAGTCTAACAATGCATGTGTCCAGAGAGACCCTGAAGCTGAACAAAGAGGGGACAACAGTGAGCAAAGGAAAGAGCCCACCACCTCTATTCTGGGCAAGGAAAAAAGACGTCATGCAATCAGTGCACGTGACCATCACCCCAGGGTCTGTACTGAGCCTCTTCTCGGCCGGGCACGTGAAATCCTTTTCCATGTGCTGGCCCAGGCCCGATCACAGCTGTCAGGTAGATACTGTTGCGTTTCTCATTTTTCAGGTGGGGTCACCCGGGCTTGAAGGAGGTGAGTAAGTTCCTTAAGATCCCACAAATGGGAGTTGAATTCCGCAGTCTGATTCTGGAGGCCATGCTCTTATCACTAGGCAACCTCTCCTCGCCAGAGTTGATGCTTGTAAGTCGTGGCAACAGGGAAAGCTCAGAGCCACTTTTGAAATCAACTATGTCCAGCTTAAAGAAGAATCAGGTCTTCTGAGGAAGTGGCATTATGTCTTTGTCACAGAACATATGCCAGAATGGGCTAGCAGCATGGAAGTTGAGGGAGCCAGCTGGCTAAGCCAGAGCAAGCTGCTCCACATTCTTGTCCGGGGTGGAAGGCGAGAAACCCCAATGAGGATGACCAAGAACGGCACGTAGGGTGGATGAATCTGGAGGTGGTGGCCAGGTGGCAGAGTTACAGCAAGCTCCAGCTTAGGTAAAGCACAGGTAGGCCAAAGCAAGCCGAGAGAGAGGTGAGAGAGCGGGAGCCACCCAGCATGGAGCATCGGAGCTGAGCGAGAGGACCAGTAAACCACAGGGGCAGGAACCAGCCATGGCCATGCGAGTGCCAGCGGGCAGGGGAAATTGGGCAACTTTGTTGACCTCCACTGCTCCTGGGGCTCTGTCACTGACCCTGGGTCTTAAAAAAGCCACTGAGCAACATCCATCATCCTGATTGACTCTTTAATTTGTGGAATCCCGTGTCTGCTCAGCCAATGAAAATGCTAATAACACATAGTGCTAACTGTGTGGTAGGTACTGGTTTCAGCACTTATGTATATATTAACTCATTTATTCCTCTGATGTGGGTTCTGTGGCAAAGAGAACTTGAGTGAGTTGCCCGAGGTCATCAAGCGAGTCAGTGAAGGAGCTGGTGTTGGAACCCAAGCTGTCAGGCTCCCAAGTGTCCTCTCGTGACCATGTGAGATAGAAATAAAAGGGAAGGCGTTGTCAGATTCACTGGATGGTCACACTAAGGCCTCGGCCTTTCGAATCCTGCCACAACCCAGGGCATAGGAGGAGCTTGATAAATAAGCACACAGGGAATGAATAGCACTGTGAGTGGGGAGGGTGCTGTTGTCCACTGGAGGCTTTATTATCATGCCTGGCGTGTAAAAAGTCTGACTTGCTTTTATAACATGCTTAAAACGATCTCTTCAACTGGGAAATTCCTGCCCCTGCACTTTCTCCCGATCGCTTTTGTCAAGGTTTGTCACACGCGTAACATTTCACCAGATTTAAGTGCGGCCCCGATGATTACGAAGCCGCCTGAGATGTGCAATATGTAAAAACGACATTCCTGGTGCTTTCAGGAAGCTGCCCTGTTATGAAGCCAAATAGCCTTCTTAAAAATCAGAAGTACTCTCATAAAACTCGTTTTTCATGCGGCACAGGCTGTAGTTTCCACATGGGACAAAGTGTGAAACTAAGCTTTTATGGGGGATCTCTGAGATTTGTATGAACTTTCAGTGACTCTCATGACATTATTCCCCAGAGAAGCAACTGCTTTTCTGTTGTGGTGCATTTTCGTGTCGTGTGCTGTGCCTGGAAAGAGACAGTTACTCTGATGCAGTAGAAACTGGTTTTTGCTGGCAGACTCATTATTTCTCATCTTGATTATGGCAACATTCTTCTCAATATCCATCGTGCTCCCCTTCCTGACTCTCCTCTTTGAGCTGTCCCTTGGCATAAAAATACTCACCCTGTGTGTGAATATAGCACATTACATTTCATGGTTAGAAGAGAAAACACCATCGCAGTGCCCAGCCCTGGCAAGCACCTCAGTACTGCAGAGCGAGGCTGCACTTGCTTCAAAAAAGGCCATCCTCTGCTCCCGTCTTTTCAGAATTCATCTTATTAAAAGCAGAGCACTGCCCCAGTGGACGAATCTGCCATGTGATAATGAACGTCTGCAGTGAGGCCACCTCGAGGGCTGAGAGACTGTGTGTCCTTTTCATCACCAGGTCTCCAGGATCATGAATGAATTCATGAAAACAAGTTCAGCCATATAATCCTAAATCGGCATTTTACTTTGTTTCTGACGGCATTAGAAATCGGTGTCCTGATCCATTGCATTGGAAATGTAAACCACATCTTAGGCATTTTTATCCATGCATTTGAGGCCGATGACTCTAACCAGGGGATATCTTGTTAGGTTTTGTGAATCTCTGGTCATTTCTTTCGAGTCTAGACAGTTTTTTTTTCTGCTTTTTCTCCCCGAATCCCCCAGGTACGTAGTTGTATTTTTAGTTCTGAGTCCTTCTAGTTGTGGCATGTGGGACGCTGCCTCAGCATGGCCTGACGAGCAGTGCCATGTCCACGCCCAGGATCCAAACTGGCGAAACCCTGGGCCACTGAAGCAGAGCACATGAAGTTAACCACTAGGCCATGGGGCCGACCCCTAAACAATTTTAAATTACTGATTAAAATAGTATTTCCAACCACTGCTAATATAGTACATAACTGCAGTTATGTGTTGCTTAACGGCAGGGATACGTTCTGAAAAATGTGTCGTTACACAATTTGGTTGTTGTGCAAACATCATAAAGTGCACTTACACAATCCTAGGAGGTTTAGCCTACTACACACCTAGGCTACGTGGTACTAATCTTGTGGGCCCACCGTTGTATATGTGTTCTGTTGTTGGCCAAAACATCATTATGTGGTACGTGACTGTATGTGCCAGAAATTAATCATTTTATAGGTGTTAGATCATACAGCCTTCGCAATAGCCCTGTGAGGTTAGCTCTAGTGTTATTTCCATTTTATAGGTAATGAAATGGAAGTATAAAGAGGTAAAGTAACTGGCCTGAGGCCACCAGACGGGACGAGCACAGCCAGAATCCTACTACATGCAGCTTGTTCCTGAGTCCCGCCTTACCACACGGCCTCTAGACAGAGTTTGGTTGGTTTTTGTAGTTGTGCTGATCAGGTTTAATGGGAGGCTGAAGCCAGTGTGTGTGCGTGTTGCGGTTTGTGATCCCTGATATCATCGTCATAGTTCCTTTCAGTTTGTCAGATACAAATCTGCAGTGTGCATTAAATAAGCATAAGTACTAAGTATAACATACGTTTATCACATACAAATACCAACATGCATTGTGGTCACGTAGTGCCGTCCTTCTGGTGCCCAGGGCCTCTGCCATGTTTGGACTTCACCCCACAAAGATGGGCTGAGGTCTGCTCAGCCGGGCGCTGCGCTGCGTGCTCGGTGCTGCGGGGAGTCAGGACTTCCCCTCTGGCAGTGACTTCCCCGTGAGCATGTGAGGGTGACGGGAAAGACAGATCTGCCAGCCACCCTCGAACACTCCTACACCCCCTCTTTCCTGGTTGGCTCCGGCTCCTTCCCCGTGCCGGCAGCTCTGCTTCTCTGGGTCTGGCCCAGCAGTGGCTCCAGGCAGCCCACTCACCCATCCTGGGCACGTGCTTGCTGGCCAGCCCTCCTCGGCTCAGCTGCAGGATTTGAAACTCTGAGAACCCACTCTATTCGGCAACCTGAGGACAGACTGGGCAGAGAGCGCAGGGCACCCTGCACGACGCTTCTTAATCCTGCAGAAGGGCAGTGAATGACTTGCGGCCGTTTCTCAGAACCAGATTCACCCAGACGGAAAACAAAGATTGACGGTCCTTGAGAGTATTTAAGAAGGATGTGACGTGACGCTGTCTTGAAGGATACCTGACTCCATGAAGAAGTGTCTTCATACCTTCTATCCATTGCATCCGCCTGTCACTTTCCTGGGTGACACTGTTGGCTCTGTCTGTGTGTGCCCGCCTGACCTCCCTGAGGTCGGCACAGCCCGCCTTCTCGGTTAAACTGTAGGTTCCCACGGGCCAACACAATACTTTGTTGACAGCTCACCTAACAACCTTTCTCTTCTCTTTCAGACTGTTTTACATCCTACTTAAATGTCAGTTAAAACTGTTCGGTAATTTTTTCCTAGATGAAATGTTGGGTTTTCTAGAAAGTTCTATAGACTGAGACGCCGATGGTCAAAAATGGCTTTCAGCTTTTTTACTGTGACACGTAGTAAGAACTGTATTGTACGTTGAGACACACACCTGAAACAAAGTTTTACAAACACATCTTTCACTCTGATGCTTTGTATTCCATTCTGGGCTTTTATTTGTTTAAATGCTAGTCGTGCCCCACTAATTGGATTTCACGACCCGCTTATGGGTCACAGTCTGCAGTTTGAAAACACTACGAGTCTGCATTGGGAGTCGGTCTTAAGCAGTGCCGATTGCCGCGGGAAGGCTTTGTGTTCAGTCTCCGTGAATCCTGAGCAGCCACTAGAAGGCTAGAGGGAAAGAAGTTGTTCTGATCTCCCCCAGATGTACGAGGGCTGAGGACTGGGGAGGAGAATGGGGGTATGTCACCGAAATCCATGCTGTACTGAAGAGACGTCATTTCTTACTGCTGATTTTTTTCCTGAAAAATAGTGAAGATGTGGGAACAACAAAGGAGATGCTGTTTTTCTTGCACTTTGGGGGCAGTTTCTTTGTCGTCTAACCAGGATGGAGAGCTGGGAAATTGGGTACCCAGAGAAGTACACCCAGCTGGAGCCCTCGGTGGTGAGAGGACTCCCACTGTGGTGCAGGGGGATGATGAAACCAAAGCGTGGAGCTAGGACAAGCCACAGGGTTTGACTCCAAACTGAGTAGGTGAGAGGCAAGCACAGAGGACTTCTTTGAAGTCTCAAAGAGAAAAGAAGAAAAGGATTGAGAGGCATAACCGTAAAGCTTTAGTGAGAAAGGGGCCAGTTTTTTCTAGGTGTTTATTTCTTTTCGTCTATTTTCCTGAAAGCATGTCTTTTCAAATACAGAATTTATTACTCTTGCTTTGTGGAATTGTTTTAAAATCTGAATGTCCAATTTTTAGAAAATCCTGAATTCCATAGCTTTGAACTTGACCTCAGGTTAAGTCACAGGCCATAGAGTTTCTCACTTCCCTGACAGAGGATGAAGGAGCCAGGAGGAAAGTCACAGTCTCCTCCGTGCAAAAATCAACACAGAGAAAGGTGACTGACAGCGAATTGGACTTAGGCCTCCCATTGGCCATTAAGTGGCAGAAGCTGCATCTCAGGAATCTAAATTTTTTTTCTCTTCACGAGGCCTTCTTCACTCTGTCCTCTTCCCGCAGTCACAACGTCATGTAGCTGGAAGGCAGTAGCCTGGTGTCAGTAGGCCTGATGTTACCCTTGCCTTTCGTTTGTTTGTTCAGGAAGCACATACTGAGTGCCTGCTGTGCACCAGGCACATTGAAGGACACTGGGGAGCCAGCAACGTGGAGCTTATATTCTAGTGGGGGAGAAAGATAACAAAGACTAAAACAGGATCATGTAGAAAGTTGGATGTGCTGTGAGGAAGGTACCCAGGGGGAGGAGATTGTGCCTGGAGGACGGGCTGTTTAAATAGGCAGGTGATCAGGGCTGGCCTCCCAGAGGAGGTGACATTTGAGCTGAGACCTGGATGCTAAGGAGGAGCCAACTGTGAGAAAACCTGGGGGAAAAAGTGTCCAAGGAGAGGGACAAACAGCGAAAAGGCCCTAGAGGGGTAAGCTGCTCAGCGTTTTACAGACACGTGGCCTCTAACTCAGAGTGTGACAGTGATGTCACTGAAGTGTCCCCAGCACGGTGGACAAGGAGATGATCATCATAAAAGAGAAGGAAAACGAGAGGCTGGGGCAGTCACCATATTGCAGAGAAAATCTATTTCAGTGTTTATCTTGAACAACATTTTCAGGGATTTGTTAAGGTTAGAGTTAAATCGGAAATGTCAGTAGTTAACCCACGGTCATAGACAGAAGTCCTTATAGCCCATCTCTTTGATGGCTCATCGGCAGCAACCCAACACTGGCCCCTCGTGGGACAGTCTGCCCCCCACTGCCGGCCCCTGGAGGTGGGTCTCTGTGTTTGCCTCTGTGGAAAGGAAAGTAGGATTCTTAGGGCAGGAGAAACACAGTACAGGCCTGGGACTTTTGTTGTTGCCAGAAAGAAGGATGTTTTCAAAGCAGCCAGGGAACCTCCCGTGAATGATGGCAGTCTGAACACACACATGCACCTAAAATGACAGAAGGTGAGGTTTAAAGTCTGAAGTCAGGCGGCAGCAACACAGGGCACAGCTGGAGAGCAACTGGCCAACAGGTGGCTGACTTACTGGCGGGCTAGAAAAAGTGAGAACTGGAGCCAGTGATCTCAGAAGCAAGCAGATTCGCACCAAAGAATCCCACAAAGCCTTAAAAATTGGAGCTGCGTGACAGGTGCATGGTTTCTCTTTGGGGTGATGAAAATGCTCTAAAATGGAGTGTGGTGATGGCCGCACTATTCTGTGAATATGGTGGAAACCATCAAATTGTACGCTTGAAAGGGGTGAGTTATATGTGAATTATATTTCAATAAAGCTTTATATATTTTAATATATATATTTTATATATATTTATATATATTTTAACAAGAATTGGAGTGACAGACACCTCTGAATGTGGGGGACAAAGAGAAAAGAAGAGCTCCTGTCTCCTGAGAGGAAGGATGCCTTCTGAGAATCAGGAGTCGGTGTGGCGTGGGCCTTCCCACCCCAAGAAGCTAGAAAACCTGGGAGCAATGACCTCAAAATCCTGAGGGAAAACGGCCATTAACCTCAGAGGTTACTGTCAAGTGTGAGGGTAGAATAAAGGCATTTTCAGACATTCAAGGACTCAAAATTTTACTTCCCATCACCCAAACAAGAGGAAGACGTGGACTGTATGAAAAAGGGGTCACCCCACCATGGGAAGAGGCAAGGGGAATTCCTGGGGAGGTGCTGAAGGGAGATCCCAGGGTGACAGCTGTGCAGCAGGCCTGGAAGGCAAATGGTCCAGGTGGGGCAAGAGAGTGGACAGCAGCATGAGAGCGTGTCTCAGGAAGAAAAGGAAGGAAGGGAGGAGGCAGGGAGGAAGAAGAGTGAGGAGAAATAAAACTGCCTACCTGATGGCTTAAACATATTGAGATTTACGCTTCCACTGGAGAGTCTGGGATGAATTCAAGTAAGCAGTACAATATACTGGTTAGGAATACAAGCTCCAGAGCCGAGTGGCCAGATTAGAACCCTTGCTCTGCCATGGAAGAGCTTTGTGACCTCCGACAACTCACTTTGCCTCTCTGAGCTTCCGTCTTATGTACAATGAAGAGAATCATAGTACCAACCTCATAGGGTTGTTGTGAGGTTTAAATGAGTTAACAGACGCACTGTGCCTTAGAGCTGTAGTGGCATGTGGGGAGCCCCAAATAAGTGTCAGCTGCCCTTATGACCGTGATGATGGTGATGAGAAGGAGGATGCAGATGAGAGAGAGACAACGACCACGTAGGCTAGGGAAATGGCATATGTTGACTCCAAGGACAACAAAAATGTGATCAGAGTTTGCTACCTGGCCCAGTGTCATAAGAGTGCAAACAGTGAATAATAATGACGCCCAATGGTAGAACGAAATTCTACCAGGAGGAGAGGCGATGCAGGAGAAGGGTTGGAAAGTATGTAAAAGATCAGAATTCTTATCTTCCATAGTAGGAGGTCAATAGATATCCAAAACTGAACATCAAAAAATAGCAGTAGAAGCACATTATTTGGAAATGGGGAGGCAAACTGTGGGTAAGAGGCTTGTGAGGGGTTGCTGTGGGGGAGGGGGCGGAGACAGGGGACTGCTCTTTTTCACCATAAACCTCATAAAGCTATGTCTTTTTACTCTGTACAATGATAACTGATTAAAGAGAACAAAATTTTAATTAAACAATAATGAGAAATACTGAAGGGACAGAGGAGACCACCTAGAAGGGCCTCCACCGGCTAAGTTGAGGTATTTAAGCATCAAAGTATGCTGATAACTGGTAATTAATTGGTAGTTCATTGAATCTGAAAATCAGTGGGTCCAAAATGATACTCAACATAGAAAAGTTTATATGAAGTATGCCAAAAAGTAGCTATACTACAAGAACGGTGAAATAACAGGATGCGTTTGTATTTCTGTACATTTTGCTACATCAGGGAATATTGGCACAGGTGGGGGTTGTGTTCTTCTGTAAAGCAGATGCCTGTTCATAAAGTACAGGTGCTCTTTTTCTCCACCTCCGTTAGCAGACTGGCAGGCACTTGTGCAGGAAAAGTGGGAACTGAGGCCAGTGTAAGACCAGCCAGCACCCTGGTCACAACAGGTGGAAGGAGGGCCTGAGTGAGAGTGGATTGCAAGATGGGGAATAGCCGAGTCCCCAGGTGGGAGTCCCTTGTCCCCTGGGAGATGCAATCTGCAACAGCCCTAGTAATTATAATGAAGACGTCATGTGGCAAGAAAGACATAGACTAAAAAAATCCTATTTATGGAACAAGTGAACCATGAGTAAAAAACCCAGGAGTCCAGCCCATGAAATGCAGGCTCACTCCTAAATCATCGTGTCCTGACCAAGAGTCAGTCAGTCAGAAACAGCCTCCATGGGCCCAGATAAGCTCCTGTTTCTTTTAGGTCTTGCCAGATTCTTGTAACTCAAGGAAGGTCAAAGCAAAGGATGAAAATAAAGAGACAGTAAATCAGATCTATAGGACCAACTTATGTGATAGGTTCAATGTAGGTTTTGCAGTCATTGTGATCATTTGTATGATTTGTCTGTTTTTAAGATATTTTAAAGCTTAACTACTTAAATGGTAAAGTTGGCATAATTTTGTTGAAATCTGTAGAATTGACTAAGGTTGTAATTAACACTTAAATGTATAAGAGCATTTTATTTTAAAAATTATATTTTGAGTTATTTATTTAATAGTATCTGAATATTTAGAAATACTTGTCAAATAGATTTATAGGTATAAAAATTTAGCACTAAATCAAGTACAAATAGTTCTTAAGTTTTCTTATTAAAACAAAAAAGACCTGGGGCCAACCTGGTGGTGTAGTGGTTAAGTTCTCACTCTCTGCTTCGGTGGCCTGGAGTTTGCAGGTTCGGATCATGGGCAAGGACCTACACACCACTCATCAAGCCATGCTGTGGTGGCATCCCACATACAAAACAGAGGAAGATTGCCAACAGATGTTAGCTCAGGGACAATCTTCCTCACCAAAAAAAGAAAAAAAAAAACCCTTCAAGTGTTAAAGATCCAAGCAACTGTGATATAGAGTAAGGTCATGATAAGGCATTGGGTTGCTCCTTGCTATGGGAAGCCATTGGAGGGTTTTAAGCAGGCAAGCAAGATAATCTAATTTACTTTACGACTGTAGGAGGTGAAGAGTGGAGGCTCTGCAATCTTAGATCGCTTTCCACCACTACCATCTCTGAAGTGTATTCCCTCAATCATTCAACAATCACGTGTCCTTTGGCTCCTTAAATGCAGGCCCCATCCTGGGTGCTATGGCTGTTATCCAAGATAATGACTGAGAGCCTCCAAATCTGTTAGAAAGTGTTAATTCCTGTGAGGGAGAGATTACTGCTGGCTTGGACAACCAACTATCCATTCCATCGTTAAGGAGGAGATGGGGGAGAAGGACATTCCAGGGATGAGGCCAGGAACAAGGAGGTCAAGAATTTTTGAGGCTTGGCGCATGGTCCCCAGAGCCATTAGTGCGTCTTTCATCGTCGTAATCATATGTTGCCGATTCATTTAGACTATTGTAGCTTCAGCTCATATAAAGTGGGTCAGTACTAATGAAAGCTAATTTATAATGATAAATCTATAAGGCAGAAAGGCAACTCTCTGCTAATGTATTTGCCAGAATTTGACACCCCAGGAGAGTTTTAATTTGCTGTCACTGCAGATAACACTTGCATGAATATTAATGATCTGCATTATAAGAAAAATGTGGCATATTGGGTTTCTGCAAAAGGTTGACTTATTTTTATCCATCTGTATGTCACTGTTCTTTGTTGGTGAATACAAAGAATGAGAATGCCTTAGGTGCTAAAATGGACCGGGGGCCCTCTGCAGAGAGTAGAGGGGTAACCAAGGGGCAGTGAGGGCAGAGTTTGAGGGGAGTGGACGAGATTTGAAATGGCTCTTGTGGTGAGCGAGGGTGAGCTCGGCAGAGGCACTCAGCCGGGTTCCTGGGCGGGGACGTGGGCTTGGTCCAGGTGGGTGAATATAGTATGTATGTGTGTACAGGGGCTCCAGACAGCTTGTTTTCTCATGTGACTCATGAAACCAACTCTGATTTTTACTTCCTTTGCTGATGACCAGTAGGAATTTTTCCATAGTCCTGTGGGATGTAATTGTCTCATCATGAAATCCTATCTACTAGGTTTTGCTCATTTCCCAACTAAAATGCTGAAATGAGCTCTTGGGGTTACCCAAGGCCTCTCTCGGCTGCTGTCCTGCCCACCTCAGGCCCCCACAATGGGGATTGCGAAACCATGGAGGATGGAAATGGAAAATCCAACCCAAGAAAGATTAGTGGCAGCCAATTTTTACATGCAGCAATGCAAGGCAAAATGACGTTTCTCGTAGAATCTCTGACATCAGTGGGTATCATTTTTAACTTGATTAATGATATCTAAGACTAAGAAGAGCCTGAAAAAAACACTCATGGAGCTCTTTGAAAGACTGGACTGTACCCACCCCAGGAGGAATGGGTCCCACCACTTGGCTGTATCAGGCAGAGCCCACCACTTCCCACAGGCTCATTTCCCAGTCCCATGTACCATAGTGAGCGACTCCATGCCATGTGTCTCTTTTCCTCCCTGCCCAGTGTTTCCAGGGCCTTACTTTGCCGCATCTTTACTTCCCTCGTACAGAAGATATTCAGTTTGAAAATAAATCGAAAAGCACACAGGCTTTGGAACCAAAGACCCAAGTGCCAGCCCAGTCTGCCTGTTTCTACCCAGGTGTCCTTCGGCACTAATATCCCCTCCTGAGCCCCAGCTTTCCCCTCTGTCAAGCTGGGGAAACAAAGGTTGGTTACACGGAGGGCACCTCTCCTGGCACCAGGCTTGTGGGAGGCACCCCAGACCTAAATGGCAGAGGCATCTCCCAGCTCCTCCCGGTTCCAGAAGTGCATGTGGAAAACAACATCCTTAGACAGCTACAGTTTTCATTAAGAAAAGAAATCCAAGTAAGCGCAGGTGGGTTTAGGTATACAGGTACTGGAATTTAAGAAGCCATTGACTTAAAGCGAAAGGAGGCCAAATCGTAAAACAGGCATTTTGGCTATCGTGCCATCTATGCATTCCTAAAATCTTCATATTCTGCCCATTGGTGCACTAAACATGACAGGGCTTGTGGGAGAACTCGGGTTGGGACAGACCCTCAGAATCATGGAACTTTGTAGCCGGAGCATCAGCAAAAATAATAACCACCCTAACAAAGAGATTGCTCGGCCAGTTCCCGCCGGGCGCTCACCCAGCAGCCGGGCCTCTGCGTCCTCCTTGGGCTCCTTTTGAGACACAGACCTTGGAGAGTGTTCTCTTCTCACAGAGAACGGGCCCATCAGAATTAGAAATCTGATCCAGTCCATCGATCTTTGTTGTAAAACACTGGGGGAAATGTCTTTGTGTTTGTTTCCCTGCACCATCAGCTTCCCCACGTGCACAACCCAGAGGAAAGGGTCGTGCTCTGGAAGCCACTGAACCAGCCACCATTGCCCAAAGAAGCCACTGCCATGGAGTTTTCATCTGCTTTTCTTAATTAAGGTCTGCAGGCTTCTCTTTAGTTGTAAGAAAGCTTTCCTCTAGACCCTTCAAAACATTAAGCATTGTAGGAGGCGTTGGTTTATAGCAGGGTGTTTTCTCTTTTGTGTCTGAGCACCCTGTCCCTTTCAGTTGGCACTTGCCAGGATTTAGGGCTGACCTGCAGAGAAGGGTGGGAGGGGAGATGGAGGGGAAAAGGGAGCTGAAGATGAACAGGGGTGCACCACAGTGTAGCCTTCCTCTGCTTGGAATGCTGAGCCGGGTGGCCCTGAGGAAAGGAAGCCCCCTGGGCGGACAGCTGACCACCCTCTAACTTCCGAGACATCAAAACGAGTGTGGGGTTCAGGGGCCTGTAAGTTCCTTCCAGTTGCAAAATGCTGACTCCAGACCCAGGATGCCCCGACAGAGCTTGCCAGCAGGGCGGCCTTGGGGGACACCAGCCAGCCTGTCCCCAGACACCTGCCCTGGGCCCCAGCGGGGTAGGTTCTTCCTGCGACTCCCGTGCTCCAAAGTCCTTTTGTCCTCGCCTCCCTGCCCCAATTACTTACAACTCCAGATAGGGTGTGGGATTTTTTTCCTCTCTTTTACACAGAGTATTTTTGTTTGTTTGTTCAGAAAACTATGCAAAAATGAACGTTTGTGGATTCCGGGTGGTGAGGGCTCAGAACAAGCAGCTCATCTTACTTCCATGTCGTCCCTCTGTCTCCTGGCTTGGAGCCCGGCTCCTTCTCTTGGAGGCTTATAGGGCGGAGTTTAGACAGGAACTGAGACCACCCAGTCCGCTTGTGATCAGGGTTGGGCTAAGTGTTTGCTGTGTGAATGAATGACTGTATCTGTTCCTGAATGCCCCCACTACTCCCAGAACAGTCCGAAGCCTCATTTCCATCTGATGGCCTGGAAGCTGGCTGTGTTACGTCCCCCTGACCCCTCTAGCTGGCCTGGTGGGCAGGAGGCCTCAGAGTGGGTGCACAAGATGGGCCATGGGGTGGAGGAAGGAGATATGAAATCTTTAGTCTTACGTAGTAAAATATCTGTTACAATTATTAGTACAAATATTTATTAACCTATATTTATTTTATCCTCATCCCTTTTTTTCCTGCCTGTTTTATACAGTAATATATTAGTACACATATGTTATTTATAATAAATATATTCACACACACTCATGCTCGGGGAGCAGCACTCACAGTTTTTTTTTTAAAAGACTAGCACCTGAGCTAACATCTGTTGCCAATCTTCTCTTTTTCTTTTTTTTTTTCTTCTCCCCAGATTCCCCCAGTACATGGTTGTATATTCTAGTTGTAGGTCTTTCTGGCTCTATGTGGCATGCCGCCTCAGCATGGTTTGATGACAGTGCTAGATCCGCGCCAGGATTCAAACCGGCGAAACCCTGGGCCGCCGAAGTGGAAGGCGCAGACTTACCCACTCGGCCATGGGGACAGCCTCTCACAATTTTTTATTGACGACTGCTAGGAGAACCAGGCTTGTTACATCCTGCTTTCCTTTAATGGGTGGGGAAATTCTCTAGCAAAGGTCTGGGAACTGCTGGGAATTCATTCATTCTGAAGTTACTTTTGAAGACAGTAGATGAAGCAGAGATTGAAAATGAACCAGGTTGGGGTTTATTTTTCTCCCTGGAAAGACATGAGCAAGCGCATAAAGCAGAGAGGGTTGGCCCAGATGTTTTTGTAACTAAAGATGTACCTTTCGTTTTAGGTTAGCTCTTCCTAGAGTTCAAAGATGTTTGAAAGTGGACCAAGTGCAGTTCTGTTTTTGGCCCCACATGTCGTCTGCAGGACACTGTGGGCCGCCGACAGGTTCCCCAGATGTTAGCACCAAGGAGATGCTAGCGTCTGAACATGTGACTTTTTGAAACAACTGCAGCCTGTCGGCCTGCAGCAGGCCCTCTGGCTGTGAATGAAAGAGGGCAGCTGAGAAACAGGACGGCCTCCCAGCTGTTGAGAGTTCTCCTGTTTGACGACAGGGTGACACTTGGGCTACAGTAGCGTAAGCAACAGGAGATCCCACACACGCTCCTCTGTTTTAAAAAAAGCGAGAACCCTCAAGAGCGCAAGGGAACAGTGGATGAAATAAGGAAACAGCTCGTGACATTTTGCTTATTTATTTACCAAATATTTCTTTAATGCTTACCATAGGCCAGGCACTGTTCTAAGTACTTTTAAAAACAGGATCTCAATTACTCTTCACAATAACCTTAAGAGGGGGCAGTATTATTAGCCCATTTCACGGATGAGGAGTCTTAGAGCTCAGAGGATGACATCATTTGCCTGTGGTCACACAGCTTGTCAGTAGCAGCCCAAGGCTCCCAAAGGCGCCCAGCCTGGTCCCCGCAGCCTCCCGGTCCGCACAGGCGCTTGGCTCCGCCTGCACTGAGAAGTCCAAGGCAAACCCTGCGCCTCTCCATATGGAGGCCCTCTTGTATTTTTTTTAGTAGAGAGTCCCAAACCTTTCAGAATTATCTTTTGTTTGGCTTCACAACAGGCTTTTCTAAAAATAATATTACTTTTGTAATATGTATATGTAATATTACAAAAATGACATCACTTACACTGTTTTCCATGTTTTGAGCACTTACTATGTCAGGTCCTCCTGTGCCAGGTGTTCTCTAGACATCACTTCTAATCCTTACACTGCAAGGAAGAGATTTGTACCCATTTCACAGAAGAGAAAGTAGAGGCTCAGTAGCTTGTCCACTTAGCAGACGTGCCCAGCCAAGACATGAACCTTGGTCTGTGCGCTGCTTTTCTTTGTTATAGGACAGAATTAAGTATAACCAGGTCCTTCTTGGTCCCCATCCAAGGGAGGTGGTTAGTTTCACAAAGCACCCACAGAACCTTGTGGTGTGTGGATGACTAGGGCGTGTGTGTGGCCCAATTAGCCAGGGCCAGTGCCGATTTACGCCTGTCGTCCCAGTACTGGCTTTTACCCTCAAAGGCATCCTGACTTGGACGATAAATTGTGTGGTCCCTCTACCTGCCCCCTTGGGGTTGGATGTCGCTTGGTTTCAAGCGGCTGCATCCACAGCATCAAGCCCTTTGATCCGGTGGAGTTTTGCAGTTTTGTCCTCTGCTGAGCTTCATTAAGCCCTCGGCAGGTCTGAGGTTCCCCCAGTTGTAAATGTCGCGTGGTTCCTGGTATTCCGGTTCACAAATTAGCCCAATTAGATGAGTAAATTAGTCATCCTAACTTTCTAAAGTCCTGCTGGAGGAGCTTTACGAAATAGCATTTATAGTTTTCTAACAAGCATTTTAAAGGACACCAGCATGTGGCATTTGTTTAAGAGTAAAATGTCCCAAACAATGCCCTACTTAAAAACAGATTTTGAGATTTGCTCACGGACAGACGCAGACGTGTGGTGGGATAGCACCCCTGTGTTGTCTCGTATGAGCATCTCCACACTGGGTCTCTTATTTCTAGGAGCTACAGCCAAGTACAGGGGGGCTTACTAAAACCCACAGTTAATTCCAAAGCCTCGAATTTGCCAAATTGCTTTTTCTGCACCCCCTGGGAGTTTCTAAAGAGGCTTCAAAACACACTGCTCTGAATTCCCTCTGAGTGGTAGATGGTGAAGAACCCGCAACTCAAAGGAGGCTGCGAGACCCCTCAGAGAGCTGCTGGTGTCGGGGTCGGGAAGCATTGTGGGGCAAAGTGAGGTCTCGATGGCTACTGGAGAACGCAAGGCTCTCGAACCTCACTGGGCTGTTTCCTCCTGTTTATGAAACTCCTCTCCACCTCACAGGGTCACAGGAGGATTAAATGAGATAATGCACCTAATGGGCCTGAAACATAAGAGGCACTCAATCAACTTGAGGTCCCTTCCTTCCTTCCTGGACCCTTTTAACTGTTAGCCTCAGATGCTGGCGTCCTTGTTCCTGGCTCAACTGGTTCTTCAAACAATCTTATTAATGCCTATTAAAATGAAACCCAATAAAAGTGCCAATATTTGGTGTTGAAATAATTGATGTGGCAGAGTGAGCCGTGGAGCACCCAGGCAGGCCCCTGGTGCAATTTAGCCTCACACCTGGGGGATGAATTTCACAACTGTAATTGCTACCATATAATTCTTATTAATGTTGTGCTATAATTCCTATTTATTCCACGGGGCTTGTAAATGCATTAGGACTTGTCAACATATTATTTTACACTGTTTATGATCTGTAGAATTATGTCCTTCAGGGTTGTATTGTGCAAAAGCTCAAAATAAATGGCTTTGGGCCTCATTAAAAAAGGGGCTGCTTGTTGAAGTGGTCCTCCATCCCTGCCCGCCGGCCTGAGAGAAGTCAGTGAAGTAGATTTTTAATTCAATTCCAAGCAGAGCTCTTAACCTCCAGAAGACAAGGGAATCCCTGCCTCCTGTCTGACTGATGGGTCAGCCCTCCCTCCCCAGGGATGGCGGTGGCGGGGGGGCGCGGGGGGCAGGTGCCATTCCCTGGGGACAGGTTTGGTGGGAATTGTTTGGTCTTCCACATGCCAGACCTGCATCCTGATGCTGACAGTTTGCCCTCAGAGTTCTAGGCATTTCTTTCCCCCCTCCCCAGCTTGAGGTAACTCCCTTTTAGTTCCAAATTTCCTCATGGTCTTCCTAGCTTAACCTATAAAGAAACAGAGCTGAAATTAATTCCACTGAAGTGTAAATACCTAATAAGTGTAAAATGGAACCCCCTCCCACAGATTTTTGCATTTACTAGATCAGTAAACAATAAAACTAAAGGGACAGAATTCTGTTCATTGGAATGTCAGGTGTAGCTTTGTGTGTTTGTGTGTGTGTGTGTGTGTGTGTGTGTGTATGTTGGGAGGGGGTGTCTCGTCATTGGTTATTTTTGGTTTTGGAGCCTTCCGAGCACCATTGCAATCAAACTGGCCTGCCTCAGAATCAAGTTCAAGTTCTTGCTCAGCTAATTCCTAGCCATGAATTGTTGGGAAGCCCTTCACCTGGTCTCATAGGTGAGAATGCGTACATTTTCCTCCCACGGCTGTCCTAGGGACGATGTGCCTTTGCAATTCCTTTGTGCCTGGAATACCCTCTTAGGGCAGGAGGGGCTGCCCCGTCCCATCACTGCCATTCCTCTCATCCTGGGGGTGGCCAGAGGGAAGCTGTGGGGAGGTGACTGCTCCTGACCCTCCTTGCACTTCTCTGGCCCCGCAGGCAGCGAGTACGACGAGGAGGAGGTGGATTACGAGGAGTCGGACAGCGATGAGTCCTGGACTACAGAGAGCGCCATCAGCTCTGAAGCCATCCTCAGCTCCATGTGCATGAATGGAGGGGAAGAGAAGCCTTTTGCCTGCCCGGTTCCTGGATGTAAAAAGAGATACAAGGTAAAAGAAGTACCACCTCACTTGATGGAACTGCCTGGAAAAGGGCAAGTCCCACGTCAGAGAGCAGCCCCTTTTACTTCTGAAGAGAGTGTCCAGATACTTCCCTCTCCAGTGCCAACTGGGCACATGTGGTCCTCGCTGAGACCCCCTGCCTGGGCACAGGCTGCCCTCCAGTCAATGCTGGCCCCTGGTTTCTGTGTGTTTGGTGGGGTTTTCTCCTTCGCTGACCGGCGTGGGAGCTGTAGGTCAAAAGAGATTTTTCGTAAGAAGACCATGTCTTTGATATTCTTCAAATTCATGTCATATCAGGGGCCTATCAGAATATCAAATGTGTCACCTATTTGCCAAACACCTTCCCTGGTGGATGGCTCCCCAGGTGGCTCACAGAAGACCACTTTGAAGTCCTAAAAGCCAGCAGATGGCTCACAGAGCCCTTTAGGAACATGTTGTAGGACATTTAGCTTCCAGCTGAGGGAGTTCTTGCTCCCTTCCCCGCCCTGGCATGGAGGGAGATCGGGGGCAAAAGGGGCTTTGATATTTTTCTCACCAAACCACTCGCGTCAGCTTCAGTGTCCTCTCTGTAGATGGCACAGAACCCGTGTCTCTGAGGGCCTGGCTCTGGGTGTCATGGGCAGCTGGGGGCACTAAATTTTCCATTAAGAAAACTCAAAGGGACAAAGCAGTGAGAAACACCCACAACATTCAAGTGTGGGTCCTGAGGGCACTTTAAAAAATTTGCAAACTTTTCCAGGAGGTGTTAGCAGCCCTTTAAAATCCAACTGTGAGACAGAAATATAAAAATCAGAAACATACCTGGTACATTTGATGATATGCCTATTTACCCATAGCTCAGCAGATTGACTATTTTTTTAAAAGGCTTGAAGAAGTGTGATAGCATTAAGCACCTCTTAGATTACTCCTTCTTAAATATGTGTCTCTGAACATTATAAAAAATCTTTTTCTGGGGGCCAGTCCAGTGGCGCAGTGGTTAAGTTCACACACAGTGCTTCAGCGGCCCGGGGTTTGCAGGTTTGGATCCCAGGTGCAGACCTATCACCGCTCATCCAGCCATGCTGTGGCAGTGTCCCACATTCAAAACAGAGGAAGATTGGCACAGATGTTAGCTCAGCAACAATCTTCCTCAAGCAAAAAGAGGAAGATTAGCAACAGATGTTAGCTCAGGGCCAATCTTCCTCACACATACACACACAAATCTATTTCGTACTTTTTATACCTGCTACTGATATAAAAGAATGGAACACAAATGTATCACAACTTTAGGTCGGTGGCCTAAAGTTTTGCCTACTCTATATACTGTTAAAATTTTACCATAAAGTCCAGGTGCCCTTTGTCTAAACTAAAATGAAAGCTCCAGCATGGAGATGTGAGAGTCCCGTCAGGGTGCCCTGAAGAGCTGTGTGGTCAGAACATGCCTCAGGATGCACACGTACATTTCTATGTGTCAGAGCTGGGGACGTGGGAGAGGAGGAAAAGCTACTAAGTTGTCACCTCCAGATGCCAGACACCCAGGGGCTGCTGAGACAAGCTCGTTTTTCCAGAGGGCTGCTCTGCACTACAGAAAGGGATTGTCCTTTTTATTTCAAAGTAGAGAACGCTAGACAGAGATGGCTGTCATCGCAGCCTGCCTGCCCTCGGATGCAGGTCTCCCCACGCCTCACTGCGCCGGCCCCCAGGCTCTGCCACAGCACTGCCTTCCCTCGAGTGTTGGATGCTGTTTAAGGGGTGCCTTGCACATCAGCTGTTTTAAAAGAGGGAGCAAAGTAATGACCCGGACTGAGGATGACCAAAAAAGGCAGTATGAGCTTCCCCCTTTATCCTGGCTAAAGAGATGAGGCATTCTCTCTTTCCCACCTCTAGCTTCATTCCTGTTTGCCGTCCTTTTCCCCTAGTCATTTCTATGTGCTAGTTCTTGTTTTATGCTCTTGCACTTATTTTTCTTGGGTTTCCAGCAGTTTCCTCCTGCAGTTTGTCTGGTTTGATGGGGCTTGTTGGAGTGTTCTTTCTCCATCTAAGGCCAAGAGAAAACTGAGTGCACTTTGGGCTGCAGCGGCTGCCTGCTTCAGAGCCACTGACTGACAGATGACATGGGTGGCCATCAGTGGTCTTGATTTCCACGAGGAAGTCAGAGTTTCCTTTTCTGGGCTAGAATGCCAAGGAATGGGACATGGGACAAGAACAAGCATGTAACTACTTCTAACCAAGTGCTTGAGATGAGCGTGGTCATGTTCCCTAACGCTTCAGCGTGACTCTTTCTGCTGGGAAGTAACTGGCCCCAGAGCAGTGGTGTCTCTAGTATAATTATGATGTCATCTTATTCACCACATGATTGCTGGATTGGGTATTGGTGAGGGGAGAGTGTAATGAGCTGGTGTGCAGCAGAGTCAGGCAGAATCCAGAAGTGCTACCATCTTGTTTATTCCCAGGGCTAACTTCACACTCATCTCATTCCCTGCCCCTGTTGGCAGGGGGTCTCTAGGACACTGACTCAGGATCAGCTCTTCTCACCATTTCATCAGCATTTGTAGAACGGAGAGAGGAGTATCTAACTTCCCAGACTTCATGCTGAGTAGCGTAAGGTAGAGGGGCCCAGCAGGACAGCTGTCTCCGTGTTGTTTCCCATGTTAATTCCTTTGCCTAAGATGCCCCCCTTCCCCTCCTCTCTCCATCAGTACCTCTCATTCTACTTCACCTCATGTCTCAAGGCACCACTCAAATGCCACCTCCTCTAGGAAGCCATTACCAGTTTCCCAGCCTGACTCCCCACTCATACACTGAAGTTCTGTCCTCTGACCTTTGCACATGCTCTGTTCATACTGCTGGCAGAGCACTTACTACCTGATCACCCCAAGGGTGCTTACAGCTCATAGACCCCTTCCCAGCACCCAGCACAGGTCTTGGACATAGTAGATCCTCAGAGAATAAAGGGATAGAGGCAAAATGCCTGGGGAAGAGGGCAGTGTGGGCTCCCCGCTGACCACTGGAACCCCAAAGCAGCAGCATGATTCATTCTTTTGGATTCTTTTCAGACACATTCCAAGTCGGGAACAACTGATCTTGTCCGCCTTGATGCTGCTCACATTTTTCTTCTGACTTTAGGCAAAAGAGAGAGGACACCCCCTCCCCAACTCTATAATTGGGAATAGGTTTAAAAGATGGGTTCAAGCGCTTTGAGGTTCTTTCTTTTGATGATTTTTATATTAGAGTGGCTAGGATTAAAGGCATTTGCTACTTTTCTTTTAAGAAATAGAAAACAGAACAAGCCCCCCCCCCCCCGCAACCCCCCTCTCCCCACCGTGCCCCCGAAGTTTCTCTGAAAGAGTCCTCTGCTGCTTCAAAATCATTGTTTCAGCAACGTAAAGAAAGCCTGGCTCCTGACGTCTAGATACACAGTCAAGCAGATGTGTGGCTTGGGGTTTTCCCAAGAAAAGCCCTTCAAGTCTTTCTCCTCCTCAGTGGATCTAAATCTCCTGGTGTCTCTTAAGGGTTCCATCAGAAGCCCTGGTGGGAGCATAAGTGACAGCCTTTCTGGATAGCAGCCTGGCAGTAAATAATTGGAACTTTAAAAAAGGTTCATATTCTTTAGCTCCATAATTCTCCTAGGAGTTTATCCTAAGCACATCATCAGGGATGCAAAGATTGATGTACAAGGATGTTCATCACATTTACTTAAAGTCACTAAATTACTAAAATTCTAAATTTTACTAAATTACTAAAATTTAAATTACTAAATTTCTAACAGTAGGGGAATGGAAGAGAATCTGTCATTAAAATCCTATTTTCAAAAAATATTGAATGATGAGGGAATTCAATCTCATATGATCTCTCTCGCTTAGTGAAAAGAAATACCTCAGATGTTAAACAGTGATTATATCTGTTCTTTCTTTTTTATGCTCTTCAGTATTTTCTAAATTTCTGCAATCACCTACACTGGACACAGATTACTTTAATAATCACAGGAGAAAAAGACCTAATTGCCGCCTGAGTGGCCCGGGACATTCTGAGTGCTGCCATGTCGAGTCCAGTGGGGGAGTGACTTACATTTCAGCTGTGTGAGGCTGGTGGAGTGTCGCCACACAGCTGCAAGTGGCTTCACTTTTAACTCTAACATTACCACCACCACCACCACCACCACCACGCCCTCCAGCTTCTGTTTTATCATTTTTCTTCCTCATCAAATCCCCGAGCAACTTCATCCTCTCCTTTATGTGGAATATCAAGGCCCACCAGAAATTGAAAGTTTTTTTTTTTCTTAAGGTCACATACATATTGTACTTATTCAGGCCTGAGTACCAACAACAAATTATCAAATACAGTCAAGGGAATGATGGCCCAGCTTGGTGTCCAGACTTTAGGTTTCACGATTTGATTTGGAGTGGGAATTTTGAGAAGAGCCTCTAAATTATTTGTTGTCCATTGACTGCTCGGTTCCTTCATCGGGGCACGTAGTTCCTGATGGTAGAACCTAGCGTGGAAATGAACCCATGCCAGCCTTACCCAGCCCACCGCCGCCTCAGGTCCTCCTTTGTAACTCCTGACCCGCCCCTTGTTTCACATGCTGGCTGTGTGTCAGAAGACCATTGTAATTCACAGACAGTTTTCTCCAGATTGAGTGTCCCAATCCTTTCCAACTTTTAAGATTTTTCAGACAGCCAGCTGGTTGTGCTAATTAATGAGTACCTCACACTTTAGGTGCATGACATTCTGAGGGAAAATATGGACTCTGGAATCAGGCATCCTTGGGTTCCTGTTTCAGTTCTATCATTTACCAGCTTCATGATTCCAGCAAGTCACTCACCTTCTCTGAGTGTCAGTTTCATCTAAAACATGAGTATTGAATAAAACAGTAGACATCAAGTACAGTGGTCCCCTGCAGATACCAAAATCCAGGGATGCTCAAGTCCCTTATATGAAATGGCGTAGTACAATGAATACGGTCAGCCATCTGCATCCGTGGGTTTCGCATCCATGGAATTTTGACCCGCAGTTAGTTGAATCTGTAGGTGTGAAACCTGCAGATACAGAGGGCCAACTGTATATACTCAGCATGAGGAGTGACCTTCCTTGCCTTATTGAGCTTAATTCCTTTTCTTCAGAGACCAGAGGATTTAAGCATTTTATTTTCAAGTTGCCTGCCATTAGTTATTTTTGTTATTAATATTTTTGAGAGACCAAACTCATTTCAGGCTCTCTGCAATTAGAAACGTCAGTGAAATCTGTTTAAGCTCCTCAAGTCTTAGAAAGTGGAAGTTCCCATTGCTATATGCGAATGAACAGATGTGGGAAATCTTGAGTCCACTTAGAGCTTGGACTGACATTTGTGATAAGGGTGTTCCATGGACACTTGGGAACATTAAATCACAGCAGCAAAGAGAATGTGACACGAAGGTAGGATTTTTTAGGTTCTTCAGCAACGTTAAAAATGCCACGTTTCCAAATGTGCAATTGGCTTCCTGATTTTTCAGACTAATAAAGCTATCATACGGAGTTGGCTGTTTTCTCTTCACAGTCTCACAGCCAGACACACAACACATTGAAGCTGGGAACAGACCACAGAACCTGCTGGAATCACCTCAACCCTGGGCTTGTCCTTCTCCTGGTGAACTCCAGATCTGGTTTCATGTTGGACTGGATTCTTATGGCTTTACCAATTTTCTGGTTTCAAACCTTCTCTCACCTAATTAGTTATAAAAACTAAGGCCAGGATGGAGTATCTAAGCCCTGATCCTGTTGGAGTTGCTATGCCTTTTTGCTTGTTAGTCAAGTGTTTTTCTAATTTCCGTTTCCTCTGTTTTCTGACAAGGTGTGAGCAGTACCTGGGACACAGGGGTAGCTGGATTTTTAATGATCCATCTTGCAACAAGTTCCCTGTGACAACAAGGACGTGAAATGTTTTAGTAATCCTTCGCCCACACAAAGGGACCCTACTAGGTGCTCACTGAATATCTGTGGAGCTAATAAACGGGATATTATTAAGCAGGCAGATGGAAATTTCTAGCATATGTGAGCCAGACTTCCTATCATATTGCTACTATCACTTAGAAAGTTGACAGTCTTTTTCTAATGGTCGTAAAACTCTTATTAACTTTCTCTCTCTTTCAAGTAGCTTAAAACAATTTATTATGCTTCCGTGGTTCTGTGGGTTGCCTGGCTCCAGCTGGGTGGTTCTCACCTGGGTCTCTCATGTGGTTGCACCAAGACGCCAGCTGGGGTTAGATATACAAGTTGGTCTCTTTACTTCCTTGCCTGGGCCTCTGGTGGGAGGGCTGGAACAGCAGGGACCTGGCAAGGCACATCTACCCATCTAACCATCTCAGTGAATCCGATTCTGCCAGTCACTGCTCTCCCCATATCCCACCACAGCAATTTTATGCCCCAACACACCTCCACAGGACCAGTGAGGTGCTTCCTCACCCTGCATGCGGGATTGATGCAGGAAGGACATGGGCTGAAGGTGTAGAAGGCTGAGAGCCAGGTGGTCAGGGCAGAGGGTGTTTGTCCTTGTGCTTCGACTCACTGGACAACTTTCAGACTCCAAGCATCACCAACTGGTTGCTATTTGGCACCTCTGGGTTGAACAGGCAAGCGAGATTCTCTACCATGGGATTTTTAAGAAGTATTAATGTGCGCTGTGAATTTCTAAAAAGGAAATGTAAATAGTAATAACCACTGAACCCATTTTAATGGCAAGTCTCTCAACTTCTTCCAGAAAGGGAGGCGTGTTCCAACAAATTCATTCACTCACCAATACTTACTGAGCTTCTACTACATGCCAGGCACTGTGCTCAGTGCTCACAAACAGCAGCAGGTCCCGTTCTCTCGAGGCTCAGTAAGAGCATCTTAGGAAAGAGCTGACGACGACTGTGTTGGAATCCTTTAGCTGGGCATAGGACTAGGCTCAGTGGGACTAGATTCAGGTAATACTTTAGGCAACAGCCCACTCTTCTGGTGATCTATACTCAACAACTTTATGTCTCAAGTGCTTTCTTCTCTTTTCCTTTACTCTCTAATCTGGCAATAGCTGACTTGGAAATGAAGACCTATGCTCTGATACCACCTGTGCCATTTATCTTACTTAAATATTCCATTAGTTACTCACTCCCCTGAGCTTGCTTCCTCACCATTTAATTGGGATGAGCAAAGTAACTGTTTAACTTGTTAAATCTGTAAGAGTGATCTAGGCATAGAGTCTTACAGTGAATATCCTAGTGAGCTAGCAAAACCAATTAATGGAAATCCAGAAAGCATTTTGATGCTTTACGTATCTTTTAGGATTTGTAGGCCAGTTGGAACTCTTCTCTTGCTGAGACTTCCATAACCTTACATTTTTAAAGTTCACTGTATATTTGGAACACAGTACATAAATAAAAGTAGGGCCTAGTCTGCCTGTAGATGCTTATTTAACACACACAACTATGCTGGGGCAGGATTTGGGAAAGTAGCTCCCACGGGGGCAGGGACACTGGCTTAATGCAGAGTAGAAAATGGACAAAAACTTCTAGCTAAAGTAGGGAATTATCACCAGTTGTCTGGAAGCAAAACATAAGCTGAGTTTCCAAATCAAGAATTCATACACGTCTTGACCTCTATTGCCCTAATGTGTTTTCTTACTTGAGAAAGCTTTTTTTTGGCCATCCTGAGGCTATTTTTATGTAATGTTCATTACCACTCTTCAGAGGAGAAAAAAGATTGAGAGAAGCAGCGACGTTGCAGGCAGAGGGAACTGTGATTCTTTACGCAGCCTCAGTCTTCAATACATGTCTATGTAGAACTTGAAGAAGTCAGTACTATCATTTTCAGAGTAGATAAGGCGTATTTGAAATTGCCTTGACTCAGCTGTGTGCATGACCCAGTGTGCACAGCCTGTGATCAACACACCAGGCTGCTTGAGGGTCACAACTAGAGTTCACGCAAAGGCTACTCTCTACATAGCTGCTATGCAGATGTCCAGTGCAATCCAAACCCACGCTGAGGTTTTCCTGGGTCTGACAGACATGACGTGACTCCCTCTAACAGGTGATATTTTTGTCTTCTCCACAGAATGTGAATGGCATAAAGTACCATGCTAAGAATGGTCACAGAACACAGATTCGTGTCCGCAAACCATTCAAATGTCGTTGTGGTAAGAGTTACAAGACAGCTCAGGGCCTGCGGCACCACACAATCAATTTCCATCCCCCGGTGTCGGCTGAGATTATCAGGAAGATGCAGCAATAACACGCTGGTCATAACTGTGCCAAGAAATCCTCACCAGCAGTTGCTGATTTTGAAAACAGCCACCTTTTTTCAGGGGGAGCATTCAGCAACCCTTTAAAGAATTAAATGCATGCTTTAAATTTTTTCTGTAATTTTGGAATGATGTAACTTTGTAGAGTTAATGATTTTGTACATTTGCACATGTAATCATCATACCCATTTTCATTACTTTGATATAAGGTGCTAAACAAAAAAAAGCTCTAGGTTCTTCAGCACATTTCCCCAAAAACAAAATAAAATTGAGGGCATGTTGCATATTGTTTAGTTGTATTGCAGTGATATCAACTGGGGGGGTGGAGGGGCTGGCACTGAGATTTTTTTTCCCCAAGATTGTAATGTGATTGAAGTTTTTCAACACATCAACTCACTACGTTCAAAACCAAAATAATACCTTCATCATCCAACTGGTTACCATGCCTTACATAATGGAGTTAGTATTTGTGAGTAGAAAGACTTTAGGTAATGGAAATATAAATAAGAAAGAATGTTTAACATAATATGCTAAAAATATTTTCATATTTAAATAACATACATAAAAGTTGTGCTTTCTGTGTTTTATATTATCTTGCAAATCCTTCTGCCCTTTAAAAAGCTGAAAATCTTGCCATCTGACTCACCAATCACTTTAGTGTTATAAATGGCATTTTTGTACAAAACAGTCTATTCAGTTCACTCATTAACACAAATTTATCGAGTGCCTGCTGGGTGCAAGGGATTCAATTTATGCCTATTGATATCTGCGGACCAAGATACCAGTTTAGTGAAGTACTTTTCCCTGAAATCTGTTAGGAAACACTTTGAAATACTTAAGTGCAAATTTTGTGTGTGTGAAATTTAGTTCTATCTTCATCTTCAGGTGAAGTTTTAAAGCACTTTGTAGTTCTCTATTGCCAACAGACTTAATGTTTTATGTGTTGCCAATTCTTGCAACCACTATCCTAGTAAAGCTGTGAGTTGCAAACAAGAATTAAAATTCCAAGCACGTTTCAAAGAGGAACATTTTTGTTAAGACCCCTGTTGCCTCTTCTTCATGCTCATTGTGTTTTTAGACTTTTTTTACAGGCACTTTTTCCATCACATTGTAGATGTCTGTTCCCATTGGAAATGTCTGTTTAGCTTTATAAAACATTTTGCTGAAATATGAAATTGCGCCTTATTGGAATTAAGTGCTTCTTGCAGCAGGTGGTCAAAGAATGACTAATACATGACCCGTTAGAGTAACCCACGTCTGGACCATTCCCGAGGTTTTTCTCACCAACAATACCATCATGCCTTGAGTGTTCTTTTCTCCCAAGTGCTATTCCTTACACACGAGAGTTTACCAATTGCCTAATTATGCAATGAAAATTGCTTGAAGATGGCTAACTGCCCACAAAACCAGTGAAAAGCAAACAAATTGCTTATAAAATAACTTTCTTCCCATGTTCCCATTTGAAGAAAGTCTTACAGTTGGGAAGCAGGTGTCCCTCCCTCAATTTTTCAGACATTTTGCAAGGATGACAATTTGGTTAGTCAGATGGGTAAGCTTCTATATTCTTAAGTTGTGAATCCCTCATAATGAGGAATTTTAAAGTATTTATAAAGACACTGCCCTCTAAAAATTTCCTCAGATTCTGAAGAGTGGTCTTGGTCCTGAATAAACAGTGTTATCCTGTATGTTTAAAAGGGTGATCCACACACGAGAAGCAACTAGTTGGTGCATAAGAAGGCCCTACTTGGCTATTTCATACCTACCTACAATTGACCAAAATTTTTTAGGCCAGCAATTATTATTTAGCTTCGCTCCTTCTAGTGCAAGAAACTATAGGCTGGGTCAGTAGTTCAATAGCTAAACAGTCATAAAAGAGTCATTGTGCATGTTAAATTTCTTTCAACTATAAAACAAATTCCAATTTCTATTTACTTATTCATTGTGACAGTATTACTAAACAGGTAAGGATGGGAATATTTTGTTATACCGTGTATAGTGAATGTATTGTACTGTGTCTGTGAAAACTGTGCTTTAAATTATATTTTCATATGTTTTGTTGGGGACAGAGCACATTAAGTTTGAAAGCAACAGAGGTTTGTTTTAGAACTGAAGGCAACTTAATGAATCAAAATTCCTGTCAAGAAAAGCTGCTTATAAATGTAAATGAAATCACATTTAAAATAAACTGCCTCTGACCCAAAATAAACATGGCTCTTTATTTTTATTAGCGTCCATTATGATCAGTATTAAGTTTACCACAGAAACCAATATATCCATTCAGTGCCTTGTTCTGTCTTAGGCTGCCTCCTTATTCCTTGATTTTTTTGCTTAGATTAGACTGCATGGCTTTTCTATCAATAATAAATTACTCATCATAAATTTGGGGCCAAAAGCTACTTAGAAATAATTTCTAGGTTAGTAAGATGAACAATCTCATTTCACTGGTGGTGGTACTACTATAATATTCGACGGATACTTTTTGGTTAGCATGGTCCATAGTTATTAACTGATGTAACAAAAATGCTCCTCACGTTGAACATATTTTACCTGGATATATTCTGCTTATGATCTAAGCTGTCAGGAAGCTGAAACACAGAGTCTTCAGTGCCATTGCCTGCCACGCCTGCCATTCCTAACGTCTGGCACCTGACTTCCTAATACTGTTTTGCCCTAGACTCAAAAAACCTTTTTAAAGGATTCCAACAATACGAAAATTCTGCTCCTATAAACAAATACAAGTGACACGATGTGTATGCAGTTCACACATAGCACCCTATAATGCCATCACACTGAATATTAGGTTAACATCTTAGCTAGTTTGCTTAAGACAAGTTTAAATATTTTGATAACTACAAAAGCAGCAAAATCAAGGTCAGTACTTTAAATTCTTAACATTCATATTTTAAAACAGAGAGGAATACAGTTCAGAAATATTTTTTAAAGGCCTAGACCAAAGAAAGATGTTCAAGATGCTAAACTTAATGAAAAACTATCACAAATAAATCTGACAATGAAAGTACCTCCAAAAATGTTTCCTCTTTATGTTAATGAGTACTATACACAGCAGAGACATAACTTAATGAACACACTACTTTGATTTGGGCTTATGAATTACATATTTAAGCACTTACTGAGACTATTTCAAAGTTATACTCTCATCAGGAAAATGTGAAAAAGATACAGATACATTTTCTGTGATTTTATACCACAAACACTACTGTTTAGTAGATCATTTAATATGAAACAATTAGACTGACATATCTTGTTTCATTTTCCCATTAGATAGAAATACAACTTTAAGGTGGCTTAAAAATAATCATTCAGGTTATTCAGTCATAAAATTAGCAAAATCTGCCTTCTAGTAGTTCCTAAAGCAAACATTTCAAATACAAAAAGGATATTTGCTATATTGCAAGCATATGATCTCATTCTGCATGCAGCTCCATTTCTAGAGTAGGTTAAAAAACCACCATTTCATGGGCTGAACTATGGGAGTTTCTGTATTCAAAGAATTACTTTGCAAGACTGTTATGACAAATGCTTTTTATTACATAATATTTAGTAGTCATGCTCAATTAACAAGGTCAACAGAAACTTGTAAATATTCTGCTAAATTACACATTAATCATACATATTTTTTCAGTGCGATAACATTAAAATAATCCCTGTTTCCTTTATTCATATAATTTTGCAAACTGGGGAATAAATAAAGATACAAACACACAAGAACTTCTTTTCTTAAGCAGGTAAGATTAACAGAGGTTAAAATTTATTGATAAGCGAAAGACTGACCCTGACCCTAGTCACACCAAACTCAAAGTAGCTCTTGGTCAGAAAAGTACAGTAGAGGGTACATGGAAGTGATACCTTGTGGTCTCCTTAGTGGTCTATTTGAGGTGATTTTTTTTTAACTGCTAAAGTGTATTATTAACTCATAATAAAAAGTAACTAGTCAAAATTTAAAACATTCTGATCAAAATGGGTCTGCACATGCCTTTCAAACCCCTGCTGGTCATAGTCAGGAGGGAACTGCTCGCTGCACATTGGGCACACCTTCCAGTGACTTTCAACATGTTCTTCAAATTTGCTCTGATCATAGTTGGGAGGGAACATTAATTCACAGAGGGGACACTTCTTGTGAACATCAAAGCTTGAAGAAATAGGAAAATGAAAGAATTACATATTTCTAATAAACAAAGTTCTAACAACTGTAATCTTCAGGATATGAAAAGATTACATTTATCTAGTTAAGCTGATATTCATACTAAACAACTTACCCTCAAAGTCTTCAGTTACTCCAGAAAGCTTTCTGTTTCTAAATGCTTGCTATTGACAATTGTGTAAACTATTTACAAAGCTTTTAAATTTAGTTTTACAATTAGATTAACAAAGAAAAAAACTTTTGTTACAACCCCAAAATACAATCATATTATGTGAAATGAGGCTTAGTAACAAGAATTCTTCAATTTTTATCGAACAGAAAATACCTTTTGTAAAACTATAAAGATTAATATAACAATTTCCTAACAGTGTTCATTCAGTTTAACAACTAAGAGTGTTTATCAGCATTGGTTCTTCAAAGGATCGCATGCATCAGAATCACCTGGAGGGCACATTAAAACACACATTGCTGAGCCCCACACCAAGAGTTTCAGGTTTAGAAGGTCTAAGGTAGGGCCCTGATCATATGCATTTCTAACAAGTTCACAAGGACCATACTTTGAGAACCACTGGTCTATCTCATCCAACTTCTACACAGTAAAGAGAAAAATTACCTGGAATCAAAGCAAAAGCCTGTTCCATGCCCATGTAAATGCTGACTTGGAGGATCAGGAGCAGTGGGCTCAGTCTCATCTTCCTAGGCAAGAAATAATTTTGCAACTTTTGAGAAAAGTGAAACTGTATATAAGTTCCTTGATTAATTCAGTCAAGCATAGTATAAAGAAAATAAGATATACTTTTCAAAATTTTACTTCTATTTAACTAGATTTTAATATAAACATATCTTTGAAATTCTGCCCCCGCCAAAAGCCCCAGTGCATGGTTGTATACACTAGTTGTAAGTCCTTCTAGTTCTTCTATGTGAGCCGCCACCACAGCACGGCAAGTGACAGACAGGCGGTGTGGTTCTGCTACTGGGAAACGAACCCAGGCCTCCAAAGCAGTGAGCACACTGAACCACTAGGCCATCAGGGCAGCTCTGTTTGAAAGTAAATTTTTACAGAATAGTTCTCTATGAACTAAGTCTTACCTTCTTGAAATAGAAAGCAGTAGTATTTAGTGGAATGGAGAGTATGCCACACTTGTATGTGTGAATGAGATCTGCAGGCTTTTTTGAACCTATATGTAGGCGACTTTATCATTCCATACAATAGGTGGCCACTTTCATAAAACTCTTAAGACTGTATTATTTTTCCTACTACTCTCATTTAATAACTTAACTTGCAGGACAGAATGTTCTTTGACAATATACATCCACTGCACAATATACAGAAATTAGAAATAAAGAAATGCCAGTAAAATATGTATGAGTTTACACATGTATGTTCTTGGGCACATACACGGGCAAATCCAACTGGAAAACCATGTTAAAACAAAGCAATGCACGAACAAAAATTAGACTACTGGTGGTGAGCATGATGAAGTATATTCAGAAATTGATAAATAATAAGGTACACCCAAAATTACACAATATTATAAACCATTATGATCTCAATAAAATTACTGGGAAAAAGGCCCCAAAGCAATGCACCAAACTACAGGCCTCATAACTCTGTTGTGAAAGAGTAAAACTCAAAGTTAAATATCTAACAGATTGTCAAGGAACACTCCTAAAAATCTGTAAATCTGAGTTTGAATCTGAAAGAAAACATTGGTTTAGATTTCCATGCCCGCATCCCTGTGGTCACTCATTAGAGGTCTGTAAGTGCGACATCAACAGCCAAACATGGACCCTCCCTTCACATCAACAGCAGCCACATCCTCTAGAGTGCCCACCTGCTTTCTTCCTCTGAGCAGCTCTGCTGGCTGCTCTCACATCACAAACTGAAAGCACATAAACAAGTAGAGCAGGCACTGATGAAAGTCCTTAGTTGCCGGGCAGTCATTGCTGTGGAGCTGCTATTAACGGGCTAAATAGTCAAGTCTGTCACGGGAAGAGGTACCAAAGAAGTCTATGTGGTGTGAAATTCGAAGGAACAAACAAGACACAAATTGAGTTATCTTTTCTTTTTGGGGGGTGGGGGATATCTGGCTATTATTCTAAGGATTATCCCCTCCTGAAAGGTCAAAGAGGTAGTAGAAGACTTTTTTTTCATATTAATCACATGAGGAAATACTTTTGTTTACCTGTGATTCCCTTACGATATAACTAGGCAAGAGAAGTTAGATAACCTAATGGGGGATTGTGAAATTGGGGAATATAAGACAAGTACTTTATATACTTCAAATCTTCAAGTAACTAAAATCCAGACAGCTTTTAAATGGTAGAAACAAAGGGAAGATGGTACAGTAGTTGAATCTGCTAAGCTTAATATGTATGATGGTAAATCTGGATTCCGTGCCACATCTTTACTCTAGCTGCCAGATTTTAGGCCTTCCAGCAACAGTATTTGAAACACTGAATCTGCTTAAACAATTACATATAAAATAATAAAATTTTCTCATTTATCTTTGAAAAAAGAAAAAAATCTTTGAAATTTTGAAATGCTATTTAAGAAAATAATGGGAGAAGATAAAGGAAAGGTCATGATATTCTACTTTTCAATATTCTTGATGACATATTTATAATAAAATACAACTTTCTACGGGCCAAAAATATAATGGAACCAAAAATCTCATAACCTCCTTTCTGTGTTTTATAACAGCTAACAGCTTACACCAATTTACTGCTTCTATGAATCAGCTAACAACAGAACTGGTTGCTAGCTAAGGTGCTAGGCTCAGACCAACCTTTCAGACATGTCAGCCCTGCTTGTAAAATATCTGCAAGGGGAAAAAAAGCAATTGATACTTTTGTTCTTTTTAATTTATACTTTCTAAGCCATATACAACTTGGTAAGGATAACCCTATTATTCTGTATCTTCTACCACCTGATACCTAATAAAAGGGGAAAGGGACTCCAGAGTAGAATTCTAGGCGTTATAATGAGACATAAGTTCTTATGAAACAAGAAATCACCTACTCAGAGAAGAAAACCAGAAAGTATGTAATAAGTTGAGTAGCCAATTCATTAATAAAGTCTCTTGTGATCTTGACATGCAAAAGGACCAGTTCAAATTTTCACTCACAAATACATTTGCTCTATTTTACTCATCAAGCTCAGTTCATTAGTTTCCAAAACCATACTAGATTAAATATAACAAATTAGATTGTGAAGTGAGGCTATTAAGACAGGCTCACTGTCAACAACAAAAAAATGGCTACCGGTAAAAAGAGAGAAGCAGACAAGAACGCAAAACATCCAACAGTATTTCAGCATTGGATCACATAGCTTTCCTATATATACATCTGAAAAGAATGTGAAGACATCATTTAACGTTGATTTTTAAATTAATAACCTTGTGTCATGAAGGCTATGTCAGATATTCTTTAAGAAGGCAGAGAATCATGTATTCTATTTTAAAAAGATTTCCATCCAAAACTTCTAAAATAAGTTTCAGCACTGAAAGTCGTCAGCCCAAAAGAACTTCGAATAGCAAGTTTTAAAGTAACATTACCTACCTAGTATTTTAGTTAAATTGCTAAAAGACTCTTAAAAGCAAATTTTATTGGGAATACCATACTAAAATCTGTTTATGAACAATTCCAAATAATTACATCTTTCTTAAGAAAACAACATTTTTAATAGCACTTTAATCTCTACAAAGGTCTACAGCACCTTACATTGTCATTTACCTTTTAAACAAAGGAAACAAGCTATGGTAACTAAAGCTCTATTTGAAACTCAAAAACTTCTCATTAGATGCCCAACTCAAAATCTAGTCTATAAAAAAAATTCTTTTCTTACCAAACCTTGAACATCTGAAATAGTATTAAAATGGGTTCATCTCTTGGACAATAGGGTTAATCATACTAAATTCAAAATACAATCACGATCATAAAAATACAATTACCACATGATAAAGCAATTCCATTTCCAGGGATATATCCAAAAGAATTGAAAACAGGAACTCAAACAGATATATCTGTACAGCTTTGGTCATAGAAGCATTATTCACAATAGCCAAAAGGTGGAAACAACCCAAATGTCTTACCGATGGATGAATGGATAAACACAATGTGGTAAATACATAAAATGGAATATTGTTTAGCCTAAAAAAGAAGGAAATTCTGACAAATGTTTCAACATGATGAATCTTGAGGATATTATACTAAGTAAAGTGAGCCAGTCACAAAAAGACAAGTACTGAAAGATTCCACTTGTATGAGGTACCTGGAGAAGTCAAATTCATAGAGACAAAGTAGAATGGTGGTTGCCAGGGGATAGAGGGAAGGGGGAATGGGGAGTTTTTTAAGGGGTATAGAGTTTCTGTTTTGCAAGATGAAGAGGGTTCTGGAGACTGGTTGCACAACAATGTGAAAGTACTTAATGCTACAGAAGTGTACACTTAAAAATGGTTAAGATGGTAAATTTTATGTTATGTGTGTTCTACCACAATTAAAAAAAAACACAATCAAGATCAAACTAACAATATACACTCAGGAGCTAATGACTGAGTTATGCCATTTGAATCATCAGGATCCAGACAATGGGACTATATATACTCAGCATCTCCCAAACTGTGTTGTGATTCTACCTGTGCTAGGAATTATTAATTGAAACATTTAGATATCATTTGGGAGTTAGTAATGAATGTCAAGGAGAAAAGGTCTACCACTGAATAAAACTTTTACTAAAGTTGATAAATTATTACTTTAGTTCAAGAGCTTAAGAAATATATTTGCAAAGGCCAAAGTCAACACATAAGAGAAAACAGAGTACCAGTGACTCTGGGTAACTTTTATATAAAACCTTAGTATTAATATTTATCTTTATTCTCTCAAAACTTTGTATTATTAGGTAATATTAGTCAACATTCCCCTTTTTATGAGATGTTACTGTTTAACCTCTGCCTAACATCCACTTCTAGGAATACATCAGGTCAATGAAGGAATATCATTTAACTATAACTATATATTTAAAGGTATTTAAAAATCAGAAAGCAAATAATTTTGCAAGATCTTTATTACTTTTCAAATGTCAGCAATTAAGTAAATATGGACCAAGACCTAAATGTAAGAGCTGGAACCATAAATCCTTAGAAGAAAACACAGGGGCAAATCTTGGATTAGGCAATGGCTTCTGAGACATGACAACAAAAGGTATAAAAGTATAAGCAAAAAAAGAATAAAAAGATAAATTTGACCTTCAGCAAAATTAGAAACTTTTGTGCTGCAAAGGATACCACCAAAAGAGTGAAAAGATAACCCACAGAATGGGAGAAAATCTTTGAAAATCATATATCTGATAAGGGACAATAATCCAATTAAAAAACGGCCGAATGATTGAATGGACACTTTTCCAAAGACAATATACAAATGGTGAACTAGCACATTAAAGATGCTCAACATTATTAGCCAACAGGGAAATGCAAGTCAAATCCACAATGATATGCCACTTCATACCCACATTAGTATGGCCTATAATCAAAACAACAAACAAGTGTGGAGGAGGATGTGGAGAAACTGGAATGCTTACACACTGCTGATGAGAAAGTAAACCTGTGCAGCCACTGTGGAAAGCAATCAGGCAATTCCTCAAAAGGTTAAACATAGAGTCACCATATGAACCAGCAATCCAACTCCTAACTATATACCCCAAAAAACTGAAAAAGGTATTCAAACAAAACTTGTACACAAGTTCACAGCAGCACTATTCACAGTAAACTAGAGTTGGAAACAACCCAAATGTCAATCAACAGTTGAATGGATAAACAAAATATGGTATATCCATTCAAAGGAATATTATTCAGCATTAAAATGGAATGAATTATAGTCTTCATGATAACCATGTATGCATGCTAAAACATGGATGAATCTTGAAAACATTAGGCTAAGTGAAAGAAGCCAGTCACAAAAGACCACATATTATATGATTTGATTTATATGAATGTCCAGAATAGGCAACTTTATAGAGACAGATGGTAGACTGAAAGTTTCCCGGGGTTGGGAGAATAGAGAGGGGAGGTGACCGCTAAAGGGTACAGGGTTTCTTTTTGTGGTGAGGAAAATGTTCTAAAATTGATTGTGGTGATAGTTGCACAACTCTGTGAATATACTAAACACCACTGGATTGTACAGTCACGTGCTGCCTAACGACATTTCAGTCAATGATGGACTGCACACATAACAGTGATCTCATAACATTAGTACCATATAGCCTAGGTGTGTAGTAGGCTATACCATTTAGGTATATACAAGTACACTTTTTGACGTTCACACAATGACAACATCGCCTAACGATGCATTTCTCAGAACAGATCCCCGTCATTAATCGAAGCATGACTGTACTTTAAATAGCGAATTGAATAGTATGTGAATTATTTCTCAATAAAGCTGTTAGCAAAAATTAATTACTTTTCTAAGACAACCTGAACATTAAATAGCTTAGCAGGCAGAAAACAGAAATAATTAAAAGCATTTTTTAACTAAAATCATTAATCATAAATATTTAAACAGCCCCTACTGTATGAAAGGCATTGTACTGTATATTATAGAAAAGGCAAAATCCAGCATTAAGAGATGCCAACCAGAGATCAATATCAGCTGGAAATAAGTGTGTATAAAAAATAAAAATAGTACAGTATGGAATTCACAAAATCCTTTTAAGGAAGGTCAATTTATCTATTTTTTCCTTTGTGGCTTGTACTTTGGGTGTCATATCTAAGAAACCATTGCTTAATCCAACATCACAAAGCCTTCTCTATTTTCTTTTGAATTTTATAGTTTAGCTCTTATATTTAGGTTCAATTTGAGTTAATTTTTATATATAGTATGATGTAGGGACCCAATTTCATTCTTTTGCATACAGATAGCCAACTGTTGCAGCATCGTTTGTTGAAAAGACTATTCTTTCCCCCATTGAAATGTCTTGGCACTCTGATAAAAATGAATTGACTGTTATTATGTACTACTTTTGTAAAAAGAAAACATACTGGCTCTTTTCAAAACAAAATTTTAAAAATATGACAACAGATGACAACAGATGAAAAAGGGCAAAATTTAAGACAGACAAAAACTCAATGCCCCATGACAAATGGGAAACAGACCTTGATTCTGTCAAGCAGTGGTTATCAACAGTTTTGGAGTCACAGCCCCTTTGAGAATCAGAGATCCTTCCGAGAACAAAAGCTAAAAATTCATGAGGGGAAAAAAAAGACAACAAAAATTGTCTGCCTTCAATTTGAGGGTTCATAGTGAAGGATTCCTTCGGAAAGCTGTAAACAAACCACATCAACAGAATGTGTGAGCCTTAGTTTTTCAGAGATATAGGGAAACGGAAAGAAGGAATAAAGCCAGTCTAGGTACAAGGAAAACACTGAACAAAAGCATGAAATCAACCAGAAGGTAGGACGTGTGTTGAAGAGAAAGTAATCCAGCCTGGAATGATGAAGTTTAGGCCAGTGCAACTCAAACTTTGAGCATATAATCACCTAAGGATTTTGTTAAACGCAGTCTGATTCTCAGTAGGTCTGGAGTGGAACCAGATCCTACATTTCTAACAAGCTCCCAGGAGGTAGCAATGCTGTTGGTCCACAAACCATATTTTTGAGTAGCAAGGGTTTCGACTCATGGTTCAAAAAAACTATACAGGAAGCTAGGGCACCACAGCAAACTCAGAGGGATACTATGGGATATTTTTAATTTTCTAAGTTAATTAAATATGGAGAAACACTCCACATTTGTCAGACACCATGTGAACAACTAGTTCAAGATAGCTCAGTTTCAATATTAGATAGCACTACATTCCTTTCAATGACATCTTATCTTTGAGAAGCTAGGTTTTTGGCAGTTGATGAGATATAAAGCATGTGCCTTGTGAAAATCAATGTGAAAGAGGAAATGAAAGGGGCTTGCCCAATCTGACTCCAAGGTTTGAGAAGTCATACAGTGTTCAACAGCCACATACATCCCATTAGCAACCATGGTTAAGAATGAAATTAAAATATGAATTTTTCTTTCAATTCATGTGTATTATTTTTTCAAATGGTTACTACATTTGTTAGGAAATCGTTAAGTATTTCTTTTGGCTTATGGGGTAAAAAAAATTTACTGAGAAGCTAAAGGTGTCATAAACTGAGAAAGTTTGGGAACCTCTGCTTTAGTCTATGTGATAGGTTGATAGGTAGCGAAGACCGCAGCTTCTTTAGCCAAAGTGATGAGGCTCAAATCCTGGCAGTGCTTTCACCAGCAGCGTGATGTGAAGCAAGCCAGTTAATCCGGCTCTCAGTTTCCTCCATTATAAAATAGAGAGAGTAAGAGTTCCTACCTTGTATGACTGCTACAAAGAACAAATGAGTTAATATATTTAAAGAGCTAAGCATTAGCTGGCAAATACAGCTACAGAAATGTTTGTTGCCATCACCATCATCACAATTATGATGTTATATAGTTATCGCAATTATTAGGTAAAAGAGAGTCATAAAAGGCTTTTGATCTGATAGTTGACCACACTTTCCAGAGCAGAAGAGAGGAGAGATGACAGGTGAATGACTGGAGGAGGCTGGAAGAATAGGCTGCCTCAAGCCTGACTCAAAGGTGATGGGTCCTGTGGCTGCTAGTCACTCCCAGGGCAGAGAACTGGAGAAAAGGAACAGGTCAATTCAAATCTTTCTCTATTCTAACTAAAATTACTTACTAAAATACTTCATTTGCAAGTGATTTTTGTTGTTGTAATGACAAGAATCTTTTCAAAAACACAAGGTCTGAATGTACATAAAAATTAGTTTCTGTCTCATGTGAAAAATCTTCTGATTGCAAAATACAGTTACCCACGGTGTGCCTATTAAGAGCCCTTCCATCTTCTTATCAAATGTAAGCGTGTCAGCAAATGAGCACAAGACTCTTACACTGCTTCTCATGGGTTTGCAGGAGGGCAAAGCACACGGATCAGAAAGAACATTCTGCTAATTAAACTGAAGCAGATGACTACAGAAGAGCAGGGCTTGTCACATGGAACATCTGTGCCAAGAATGATCAGATTAAATATGCAAAATGTGAAATAAAGGTGTGAAAATGCAGTAAGATGATACCCTAGACCTTAAACAGGCTACAAAAATTCTGACAGTTTTCCTAATTATTCCCAGTAATGGACATAGGAGGCCAAAAGGCAGGAGGGAAAAATACATTTTTCTCCATTATGGGTGGTGAGCACTAGGGCTAAAACCACGCCTGTCTGAACACTGATCAGTTTCCGCAAAGGTTAATAGCAATTAAATGCAGCAAACTAGATTAAATGAGAAACAGGTCATGATACCCCTATACTTGCAAAGAGCACAATAAAGCATTTCTTGGAAATTCATCTTAATGCACAAGAAATCCAAAAAGAGCTGCTATAAGGACGAAAACCTATTTATTAAATGGTGAAGAAATCTCTAAGTGAAATAAAAATAATGGCATGCTACACAAACTAATTCAATTATCATCAGCATTGTGTTGCTGAGAGATTTTAGACATACTAACGATGTCTAAGAGTATTTCTCTGGGGGCTGGCCTGGTGGTGTAGTGGTTAAGTGGCCACTTCGGTGGCCTGGGTTTTGCAGGTTTGGATCCTGGGTGTGGATGTACACACCACTCATCAAGCCATGCTGTGGTGGCATCGCAGATACAAAATAGAGGAAGACTGGCACAGATGTTAACTTAGGGACAATCTTCCTCAAGCAAAGGAGGAAGACTGGCAACAGATGTTAGCTCAGGGCCAATCTTCCTCACACACACAAAAAAAGGAGTATTTCTCTGAAAAAGAAAACTATCGTACATACACTTCTCTCTTTTTCTAGCTAAAGAGAATAGTCCACCTTAAAATTTAGAGTGGGATATAAATGCTAAAATGAAAAGATGCACACTGAAGCATAACATTGTCATTAACACTGTGCTTCTTCCAGCCTACTACATCTACAATCAAAAGAACATAGTCAATTACTTAGTAAGTGATAATTAAGATTAAACTACCTGTGACTGTATTGCATATTTGAAGGTTGCTAAGACAGTAGATGTTAAAAGTTCTCATCACAAGGGGAAAAAAGTTTGTAACTGTGTGATAATGCATGTTAACTAGACTTCTTGTGGTGATCATTTCACAATATATACAAATATCAAATCATATTGTTTACCTGAAGCTAATATGTCAATTATATCCCAATAAAAAATTCTTTTAAGATTAAACTATCTGCTAACTACAATTTACTGAAGTCATTCTCCAAATTTAATCTTTTAACTTTAGTATTAATCCTAAAGTGTAAGTTTGAAGCATATAAATGGCTGATTTTTCAAATTTAAAGGCAAGCAGGTTTTCCAAAAATCAAGTAAGCAATCAAGTGTACACACAAGCACACACACTCTCTCTTTCCACACATACATAACTCTCTACATAAGACAAAAATAAGAGGGACAGGTTCAGAAAATGGAAATTCAATTTACTTTACTATCCTCAGGGTCTTCTAAATCATCAGGCCGACTAAGGTTTCGAGCAGGTTGGCTGCAGACAACGTTATCTTCCAGTCCCCAAGAGGGTACTCTCACAGGTGGCCTTTGGATTTCATCTGGGTAAAAAGCACCATCTGCTCCATCTGAAATAATTTTGGATAAGTAGGTTGAAACTTGGTACTAAAATTAGAATCTCTGTGTATAGCTATGCTGAATAGGATATAAAGAACAATTTTAGTGCATGAAAAATGATGTCTTCATTTTTAACCCAAGTGATTTTTTACAATAAGCGCTATATGTAATAAACAGACTATTCATTCATGGTGTATCACTTCTAGATGAAGCCAGTTAGTGCTAACTATTAAAAGTGCTTGGTGTAAAATAATGTTTCCATTAGAGTTGATTGTACCAGCAGTTCTCTAATGCCATGAAAATACAAACCAAAAAAACCTCCATATTCAGCTAATGCCAAACCAAAAATATTTTAATAACCTCTTGTTTCCTGTGTTGCGTAAGGATTACCATATCGCAGAACTGGTTGTGTATTTGGCACTGCAGGAACATGACCATTTTGCTCTGGGCATGTGTTGAGACACTGTGAGATCTGCTGAGGACTTTGGGAATTCTGATCTTCCATTTTCCTTTCTGCTTTATTTTCTTGACTCCTTTGAAGTTCCTAAAATTAACAAAAACAAAGGAATTCAAATAAGCAAAGCAATCAAATATTTTATAACAAGGGCAGCATTAAACATTTAGGCAGGGGCAGGCCCTGTGGCCGAGTAGTTAAGTTCGTGTGCTCTTCTTCAGTGGCCCAGGGTTTCACCAGTTCGAATCCTGGGCGCAGACATGGTACCGCTCATTAAGCCATGCTGAGGTGGCGTCCCACGTGCCACAACTAGAAGGACCCACAACTAAAAATACACAACTATGTACCGGGAGGCTTTGGGAGAAAAAAGAAAAATAAAATCTTTAAAAAAAAAAAATTAGCCAAAATATAACAATAAAATTATTTCTCCATTATGTTTCAAGTATACAGTTAGAAAGGCTGCCTCTCAGCTTCTCATAAATGCCCCTTCCACATATAACAAAATCAGAAGGCAGGGTAAGGCCCAATGTATTTTCGAATTTATTTGTGCACAAGAAAATGCCCTTTTTATCAAGCTAATTGAGGGGAAACTGAATCTCTCAGAACTTAGCTATTAATAAAAGTCAAAAGACAAAAAACAGATTGCTTCCCTAGTATATTCTACCAAACATTTAGGAAACTTACTTTTAAAAAATGCTAATCCTGTACATAAACTCTTTTAAAAACTAAAGAAGAAAACACTTCTTAATTACTTTACAAAGCAGGTATTATCCTGATACCAAAACCAAACAATGACATGACAGGAAAACTACAGACCCTATCCCTCATGAATACTGATGCAAAAATCCTTAACTTATTAAGAAATCAAAACCAACAATATTGAAAAATAACATCTCTATGACCAAGTAGGTTTTACTGCAAAAAAAATTTAGTTTAACATCCAAAAATCAATGTAAGTCACTGTGTTCAAAGACTAAAGGAAAAAACCATATAATCATTTCAATGGAAGGAAAAGAAATATTCTATAAAATTCAACAGACATTGATAAATTTAAACATCTCAGCAAATCTGAAATTAAAAGGAACTTCCTTAAACTGATAAAAGACATCTACAAAAACCCACAGTGAAAAACCAAATGATTCTACCTAAGATCAATAATAAGGCAAGGATGTCTGCTCTCAGCACTTCAGCACTGTATAGGAGATTCTAAACAGTGCATTAAAGCAAGATGAAGATAAAGGCAGAGAGACTGGAAAGGAAGAGATAAAGCTGCCTTTACTCACAGAAGACATCATGTATGTGGAGAATCCTAAGGAATCTACTAAAACTAGGAAAACGAATGAATTTAGCAAGGTTGCAATATACAAGGTCAATATATAAAATCAATTGTACACCTGTATGTCAGCAGTACACAATTTAAAAATAAAATTGTGAAATATTCCATTTATAGTAGCATTCATAGATAAAATTAAATACTTAGGAATACATTTAACAGAAGATGTGCAAGGCCTATACACTAAAAACAACAAACATTACTGAGAGAAATGAAAGAAAGCCTCAACAAATAGAGAAATATACTACATTCCTGGACTAGGAAACTTAATATTTTTATGCTATTAATTCACCCCAAATTATCTCTATTGTCAATGCAATCCCAATCAAAATCCCAGTAGGCTTTTGCATAAATTAGCAAGCTGATTCTAAAATGCAGATGGAAATACAAAGGTCCTGGAATAGCCCATTTTTAAAAAGCAGAAGAAAGTTGGGTGACTTACTCAACCTGATTTCAAGACTTATTATAAAGCTATGGTAATCAAGAAAGTATAGTATTGGCATAGGATAAACACATAGATCAGGAGTTGGCAAATTTTTTCCCTAAAAGACCTGATAGCAGACATTTTCAGCTGTGGAAGACACAAAGTCTCTGTCACAACTACTCCAATCAGCCTCTGCTGTTGCAGCCATAGATGGCACCTAAATGATGGGCGTAGCCATGTGCTTTAATAAAACTATATTAACAAAAACAGGCCACAAGATATATTTGGGTCTTGTAAGCCTTAGTTTGCTGATCCCTGATATAAATTAATAAAACAAAAGAGAGAATTCAAAAATATACCCATACTCATAGTCAATTTTCAACAAAGACATAGAAGAAGTAATTCCATGAAAGAAAAGGATGATCTTTTAAACCAACAGGATATCTGTACACAAATGAATTTTGACTACATATCATACACAAAAATTAATTTTAAATAGATCATAAATCTAAACATAAGAGCTAAATCTATAAATCTACAGGAAGAAAAAATAGGAGAAAATCTTTGTAACCTCAGGTTAGGCAAAAATTTCCTAAGATAGGACACAAATAGCATTAAGAAAAACATTGCTAAAGTGTACTACGTCAAATTAGAAGCTTTTGCTCTCCAAAAGATAATATTTTAAAAAATGAAAAGGCAAGCCATAGATTGGGAGAAAATATTTCCAAAATATATATGACAAAGGAATTGTATTTGGAACACATAAAGAACTCTTAAAACCAAACACAACCAAAAAGATAACCCAATAAAAAACAGGTTAAAGATCTGAACAGACACCTCACAAAATATATATCAATGGCCTATAAGCACATGAAAAGATACTCAGCATCACGAGTCATCAGGGAAATTAAAACTAAAACCCATATAATGAGCTAACATGACACACCCACTAGAATGACTAAACTTAAAAACTGACAATACCAAGTACTAGTGAGGCTATGGAGCAACTGGAATGCTCATATACTGCTGGTGGGAATGCAAAATGGTACAGCCACTTTGGAAAACAATTTGGCTGTTTCTTAAAAAGAGACACTGATCATATAAACTAGCAATTCCATTCCTAGGTATCTACTCAAGAAAAATGAAAACCTATATCCACAAAAACTTGTATGGGAATGTTCATAGCAGCATTATTCATAATAGCAAAACATTAGAAATAATCCAAATGTCCATCGCTGGTAAAAGGATTAATGACCATCAACCAGTGAACAGATAAATTCTGCATGACTGCATTTACATGAAATGCCAGAAAAGGTAAAACTGTGATAACAAAGTAAATCATGAGCCAGCCCCGATGGCCTAGTGGTTAAAAGTTCAGCACGCTGCCCTTCAGTAGCCCAGGTTTGGTTCCCAGGTGCAGAAGCATATCACTCATCTGTCAGCAGCCATGCTGTGGTGGTGGCTCACATGGAAGAACTAGAAGCACATACAATAGAATATACAACTGTGTACTGGGGCTTTGGTGGCGGGGGGGGGGGGGGGGGGGGGGAGGGGGCGGAATGTAGCCCAGTGGCATAGTGGTTCGGTTCACATGCTCTGCTCCGGCAGCCGGGAGTTCACAGTTTGGATCCCAGGTGAGGACCTATACACTGCTCGTTAGGCCAGGCTGTGGCAGCAGCCCACATACAAAAAGTAGAGGAAAACTGGCAAAGATGTTAGCTCAGGGACAATCTTCCTCACCAAAAACAAAGAAAAAGAAAGTAAATCAGAAAGGTCGTCTGGGACATATATATTTACCAAAATTCATGAAATTGCACTTAAAATAAGTGAATTTTATTACATGTAAATTATACGCAATAGAGATGTTAAAAAAAAAAGAACAAAGAGAAATATTAACAAAGGATCTAAGTATGAAAAATTTTCACCTGTTAAGTAAGATTCAGTAGGTTTTGCTGACTGTCATCACCTGGGAGTAGAGATGAGTCTCTGTTAAAAAATTTTTACCTATATAAATGACCTTAAAATGGATAAGTGACCTTAAAACAGAGTAAGTCATTATCACTTGAGAGTAAAACTGTAAACACGAAAAATGCAAGTCAATTTTGGTTTCAGAAGAGACATGGGAACTAAAAGTTCCTCCTAAGCACATAAAAAGAGTACAGAAGACATGAAATAACAACATATTCCAGGACTGGTAAGTGAATGATATGGCTAGAGCACAGGATACATGACAAGAGCAGGAGAGATGTAGCTAAAGAGACAAGTTGGAGGCCAGATGTGCCAAATCCATGTTATACAGTTTACTACAATGGACCTAATAGTTCCTGAAAAATAATAATATGGTAAAACGGTCCTTAGTAAGGTTAATCTAGCAAAACTACACTGGGCATAGTTGAAACTAGAAACAAGAGCGGGTGGGAGGGGGCAGTATGACATGGTGGATTGGAATTAGACTGACCTGGATTTGCTCATCAGCTCTAGCACTAATAACCCTGAGGAACTTATCTTCTCCAGGCTTCAGAGAACTATTGAGAAATGAGGGGAAGTGTTTAGAACACAGCAGGCCCTCAAGGGATGGTCCCTCATCTCCTGCCATAACTCAAAAACCCCAGACGTGCTACTATAGTAATTCAGGACTGTGAAAGTAGCAAAGTGAACAAAGAAAAAGAAAGTAAATTCAAAAAATATGTCAAAGATGATTCAAGAGAAGCAAAAAGGGGCATGAAAGCAGCAAAAGACTTAGAGATGATAAAATACTTCTACAAAGGTTTAAGCAAATTAATTTAGAGGAGTATAGATAAGTTCTTCTGTAAGCAAACAATAAACTAAAATGGATTTGATGAAACAGAGTTCCATCAAAAGATTCATGCATGCACTGGTACAAACAACATTACAGAGATTTCCAACATAATAAAGAGTTTATTGAAGTTAATAGTCCTCTCTTCTACCAACAAAGACCCAATAAATCCTCTGCAAATAGGATGCAGGGTAAGAAAAGGACTAGTAACAAGCAGGTTTGATTCACGGGAGAAACTGGAGGTGGGGTAAACAGAATACAGGGACATGAACAAGACAATTATGGTTAGGTTGTTTCCTTTTGGTTAGGTCGGCAAATCGGATGATTGAACTCTTGACTTAGAGAAGATTCTTAAATTTGCATTCACAATGCCCAACAAAGGGTCCATGTTTAGAATTCAGGAGATCCACGAACTCAGATGGGGAAAAAAAATCTACATCTTTTCACTTAACTTGTAACTGAAATTGAGCATTTTCTTCAATTATGAATGCAGGCAAAAACATTACAGCAATAGTTTCAGTACCTTTAACTCTGTCACCTACAGAAATCAAGATATATTCATTTCATATTATAGTTTATTGCAGCTATCTCAAAACAGCCTTTATATTCATCACCACTTTGAAATTAAAGTAATTATTAGACACGCTAAACCTTATTTAACATTTTAATAAATAAGCACATATACTATGACATGTATCACAAATTTTTTAATATTTTGATAACTACTTATCATTTGTTTCCTTTGTGATTCTGTATATTTTACTTTATTCATTTAAAAATATTTTCTGAAAATAGACTTGACCAGACTTTCAAAAGGCCCTTGGCACAAAAATAGTCAAGAACCCCTGGCTGGACCTCCCCTACCTTCAAAGACATGCAGGACATGAGTGTAGCTATCTTACCTGAGCAAAACCATATCTATTGCTGATTTACAATTCTCCTAAAAGAAAAAGCCTCCACAATTTAAGAAGCAGATTTTGTTAGGAATCCTCTTTTACAGTTCCAGTTCCAGGACACAAAAGTTTGTTTAGCTGGTTTGCCTTTGCTAGAGTACCTAAATCTTTTTTTCTTCAAAGCCCCAAAATGGCTCACGGTAGCCTTGGTTTTACAAATTACTCAACAAGTTAAGGATGTCTCTGGTACTCCAACTGTTAAATAGGAGGAACAATATATTCCTCTTATATGCCACACACAGATGCTGTGAGAGTGAAGGAGAAGAGGCATTAAATGTTTTGAATTACTTACAACCCTATGAAAAAGCTGCTCAAAGTACTATATAATTCTCATAATTTTTATTCTTTTATCACTTCCAGACAGTCTCTAACTTATAGTAAAACAGGTAAAGAAATAGTAGTCTATAAGACTTTTCTAAGATCAGTTATTCAGGGTCACTATTATTTAATCATCATGCTGCTGTAGCATTTCATTGGAGACATCTTCCATTAATCATTTATAAGTAGATATACTACTCTTCTATTCTCAGATGCAAAGCAGATCACCTGGAAATATAAAATGATTCAGAAAAATCCCTAGTCAGGCATCTAATGTAAAAGGATATTTTGAGGGCCAGCCCTGGTGGCCTAGTGATTACATTCAGCATGCACTGCTTCGGCAACCTGGGTTTGGTTCCCAGGGATGGACCTACGCCACTCGTATGTCAGTGGCCATGCTGTGGCAGCAGCTCACAAACAAAGAGGAAGATTGGCAGTGGATGTTAGCTTAGGGCGAATCTTCCTCAGGGAAAGAACAGAGTATTTTTGAAATAGTTTTAATTTTTAAAATCTTTTAATTTTTTATCAATAGTTAATAAAGTATTTCCTACAATCTTTTTTATCATTATTTGCCACTTTGCTTTTGCTTTATTCTTTTCTTTATCTTCCCTTTTCAACTTTGAGAGTAGGGGGTTTATGCAGAATATGTGAAATAGTAGGAAGACATGAAAATGGCGAATAATTCTAGACAATAGTTTTGAAATGACATGAAAAAATAAGATACTTTAAGCTATTAAGTTCTAGATAAATTCAAATTGGTAGGGTTTTGAATCCAAAGAGATATACTAAACTACTTCACACTATTATTTTTAAAACATAAATTGTAAAACTAGGGACCTAGTTTTTTTAAAAAATCTATAATGAGTTAGTTCTTTTATTCACACATATAATCAATAAATATTTACTGAGTATCCTATTACGTGGCAGGCACCGTTCTAGGCACTAGGAATTTAGGAATAACCAAAACAGACAAAATTCCTGCCCAGATGGAGCTTATGTTCTAGAGCAGAAAGATGGACAATAAACAAAATAAGTAAAATATATATTCTGTTGGATGATGATAAATTGATTTTTTTCATTTACTCACTCAACTACTCCTTAATGATCACTTGATTCATTCCAGCACCATCTGGATCTAGGTTTCAGTGCTGAACAAAAAGGTCTTTACCGAACCTTGTAGAGGACTGGGGGAGGGGGGAGGGTTCTGAGAAACACTGGGGAAGAGACAAACATTAAGTCATTTAAATAGCAAACAGAAATTCTTATATAGTCTTTAGAAGTAATACAAAACTCTAAGGTCACCAGCAGAAAAATCAAGAGTAACTCAAAAAGACAGGAAGTAGAAAGCAAACTGGTCCGCTTCTATTGCGTTCCTGACAGCAGGGTATTAAGTGACAACAAAATTGCTGATCCCAGTACATTTCCTTTACCAAATGTTTTTATAAGCAAATGCTATAAATTATGTTTGCCCCATTAGTTTATTCATTCCATAAATATTTAACTTCAAGTATCAGGCACTGTACCAGGGGCTACAAATACAGTGGTGAATAAAATAGACATGTCCCTGTCTTCAAGGACCTTAACAATTAAGCGGAGGCAGCACATGTTAGATAAATAAACACAGAAATAAATATTAATTACAAATCATGGTAAGTGCTATGAAATAAAAGTACAGGTCCCAAGTGTAAGTTTAACAGAGGCACCAACTTAGATGGGCAGGTCAAAGGAGGCCTCTCTGAAGAAGAGTCATTTATCTAAGGACTAGAAGGATAAGTCAAGTCAAGAGTGGTAGAAACAGTTAAACATTTAGAGGGAAATAATAGAAATTCTGGAAGAGACTTGAAAAAAATATCACTGGGGGAGGAGGAAAGGGAATTATGGTTGGATAGATAAACTAAGATAGCCATAAAGTATCAACTGCTGATGCTGGGTGAGGAGTACAACAGAAGTCACTGTATTATTCCCATATATGTTTAAAATTCTTAAAAAAAAAAAAAAGATAAAAGAAAAAGAAAGTTTAACAAAATAACAAAGAATTGTAGGCAAGAATACACCTGGCAAAGGATACGAACAAAGGCCCTGAGACAAGAAAGCAATTGGTGAGTTGTAAGGCTTAAGTGACTACAACAGTTCTCAAACTGTGATCCCCAGACCAGCAGCGCCAGGAACTTGTTAGAACTGCAAGTCTCAAGCCCCACTACAGACCTACTAAATCAGAAACTCTGGGACTGGACCCAGGAATCTGTGTTTTAACAAGCAATACAGGTGACTCGGATGCAACCTCAAGTTTGAGAATTACTGAGAGAGACTCTACAATAAAGATAGTCAAACAAGAAACTGTAGCTTGAGATGGGACTAGAGAGATAAATGGAGGCCAGCCAGATAAAACATTATAGGCTATTTTAAGAATTTTAGCTTTTATCCTAAGTGCATGGGAGGCCCATTAAGAAGCTTAAAGCAAAGGAGTGATCAGCTTTACATTTTAAAGGTTACCCAGCCAGTAGTTTGAATACCCTTTCACATGAATCAAGAGTAGAGGAGGGGAGTAATCTCATGGAAGACAGCAGAGGAGGAAGTATGGCTCTCAGTCCACTGCCCAAAGGAACTGAATATATGTTGTCAATCACTTGAGTGAGCTTGGAAGTAGATCTACACCCATGAGATGACTGAGCCCCATGTGACACCCTGATCACAGTTTTGTGAGAGATGTGAAGCCAGAGGACCCAGCTAAGCCACACCTGGATTCCTGACTCACAGAAACTGTGAGATAACAAATGTTGTTTTAAGCCACTAAATTTTCAGGTAATTTGTTACACAGCATTAACTAATATAGTCACTATATCATTTTCCATGTGTGACTTCAGCCATTTATACCACAACAAAATATACAAATGGTTATAACCATTCAGGGCTATCTATCTTTTAGTCATGTACAAAACTTCAAAATATATAAAATATATTTCATCTATAATGTAACATTTTATATAGAAATACGAATTATATAAAATGTGTAAGGGGCTGGCCCTGTGGCCAAGTGGTTAAGTTCGTGCACTCTGCTTTGGTGGCCCAGGGTTTCACTGGTTTGGATCCTGGGCACAGACATGGCATCGCTCAGCAAGCCATGCTGAGGTGGCCTCCCACACAACACAACCAGAAGAACCTACAACTAGAATATACAACTATGTACTTGGGGACTTTGGGGAGAAAAAGAAGAAAAAAAAACATTGGCAAAAGATATTAGCTCAGATGCCAATCTTTAAAAAAGTGTAAGATAACTATTATATATAAATTTTATTAATTTTCTGTAATTATATGTAAATATTTTAGATATGAAATATGTGTTTTATAAATGTAAAATCAAGAAGTACCTTGATTACTTCTCTCTAGCGTTAGCTAATATCTCTACGCACAGAATACACTCGAGCTAGGTTTCTTACTAATGGAGAAGGTATATCCATATTTCAAAGAGGTGTCTTAAGCATTTGAAATATATATATTTTTGCAAGCTTCTTATCAGATGATTAGATCATCACTGTTTTAATTTTGTGATACACCTGACCAAAGCTCATACCAGAAGTAAAAAATCATTTTCTTAGTCTTCATTTGTGCTCCTACCGTTTTAATTATCTTTAATCCACTGTTTATTTGCAAGAATAATCCACTTGACATTCTGTGTTACCACACACTGAAAGGGAACGAGAGTAAGAAAGGAGAGGGAAGGGCAGGAGAGTGGGAGAGAGAGAGAACTAATGCAAGTAACATTTGAACACAATATACTGACAGCCTAGGGGGCAAAAAAAGAATTGCAAACAATCTTGAATTCTATTCTTAATACATTTCCTTCTCATAGTGATACATGGCTCTAGCAATTCTGAAACTGTTTTATGTGGATTATCAGATTTAGACAATGAACAGATGTGTTGATATTACTGGGCAGCAGGATTCTCACTGTGGAAAGGGTATGCAAATAGGAAATCAGGAAGACAAGGAAGAACTCTGTGGACTTGGACCAGAACTCATGATATCTAAAATATAAATGTTTCCTAGCGCTGTTCACTGCAAGGATCCAAAAGCAATGAACATCAATAATAATGAAACATACCTAGGGCCCACATTTTGTTTCTAAATACCATTTCCCACTAATAAGGAACCAGACTCCTTGGAGAAAGAATAGATTGCAGAAGTGGACCAGAGCTTCTTTTCTTATAAAAAAGGCCAACTCCAAAGATGAGATAAGAAAGGTACAAGATGACCCAGAATATCTTGCAGTGCTAGAAAGAAATTAAGTGCTCAAGAAACCAACAACATCCTTTTGATACAGGTGCACATCAGGAACCAGCTTGAAGGTGCTCTGACTGATCAAATCTGGGACTATGTGAACAACAAATTAAGAAGAGTAACATATTCTAACCTACTGACTAAAGAGTTCATACTGAAGACTGTCAGGTAAAACCATAGGAAGACAGACAGGCAGGCAAACAGACAGACGGATGGACACAGACACCCAAACATAAATTCAAAATATACACACACTGTGATATAAAAAATATATTTGGTCTTTGTCCCTGTTCCAGGCACAGACCTCCTAAAACTCTTGGAATTTCTGAATGATAGAAGTGTCTTTTGTCATTCATAACAAGCCCCTTCAGACCATACCTGAACTTACGCTAATAAGGCCACTCCTGGTGGGCTTTCAGATAGTTTCAAGGAGGGGGCTAGTTATCAGAGACTGAGCACGTGATTATATAGATTTAGAAATTTTAGCAACCACCTCCCCACTTCCAGGGATGGGAGGGAGGGTGAAGATTGAGTTAAATCACTTGGTCAATGATTTAATCAATCACACGTATTGGAACTCCAGATTAAAAACTCTTAAACAAGGTTTGGGGAGCTTCTGGTAGGTGAACACATCATGTGCTAGGAGGGCACCGTGCCTAGAAAGAGCATGGAAGCTCTGTGGCACCCACACCCCCACCCTGCCCTATGCATCTCTTCCATTTGGCTGTTCCTAAGTTGTATCCCTTATAATAACACTTTATAATAAAATGTAATCATAAGTATAGTGCTTTCCAGAATTCTGTGAGTCATTCTAGCAAAATATTGAATGTTGTTGGGGAGGAGGGTGGAGCTGAGACCTTAACTTGGGTCTGCGCTAACTCTGGGTAGTTGCTGTCAGGACTGAACTGAATTGTAGTACACCCAGTTGATGTCAGAGAATTGTTGCTGGAACATAAATGAGGACAAAGGAAGGTTCTTCCTTACAGTAGAATGCCAAGGGACAAATAGGGAGGAAGTGATAGAGTTTAAAAATCAGAGTTTTGCAACTATCACAGTAATGCTATCCAAGCTCGAGGTCTATCTAGCACTTTAAATGGCTCTTTTACCATGCATGATTTTGTAATACCATCACTGGTCATTTGGAAAACTACTGATTGGTTCAGTGAGTTTTAGAGATCTTCCAGATGTTGACACATTTTACTAAACAATTAAAAAAAAATCAGTCTCATACTACCACCCATCTCATTAGAAAAGTCTGTAAGCATTAGGAAGTATAAAGCTCATGGTAGCAGATACAAAATTCAAGTTTTTAAGCAAAAATCATTGGCAACAAATATTACCATTTGTTGGTTCCTTAAAGTAACAGGTTCACTTCACATCTTTTCATACTCTAGTCTGAACAACCAAATTCTGTCTATTAGCCATTCTTTACAAGAGAAATGATGTGCCATGAAAAAAATAAACTAGTTGAGCTCACAACTCAAACAATCGCACAAGAGCTTTACCTTAAGATAACCATCATACTTCATTAGGCAGCAGAAGTGTTTTGGGGGATACCTTCCATTTCATCATGCAGAATATTAGAAAGACATGTACCTCAGGGTCAAGCTTCTATAAAATTAATATTTTACTGTTTCATTATCCTAAGTAAAACCAGTTGTTTTAAAACTGTAAATGCATAGTTGGGATGAATACAATAACTACTAATGTAGTTTGATGCCACTGCCTTGATTCAATACACCAGCAGTTTTCCCACCACTGCTTTTACACCAACAGCGCAAATGCAACACAGTGGGGGAAAAAAGCAAATAACGTCGTAGTATTATGAAAACAGTTTTATCTCTGTAGATCTCTAAAAGGGGATGGAGACCCCCAAAGGACCACAACCCACATTCTGAGAAATGATGCGTTATAGTAGTATTTTTTACATTACAAACGTATGCTCAGCTTGAATGTTAGGTTATGCTATAAATCATTAAGCAACTTCTAAAATGTTTCCTATTACAAAAGAAAAACAGATAACTACAACATCGTGTATATTTTTTTAAATTTTTACTGTTTTCCTAAATTTGAACACTGTAAAATTGTATTGTTAAATAGAAAATATGTAACAAAGACGAAACTAAGTTTCAACACAAGCATTTTTCTATTATAAAGTAAAATATTTTAAAATATTATTTAACTAAAGACAAACTCCACCTAAGAGTCTTAATATCTGTTTCAGTCTTTTCTTTATTCATTTAACTTTTTTAAAAAAAACCACCCTCATATGAACTGTAAAACCAATTCTCTTCACAAAGCTGTATTATCATTTAGTGTCATACGAAACAGTTTGTAAAAGTACGTTGTTCAATACCTTCTCCCTGGAGAGGTTTTCCAAATGTGAAGTTAGACCATTTATTTCTTTGTCTTTCTCTGCCAACTGAAGCTGAATAAAGAAAGAAATTACCATTAATTTTTTTCATTATCTATTCTCTCCTTATACTTCAAGAGCTAGTTCATACCATTCTATCAAAATAATTCCTATTGCTATATCCTTGTATTTTCCTTGGTTGTTTTCTTTGACATTTCTGAATTACTTACCATTACTGACCAACTTCCCTTACTCTTAAAACTTCTCCCCTAGTTTATATGAAATTACACCAACACTATCATCCTCTCATGCTCTTTTTTTGTGTCTGCTGCTTCTTCACAATTACAAATATGGGTATTCTCCAAAGTTTCTTCTCTGGCTTCTTCTCTCTATAGTCTTTCTGAAAACTCCCCTTCTTCTATGCCTTCAACTATCATCCCCATGAGAATAAATCAAATATTAACTTGTGTGCCACACTCTTCCTAGCCCAAGTTCCAAATCTGCCTTTTTAATGATAGTTAGAAATATTTTCACTATTGTCTTTCTGCATTATAAGGGTAACATGTCCCAAATCTACTTTTCTATTTTTGTTAACTGATACTATCAATCTCAGAGCCCACTGTGATTGAAGGTAGGAAACTGTTAGACACTTCTTCCTTCTCCTCCTCCTCTACTCCTCAACATTTTCAGTCTCTTAAGTCATTCATTCATTTAACAACCACCCATTGTTTGCCTATTACAATATAAGCATTACGGATACAAATACAAATAAAACGATTCTTCAGTGGTTCTTCTCATGTCTTTCAAAGCTTTCCTTGATAGACTCATGCCTATTCAAAGGTAGGTGATGGGAAGGTACCCAAAGAGGTGGCCTTTATCAATTCATTCATAGAATATTTCTACCTGATTTTCTTACCTTCAAAAACCCTTCCCACCTGTAAATCCTCTCAGTGCTACCAAAATATTTTCAAAAAGACCCACTGTAGTTGGGTCCTTTTCCTCCTAGAAAATTCTTAACAGCAAATAGCACCCAGATTCCATTTTAGGCCCCTCAAAATCTGGCTTCAAACTCTCTCTCAAGTCTAATCTACTCCATAACAGACATTAAACTCCTATTACTCAAGATTGCTCACAGTTCCCAGACTATGCTCTCCACTTCTGACTTCAAAACCTTTATTAATGCTTTTCCATCTGTTTGGAATGCTGCTTCTTTCTTTTCCTAGCTCTGCTTCCCCTCCCTTCCATTTGGACTTTCAAAGGTCTGGTTTCTCCATAATGTCTAACTCCTAAATATTCCATTGGAAACAGCAGTAAGCTATTTAGCCTTATCAATTTCACGAAGAACTTCATCACATTTCACCTTGTGTAGTGGATTTTTGTGTCTAGTGCAAAATAAGAGAAAGGGCACTAAACAAAAAGCCAAGCACCTTTACCAGTTGCATAACCTTAAATATGCTGCTTAATCTCAATGCTCATTTTTATCATTAATGAAATAAAAATATCGTTTAGCTTCCCACAGGTCTGACAGATAATTACCTAGTGAATGTGAAAGAGATGTGAATATCACCACTACACTTCTAGTAACACCTACCTGCTAGATTATAAACTCTTTAGCATAGCATTGTGCCTTACTTATCACCCACATAATAGCTAACATAGTCCTTTATATATAACAGGCTTCAATAAACATTTACTAAATCATTGTTTCTAGCCAATATGCAAAAACAAAATTTCATATAAATTCAGTATTCACACTTTATAAATAAGGGAAGTTGCCATCCATTAAAAATAATATTCACAGGGATCCTAGAAGCAATCATAATCTCATGAAATAAAAGTTTCAAAATTTCATTCTGACAGTAGATGAAGATAAAAAAGGACCACCAGTAAAATTACCTTGGCCTATAATGTGCCACCCTCTCCAGCCCCCAAGGAGGAAACCTAAAGTAATTCTTGGGGTCTTGAAGAATATTACATTTAAAATATTAGATTATAGGTACAATTAGCTGTGATATAGCTAAGTTACATGATTTAGAACTTCCTGGTCTTTAGTTACACAAAAAAATATGCCAATTATATATACATACGTATCTTAACATATATAAGATTACACTTTATTTCTTAGAGGAAAAATATCTTTCTATTTATTAACTAGCCAGACAGCCTGTTAATTTTTTTCTCTAAAATTCTCACAAATATCGTTTGCCATTCGGGCTTAGTGCCTAACGTTACACTGGCAAAGATAATTTTCATTAATTAAGATTGTATCATTTACTCTGCAGTATTTCATTTAGGATCACAAGTAACACACTTTGGTGATAAATTCAAAAACTTTAACATAAATTTTTAAATTACTGATCATATAGTATTACACTCCCACAAAAATGTCAAGGCCCTTATATAATTTTACATACACATTCATGTTTGTTTCTAAGTGAACAAGAGGACAATGAAGTGATCACTTTTCATCTTAAAAACTAAGTGCGATTAAAAGATATAATTTTAATAGCCATCTGAATCCACACCATTAAAGCCACAATGGCAGTGCATATGGGTGCCCATTTTCTTGGTTCATAGTTAAAGAACTATATTCAACATAACTAAATATATAGTACATTTTTATTTATACCTGAAGTACTATTCCAATTATCCATATTAAAACTGCACATTCGATTGATAAAAATTACAGATAACACATTTTCAAAAGTACCAGACCAGGTACTAAGCACCTCTAGCTATGTGATTACTGAACTTACTTTGTAATTATCCTCTACTTCAGCTAGTTCTAGTTTTACATTTTCAGCAATCTTTACTTGTTCTTTCCATTTCAGCTCCATTTTTGCAAGTTCATCAGCATATTTACTGCATTTTGTTTTCTCATCCTAAATGAAATTAGTATAATTACCAAAAGATTTAAAATCCATATAATCAATATCTAGACAAATATACTTAATATGTGCTGACTGTTTACGGTAACACTGTTGTAACAGTATAAAAACTAACTAAATGTGTATCAATGGAAGACTGAATAAACCATTTTATATCTACACAATGGAAGAGTATATATTTATTTAACAGAACAAAGTAGATGTACAAACTAACAAGGAAAAATGCCAAAATACAATAATTGAACCTAGGAAATTGCAAAAACAGAAATATATAGTATAACCCTATTTTTGTTTTAAAAGTTAACACAATTTTATACGATGTCCATGTAGTGTTGTGTAGAAAAATAACCACCAAAATATTAATATCTCTTACCCCTGGGGATCAGGATCATGATAGCACTTTTTACCATCTTTATTTCTATAATGCCATAGCATTTCACAATAAGCATATATTACTTTTGCAAAGGGAAGTAATAAAAATCATGTATTTATAATGCTGTTGTTTCCAGACACTGGTATATAAGACTCTAGGATTTTCTGACCAAGACAATTTCTAGGTTGACTTCTTATACAATGGTCTTCTCTACAACCCAGAATGTTAAAATGCAGGAGTTAAAAATTATGACAAACAAGTAAATTGACCAATTTCATTTTCAATGTTTTTGTTCAAGGTAAAAGTTTAAAAATAGGCTTTGAGCAATTCAACGGAGAAAAGAAAAGTATTTTCAACAAATAATGCTGGAACAACTGAATATCCATACTATACATACCATACCACACCATACACAAAGATAAACTTAAAATGGTTAATAGACCTAAATGGAAAACCTAAGACTATAAAACTTCTAGAAGACAAGAAAAGAGAAAATCTTTACAAGTTGGATTAGGTAAAAAGTTTCTTAGAACATAAAAAGGACAAAACATGAGTGATAATCTGTACTTCATTAAAATTAAAATTTTTCTAAAAATACCAGTAAAGAAATGAAAGGGCAAGCCAAGACTGGGAGAAAACATTCAACATATATCAGACAAAGGACTTGTATCCAGAACAAAGAACACTTACAACTCAATAATAAGATGAACAACCCAATTTTTAAAATGGCAAAAGATTTGAACTTTTGCAATAAAAAGGAACAAATTACCAATATAAACAACAACATGGATAAATCTCAAAATAATTGTGCTCAAAGAAGACAGGAAAAGAAGAATACATACCATATGATTCCACTTATAGAAATTGTACAAAAGGTAGGCTAACCTATCGTGGCAGAAAGCAAGCCGATGGTTTCCCGAGGATGGGGATAGAGGGAAGGATGAGTTACAAATGGGTACAAAAAAACTTTGAGGGGAAATGGAAATGTTCATTACCTTGACACTGTGATAGTTTCATGACTATCTGCTGCAAAACTGATCAAACTGCAGACTTTAAATATGTGTGATTTATTGGATTTGAATTGTACTTCAACACAATTGTAAAAAAGAAATGTACCTTGAGGAAGTTTTTAGCTTGAAGGAACATTCTATCTTCCTTTCAATAATACTGTATAATGAGATTTTTAAAATATTCATCCAGAATTGTTTCACATTTAACGAAAAATAGTTTAGTCCCTTATAAACCAATACTTTGAACTCAAGGGTAAGCATATATTCAACCCTTCTAATCAACCCTTCTACAGAAGGAAGGATCCTCTAATGCAACAAAAATGTTCAGTTTAAAGTTAGATTAAAAGATTACATTAAATTAATATTATTTAGAAAGCAGTAACATAAAATATTTTAAATTAATCACTATAGTAACATTGAGCTAACATATGAACTTCATTCTATAGCTCTAAACATTATCCCTCCCCTCTCCACATGCAGAGAAACACACACACAAAAAAATTTAATTAAACAAACAAAAATCACATACACAAACACAAAACACCTTTTTCTCCCTTCTCCAAATCAGGTATAAAAGAGAAGCATTTTCCCTTTATCCCTTAAATACTCCAGTAGTGAGTGCTGCCAAGACAGCTGAAAAATTGAAACATCTGAATAACACAGTTTAAAATAATCAAAATAAGTAACACTGTTAAGGCATCAACTCATTGAGCTAACGTTCCTTTTTTCCACTTTGCAAATCTGGTCACTTTTAAGATGTGGTAAAATTCTTCGCTATCATTACATTAAATGTAAAAGGAGCACTTTCCTTTTATGAAGTTCAAACATTTTCCATGTATCCTTATATGAACACAACAGACAATAATATCCAATCTCATTAATCACTGGCTCATTATTGAGAGAAGGACAAGTGCACAGAAAATAATAATTTTAGGATCATGATTTTACATACAGGCTACATGAAGAGATACACAGAACAATCCTCTCTCATCATCTCAAAAGTGAAACTAAATGCCAGTTTATGGGCATGAAAAAGAACTCTAGGGTATCCATCAATCGATTACATAAGCCATTACATTTGATAAATATCTTTCATTTACAATGGAGATAACCTACCTGCAAGAGTTGTTTACATTTATTATACTTTTCTGTCTTGTCAGCAATTTCTTTCGTCATTTCACAGACTTGCCCCTTTGTCACAATGTCAAAATCTGTCTCAGCTATAAGGCAGAACGTAAGATTATTAAAAATTATTTTGCCCCTCATCGCCCTGTTCTGAGTAACTTAAGGGTCAGTAAACTGTGAACTATGGTAAATGGAATACCAAAGGAAAGAAACATCTATTTAAAAACATCTATCCATACACTAAATAAACAAAGAAGGATAAAATAAACTCTAGATGAGAATTTTTTAAATGTCAGTTTAGCCAGCACTAAGTTCACATTCAATCATGAAAGGAACATTATTTTATTTTTTTTAATTAGCTAAAAATACTTCTAAAATAGCACAAAAATTGTTCTCTTTATATAACTGAATAGACAAGATAAGTAGAAAAGCCATACTCTTTGAGACATTTTAAATCATTTTTCTAGTCCTTCAATACTATTCACTAAGTCCTTATTAAATGCTCTATAACACCATTCTAGTTACTATAGAGGATGTATGGAAATGGAAGGCAGGAGCCTGTTCTATAGTGGCTGAACCTAATTAAATATTTAATAGTATAGGAAATTTACAATACATTTAAACAGTCTAAAAATATCAATTATTCCAAACGCTACACAAGGAAATAACACTTTTAAATACTCTAGTGCTTACCTTCACTACTGTCAAATCATTAACATAAAGTGAAAAACAGAAATTAGGAGAAGTGAAAACCTAGAGTTAATTCAAACTTTCATGTTGTTCACATATTCAGTATATCTCGCTAGTCTGTTCTATAAGTTAATAAACTAATAAAAAGATTTAACTTATCTACTTATCTGCCATCAGGTACACTAATAAGGGAAGTACCTTATAGGCCCAAAGCAGCCAAAAAAAGAGAGAGAGAGAAACGAACAGAACAAATAGGGGTTTTATAAGTTTCTCCCCCTGAAAGAACTGTACAATTAAAAATTCAATTCTCAGCTTTTGTTGTACTACCCATTTAACATTTGTGAATATTCTCATGAGAGAAACACTAGTTCACACTCGCATATTGTATGTTCACCACATGCATGACTTTATCTTACTTTTAAACCCTTATTTCCCTTTGCCTCAAATCCTTATTTATAACATAAGGATTTTTATAAGCTCCCTAAAATTTTTACACCTGGAACAAGGCAATATAAATAAGTATAAATACTTTTCAAGGCAGGACACTTTACACACAAAGTCTGAAAGATTTTTACCTGCAGAAGGCGGTGTCCTTACATCTACAGTGGAGGCAGTAGCAGCTGGGTCTGTGTTGATTGAGGCATCATTCACTTTCTGCTGATTCCCAATTTTCTTTGTGAAGACACTATTGTTATTGGCCTATTCAAAATGTTAACAATAAATTGTTAAATGAGTTATATTTCCTTCCTTCAGTAATTGTGTAAATAATAATTATGTAAAGAAATCCTGAAAAGTCTACAAAACTGCTTTGTGTTAAAGGGCAAGAAAGACTAAAGTTAGACATATCACTTTACTGGCATAGATGTTACAAAAGAGAAAAGCTTTATTTTGCTTTTTCTTGTCAAATCATCAAAATACCACCAAAACAAGCCATTCACAGAAATCTCATAAGTTTTCTACTACAAAGTCATAATATATTTTAACTCCCTAAGCCAAAATCTATACATGTGGGTGTCATACTTAAAGTACAATTTTTTTCACAAAAGCCTTCGTTTTTGATGACATGCATTTCTTGCATCTCATTTTTCAAAAAAATAACACTGGGAAAACATCATCTGTATACAAATAAAACGATCTTTACAGCAAATTTTGTTTGCAAAGAGAACTGTGGTATCATTTTCAACTTCAGGTTTGAAATATGTTTCTTCACTTCCAGGACTCCATTACATAACAAACCTTATATTTAAGTACCATTTCAGGACCCACATTAAAACACACATTCAAGAAACATTTTCTTTGCTTTTATTCAATCTGCCTACCCACTCTCAAATGGAACAAAAATAATTAGCTAACACTTTTTTTTTTTTTGAGGAAGATTAGCCCTGAACTAACTGCTGCTAATCCTCCTCTTTTTGCTGAGGAAGACCGGCCCTGAGCTAACATCCGTGCCCATCTTCCTCTACTTTATATATGGGACGTCTAACACAGCATGGCTCGCTAAGCAGTGCCATGTCCGCACCTGGGATCTGGACCAGAGAACCCTGGGCTGCACCACTGGGCCGGCCCCAGCTACCACTTTAACTCTTCCTAATCTACTGGATGTGAATAGGATGGAAGAACTCAATAATTACAACCGGGAAACTATCTAAGACTCCGGGGATGATCATGAACCCCAGTGAAGACAGGCACCATTATCACAGGAGGTATTCAATAACACATATTGAGTTTTTAAGCAAAAAAGACATTTATCAAGAACTTAGTGGGAAATGGGCAGGAAAAGAGAGTGCTTTCTCCTTTTTTTTTTTCTTTTCCTCCTGCTGCCCTTGCTTCTTTTGTTGGTTCTCCATCAAATAAAAATTTCAGATTTTTTTTCAAAAAATATATCATTACAGGGGCCAGCCTGGTGGAGCAGCAGTTAAGTTCGTACGTTCCACTTCTCGGCAGCCCGGGGTTCGCCAGTTCAGATCCCGGATGCAGACATGGCACCGCTTGGCACGCCATGCTGTGGTAGGCATCCTACATATAAAGTGGAGGAAGATGGGCATGGATGTTAGCTCAGGGTCAGGCTTCCTCAGCAAAAAAAGAGGAGGACTGGCAGTAGTTAGCTCAGGGCTAATCTTCCTCAAAAAAAAAAAAAAAAAGAAAGAAAAAATATATATATCATTACAATATGAAGCCAATGACTTGAAATCAAGCAGAGATAAATTATATTCAAAAGGCTAATATTCAGAATATTATAAACTTGATTTGCAAACAAAAATATTGATAAAGGAAATATTTTACTATATATGAATTCAACTATATATATTCAACTTACTGATTGGTCTGAAAGTTTATTTATTTGTTTTTGGAGCCTCTGGCATTCCTTGAATTTTTCTTTATAATGATCTGCTGCCATCTGAAGACGAAGTTTCAGATCTTCAACTTCTCTTCTCAGTTCATGTTCCAGTGTATCAGTCTTTTCCTAAGAAAGAAACAAACACTTCCTCTAAGAAAAAGAAAACATCTCATCTCTCATAACATAGTAGTAAATCCCAACTCATTTTCACTTTTTTCTTTCTGTCTTTTCATTTTTATTTGTTTTGGAGTTTTGGCTACAGAGTCACATTAGCTCTCCTAATAAATTCAGCTTTATATTCTTAGGACTAAGGTTTATTAAGAAACTAGAGAAGAATATCCCAGCTTCTGAGGAACAAGTATTACCCTGTTAAAAAACCGTAATACCATTTTATGTAGCTAGTAAATAAGAAATTCCACACAAAGCAATATATACCTGACATCAGAAAGTTTAATGAACAATAAGAGAGCAGCTTTTACTGACCACTAGGAATTGGCTTACAGAACTTTTTCTTAAAACTTACATTAATTTCAACCTAAGAAGTTACAACAACTAAACAAAATGAATAGAAATTTAAAATTCTGCGATCAGGAATCCAACATGTTCAAAGATAATTCATTCTCTTTGGTGAGCTTACAGTGAGTTTTTGATCAAAATGTAAATTCAAAATTAACCCATTTTTACCTGGTCCTTTTTCACAGCATTCAGTTTAAGTTCGGCCACTGTATCAGCTAACTGCTTTTTTACTTTCTCATTTTCCAAGCGTGCAGTGTGCAGATCTGCCATCGTTTTATCTCGCACGTTTACCGCATCGCTAAGTTCTTTAGCCAAAAAGACAACTTCTTGTCGAGTTGCCTGAACCTGTTCCTCCGCTTTACGAAGTTGCTCCTTTAAAAAAACTGTATCTTCCTGAAGAAAGGCAGACAAATATATTTGTAATTAAACCATTCAAATAAAAAACAGAAGCAGAAACAATTTTTACTCATATTTCAACAGACTGAAAATTTTTAATATTGCTTTTCTATTTATGACAAATGAAATATATGTCTATAAAAAACTTAAGATACGACTTTGTTTTAGAGTCCCCATACAGCAATGCTATGCACTACTACAATTTTATATACACGAGAAAACTGAAGTACAGGAAGTCAGGTGACATACTCAACATGCTTAAAGCTCTGGCTAAAATGAGACAAATGAAAGCTCCTGTCCCCCAGGATCTCTCCAGCTGGAACTACTGACCCTCATTTATTTTGATGACCAATAAAAATAATTTCAAAAACTTCTTTGTAACGCCAAAAATTTTGGTTGAAAGATGTTTCCTACTATCTAACCTAAAACATATCCAATATAACATTAATATATCATTACACATCATTATGAAAACAGAACAGATTTAGAACTTAGTTCTAAATAAAAATAGTGATATGCAAATAGCAGAGATGAGGCACTGGAAAAATGAAAAGTAATTAGCATCTCTTAACAAACCTAAAAATATCTTTAAGAAGTTAAAATTGCCATGATAAAATTATTTCCTTTAATATTAACTAGACATTATAAGCTCACTAAATCTAGTTTATTCAACTTTACTTTTATCTCTGCACTAAAAACAGTGTAAACTCAGAAAAAGTGCAACCTGTTCTTGGTTTTTAAATTATTAGCTCCTTAGAAAAAAATGTAAATAATTATTTACATAATGTTGAAGTGGAGAAAATCTTTGTAGGTATAACATTAATTCATCTAACTATGTAAATATTGTCAGCTTCTATATGTCAAAAGATAAAAAAGCAAAAAACGAGAAGAAAATTATTTGTAATATATTCAAAAATGGCATAATACTGATGTAAATATCTTTTCGAATCAATAAGAAAAGGAAAAACTCAAAACCAAAAAAAAACAAAACAAAACTGGAGGAAGGCATGAACATAAAATTTTTTTAAAAGAAAAAAATAACTATTATGCATAAAAAAATTAATCAACTCATCAACAATCAAATAAAGAAGTAAAAACAAATACTATTTATCTTCTTTCAAGTTGACAAAGAGGAATACTCCAATATTTGGATGGGTTTAGGAAAATTAGCACATTTCCAAACAGGTGGGCTTATATAATCTATAAGTGGTATAAACATTCTCATCAGACTTTTGCAACTTTCATCAATATCTTTAAAAAGCACACAGCCTCTGATCTAGCAACTTTATTTTCATGAGTTTCTAAGAAAATTATTAAAGGATATGGACAGGAGTTTAGCTTGACAGGGATTCAGCAAAATATTAAAATAATGAAAAATTATTAAAAATCAAAGTGTCTAACAATATGAGAATTTATTATAAATAAACTATGATATATACTCCACACAATGAAAGTCTATGCAGCCATTACAAACAGCAGCATATCGTTGGTCTATTAATTTTTTTGAAAGGCAATTTGAAAATGACTCTAAAAATTTAAATATCTGGCAATTGCACTTGGAGGAATTCATTCTAGATTTATACATGTGCCTAGATATCTGCACAAGAACGTTTACTGCAGCATGTTTATAATAACTAAGGACTGCACATAACTAAAAACAATTACACAGCACACACCTAGTAAATAAAAGGATGGATACTATGCAGAAACATAATGAACGAGGAAGATTTGTACATGCATGCACTCATACTGCAAGATGTCTAGATAGTCCATAAATTTTTTTTAAAAGGTTTTGGAATACTATATATATTCTCATTTTTGTTAAAATATAAATATTATGTGCACATTCATAGATTTCTAGAAAAATTAAAAATTCTATAATGATAACATCTGGGAAAGGATGAGGGTTACTTTTACTGTGTACCCTCATGCATTATTTGAATTTTTTCTTTTATAACCAAGACCTCATATTGTCTTTCATATTTTAAAAAAAGTTTTAACAATTCAGAGTCATTTTCCCCAGGTATTTCTATACCAATGTTTTTCCTGACAGACGTCTGGCTTAAGTATGAAAAAGATGCTTAGAGAAATTTTTAGCATCTTATTAAATAACAATCAAATATATTTTTCACCTTTGCATTTGCAATTTGCTACATTAAATACCCTGAAAATTAACTTGGGTCTTATTAATTCTAAACGTCATGCATATCTGACATTTTAGGTGTTGTATTAACTATGTCTGAGTGTACTTAATAGCAAACTACTGAAAACAACATAATATGCATCCACAAAAGTTAATGAATAAATCAAGGTAAATCAACACAATGTAGTATTAGCTATTTTTAAAAACTTAGGAAGATCTCTATAAATTGATATGGAATAATTTCCAGTTTATATTGTTCAGCGAAAAAAACCAAGGTGCAAAAGAGTATATATAGCATGGCGCCTTTTTTTTTTTTAAGAAAGAAGGGGATAGAGAAGAGTGTGTACTCATGCAGGTCTATGTAAGCTTAGTTTTGCAAAAAGAAATGTAAGAAGGATAAACTGGAAACTAATGAAAATGTTTACCTATGGGTATAGGTAAGAAAGAAATTTTTGAGAGAAGAGATTGAGAGAGAGTAAATTTTTTTAAATCATTTTGACTTTTGAATGATGCAACTATTTTACATATTCAAAAAATTAAATCAAAAGGTCAGAAGAATAAAAACAAATCTTAAAATTAAATACAACAAAAAATAAACTGTATTACAAATTCATAGCATAAGTATGTTGAAAAATTAATTCAAATAACTTTTGAACACAGTACTCTGTATATCTTTAGTGAAATATATTCTAAGAAAACAAAGCTGCAAAACATCTTAATTTTATTTGGTAGACTTATTGTTGGAAGTGGCATTGACGTAATTATTCTGAAACTATTGGTGTGTATAGCTGGGCAAAAAATGAATAAATATAATGATGTTTTGGAAACAAGGGTTCTCACACTGGGAGAAGAGATACGTAAATATGGAATGGAGAAAGAGAAGGAAGAACCTTAAGGCAGTAGATGTGAATTGGGCATATCAATATAAATTCAAGACTTAAAATGTCTGTCCAATGAATGTATACAGCAGCAACAACCCCTAGTAGAAAGAGATCTAGTTCTTGATTTCAAAATATCATTCCCTACTGAAAAAGCAGGGATCCTTGCAGAAATGACTAATACCAGTTCTGGGGCAGAACCTAAAGCTCTAACATACAGTTGTGCCACAAAGCAAGGAAATATTCAAAGCATTAGGGGGACATATCAAAAACAGTGAAAAAACAAGTTTGAAAAGGCTCCCCCTGGGAAAATATGGGACAATTGGGGTAAGAAAAAGAATAATAATGATAATGTACAATACACTGAACAAAAAACAATCCCTAAGTCCACAGTATATAAAAAAAGGGGAGTGGGCAACAGGGAACCTCCTCATTATAAAAGAATATCTACTAATAAAAGTAAAAGAAATGATAGAACTTTTTAGATCACCATTTTGCAATCATTAATGTAATAACTGATGCAGGTGAGGATCATCAGGGATAAAAACCATGGAGTGAAAGGCTATTGGGGAATAGGATGTTCACATGATATCACAGTATAATCCCACAAACTACTCAATAATCACAAAGAGGGAAAGGCATAGATATAATGGAAAGAGAGGCAGACATAACTTGAAACAAATGATTAAACCTAACACCATCAAGAATGGAACTGACATTATGTGACTCTTGATATGACTGCAATAGAATATACAAAACATCATCTATGCCTTTTCTTGCCAAAAATGTTTGATCTGAATCCAGTCACAAAGAAACAATAGACAAATCTAGATTATGGAACATTGTCTCAGACAAGCCTGGATTCTTCAAAAACATCAATGTCATAACAGATAAAAGTATGGGACTGGCCCCACAGCATGGTGGTTAAGTTTGGCACGCTGCGCTTCAGCAGCCCAGGTTTGTGGGTTGGGATCCTGGGCACAGACCTACATTGCTTGTCAGCCATGCTGTGGCGGTGACTCACGTATAAAAGTGGAGGAAGATCGGCACAGATGTTACCTCAGGGCTAATCTTCCTCAACAACAACAACAACAAAGACAAAAAGTATAGGGACACTATTCTAAATCAGAGTAGACCAGGAACACAAAAATAATCAAATTAATGTATGATCTTTCACTACCACTGGATCAAGAAATTTTAAAGGTTATATAAAAATATATTTGGGACAATTTGAATGTAGACTAAAACTATATAAAAGAATGAATATTATCATACCAATGTTAAATTTCTTGGGTGTGATAATGGTATTAGGATTATAAAGAAAAATGTACTTGTTGATAGGAGAGACATACTGAAGTGTTTAGGGTGAAATGTCCTAAGACCTGCAACTAACTTTCAAAGGGCTCAAAAAAAAAAGGCACATAAATGAGGGAGATAAAGATGGCAAAATATTTGAGGATACATATGTATTCACTGTTCTATTCTTCCAACTGTTCTGTAAATTAGGACTTTTTCAAAAAAATTTTAGGCAGAGGGGAGATTAAAAATAAAAACCACCATACTGTTTACATATAACAGAGATATGTTTTACAATCTTCAAATACATATTGTAAAAGTACTTACCTTACTTGAGGTTGTAAGCAAGAAAGCCCTTTGCAGATTTTCCTTTTCAGCCAAACAGAGCTGAAGTCTGCCAATCTCTTCTTTGAAATGAGTAATCATGCTTTCTTTGTTCCCATCTAAATTCTTTAAAGTCTGGACCTCCGACACAAGCTTGGTATTTTCTATTTCCGTATTCTTCAAATGTACCTGTAACAGTGTTCAAAAATGTCAAGAATATTCTAACTTCATAAGTCAAACTTTAAAATACCACTGTTTATCACTAACCCAAATATGATCAAGGCAAGAGAAGACTTATGAGACTAGGAGTCAGGAGACCCAAGTTCTGCTAAATGACTAGCTAATAAGCATGTGGGAGCAGAACACAGCTTTTCTGATCTTTTAAAAAAAAATTTCCATAGAGATTAATTCTAAAATCTTTTCCTTTGATTTAATCATTTTAAGTTCTCTTTAAAATTGCACATGGATTTGATTGTTCTTTTGGGGAAACAGATTATGTTAAAAGCATATTCAGATATAAAGGCATGACTACATTCTGGAAAACTAAAGGCAGACATTCAAGAACAACATCTTAAGCAATGCAATTCTTTGCTTGTGAAAAGTACTATGTCATTTACTTCCTGTGTGCCTAAAAATATATTTGTTGATTAATTAACCCAACTATATTGATTTTTCCAGGAACTTTGGCTGCTGCTGCTCATTTACTCACAACAGATACACAAATCAAATTCCATAAATGAAATTATAAAGAGCACAGATATCTAGTTTCCACTATAAAGAGTATCGTGCTTTGGTTAAGAGTACCACAGAAAAACAAATTAACATACTTTTTGCACTTTGCTCTTTAAATGTATAGAATGCTGAAAGACTAATTCCTGTTGACAAGGATAGAATATAACTCCGGATTCTATGAAGGTATCAGCAGACAAGACCTTTGCAGCATCACTTTAGAAACACTACCTAATTTTCATAATCATTAGCTCATCAAAGTGTTTTACCAATTCCTCTAAATTCTAATAGGGCAGGGATGAGTCATATGATCCAATAGGGGCTGAAGGAGAGAGACATAAGCAATCTCTCTGGTTATTTATGTGAACAATTTGGACAGGAAAGTATGTTTTCTGAGGTTAACAGCACAGTAGGAGGTCTTACCACACTCGGTAAATGGAATCTCCATGCTGAAAAAACACAAAACAAAAATCCCAAAGGAAAAGTTTACTTCTGATTTTTGAGGTACACACATTCAAATGAAATACTACTGTTCAGAACACTGGGAGGTTGGGGGAGAGTAGTATTCAAACAGGAATTTTAATGTCACTTTGAACCCAACTGCTAATGCTAATAGAAACTGGAGATATTGGCACTGTAAAAGAATAACTCCCCAAGCCACCTCATCCTTTCCCTTCCTTCCTGCCTGCCAACTCTTTTGCAAAGGACTCATTCAGGTGTACAACAGAGAGACAGAAAGTCTTTGCAGAAAGTGAGACAAAACAAGGGATAATATAAGGGATAAATAATTTAGAGCAGTAAAGGAAAAACAAATGCTGGATTTACCCTAAAATGTGCTTGCAACCCTCTATAAAACACCAGAAGTCCTGTTCTCAGGATAGAAGAGAGAAAAGAAAGGCAGAGTGGAAAGGTGACAGCCTTAGGGTTAGGTTTTCCAAAATAAGTCATCCTAGTTATCATTACACCTCTCCAGCATCACTAGTTTACTTAGGACCTTCCTAAACCCTTCCCAATACTAACTAGTATGCCTTTATATTTCATTTCATTTACTATTGAATTAAAATGATTGAAGACATAGACATTCTATTTACTTTACTATAATCTCCCACTGTGGTAATAGAAAAACAACATGGAAAGCACTTAATTCTCCACAGAAAAATAATGCCCAGGTCTTTTCCTATCAATAAAACTGAAACACTCTCACTGAAATTCATAGTAACATTAAACAAAAAATTATTATAGATGCCAAATTTTCACTTAGTTAAAAAATGCTTTATAACTTTAAAAAAATGCATTTGAAGGTAATTTGCAAAAACACCGTATAAATGGTAATCCAATTGCGTTAATTCTTCCTCTAGATATCTGTATTACTCCTCTTTTTCACAAAATCTTGTTCAAAAACTAAACATTATTTTTGGGCACTTTTTCTTAAAGAGTCAAATCATAAAATCATCCACCAGTGAATCTTCACTATTTTTCTTCCTGTTTTGGGGGTGATACACACACACACACACACACACACACACACACACACACACACACACAATTCTCTCTCTCTCTCTCTCTCTCTCTCAATCTCTGCAGAAGAGTTGTTCCAAAAAATAGAATAGGTATAATCCATGATATGCAAAATGTCCCTATCCAGGCTCTGCTCTGAGGTACACAGTGGATTCAATATTTTTTAACTCTTATCTGTAAAAAAAAAACAAACCACCACCAAAACTAATAAGGAAAAAACCCACTGGCAATACAACAAATCACATTCTAGTTTCTTAGTGCAAATATTGTGATTCTCAAATACTGAAAATATGTAGAATTATATGTTTTTATCTTTAATCAAATATATACCATAATATAAGAGTGTTGCCCTCTCCTATTCTAATCAAGAGACTGAATCTAACTGAATAATACTGACAAACTCAGAATGTTCTTGAAATTCCTCATCTGGAACTGCCTTCAGGAATGGCTTAGGAGCCACCTAAGATAAGTCTCAATGTGCATTCAAAACATTATTGACAATTAAGCTAACTATCCTATTTCAGAATCACTTAAAAAGGAAAGGAACAAAAACTTCAAAATGTGAAGATTTGTTAGCAGTGAGGATATCTTTTTTAAAATGACAGTCTCTGAAGATTATTCCAAAAGTCAAATTCTACAACATGATGATCACTGAAATAAATTAATGCTCTCCCTAACGTTTATATGTTCTTAAAACGGGAAAATAATTATGTAAATTCTGATACACAGGTATCTTGTTACCATTTAAACTTTGACTTATTTCACATTACTGCTAAGTATCTAAAATACCAGCAAATTAATCCCCTGAAAACTAATTTTTAGGGACAATACACAATGAGGTAGTTTTAAAATATGTCCCCAAATCCTTTGATACTCCTTTCTTCTGGAAATGGAGCCCAATTCTCCTCTCCTTGAGTGTCAGCTGGATCAAGTGACTTGCTTCTAATGAATAAGATAAAGTAGAAGATCAGTGTACAGCTTCAGAGACTAGATCATAAAATGCACTGTGACTTCCTCCTTGCTGTCTCTTGGATAGATCACTCTGAGGGAAGTTGGCTGCCATGTTGAGAGGATATTCCACAGCCACTGAAGAGCCCACACATTAAGAAACTGAAGGGGCTCCTGCCAAACATCATGTGAGTGAGCCACCTTGACGAGAGATGCTCCAGGTCCAATCAAGCCTTTAGCTGACTGCAGCCCTTGCCAACATCCTGAGTGCAACTAAGCCGGAACCAAAAAGCTAAGATGCTCCCAAATTCCTGACCTGACCACTAAGTTTTGGGGTAATTTATAACACAGCAATAGATAACTAATAGAAATGGAAAAAATAAATTACCTTATAAAGTTCCTTCTCATCCTTTTCCGTCTTCAACTGACATTCAAGTTGTTCTCTTTCATACTGTGCCTTCCTGAGTTTGTCCTTTAAACTGAATTAAGTTCAAGTAACATTAGTATAAACAAAAGGCCCTCTGTTAAAATATAAAAGTATTTTTTTAAAAGCATCAGAAATACCTGTCTAATTCAGTTTCTTTTTCAATTGCTTTATGTGTCACTGACACAATATCTTCCTCAAGCTGGAGAGCTTTGGATGTGGCATCATTGTATCTCTTCTTAAACTCTTCATTTTCCATTTTTAAACTTTGTGATACTTCAATAAGACCCTTAAAAACAACAAAGTATTTTGAGAAACAGAAATATAATTAAGACAAATTTGCATATTTTAATCCCACATTTGTCCCCTCCAAAGTTTATAAGCTAACACTAAAAACTAAACCCAAATTTGTAACATACATTCAACTTTTCATATACTAAATTAAACTATCGATTTTTTTTCTTGGCTTTTCATACACTTGCTTGTTGATTTCACTAACTTCTCCACCAGAGGGCAGACAACAAAAATGAGAAAAAAATGTAAAAATCAGTCACTTTCATTTTTCACATCTTGCTTTTCAACGTCACCCCAATGACAAATCAGGTTTCATATGATATTACCAACGTTAACATATGCTTCTTCAAGCAGAGATAACTAAGAGCCACTGATAATTACAACAAAGCACTAGGTTAAGACACATGCCTAAAGCAGTGTTCCTAATGCTCCTGCCACTGTGACTCAGAGGCATGAACAATATTCAAAGAAACAGAAACAAATAAAAAACAAGTAATAAATGCAATAAATAAAATGCATTTCTATTTAACATAGAATATTCTACTTTAAACAAATAATCTAAAAGTTAAAAAAAATTTATCACATCAATTCAGACAAGCAACTTATGAGAACCTGATCAAGCTTCTCTCTAAGCCTGTATTATAATCTGTAAAATGGACATAATAAGGCTTTTTTTGCCTAGTTTATAAAATTATGAGACTCAAACTGTTTTTGTTAAAAAAATAAGTTTAAAATTTCCCGCTAAGAAAGCACCACCCACCTACCAACAACAAAAACAAAAGAAAACTGCCAACTTAAATGTATCAAATGTTACACAGTATTTATAAGTCACTTTGATTTATATAAAATAACACAGCCAAACTTTTTACTTACAGGTAGAATACCATTTTAATTATCTTCCTATAGTACGAAAATTGCTATATTGTATCTATACTTCATTAAAAAGCTTATCACAATGGTGGTCAGATACACTCTGTTGGTTTCGTTTTGCTCAAAGCAAATGTTTGCCTTAGTCAATTTGCAACATTAACCAACCAGCGTTATACAAAGCCAAATGCTTTTCCACCACCAAAGCCACACTACCAAAGAGAGCAGATAATACTTATTCCCTCTGCTACAACTGTTGTCAAAATTCAACAATTCATGGGGCTGGCCCCACGGCCAAGTGGTTAAGTTCATGCGCTCCGCTACTGGGGCCCAAGGTTTCGCAGGTTCGGATCCTGGGCGCGGACATGGCATGGCTTATCAAGCCATGCTGAGGCGGCATCCCACATGCCACAACTAGAAGGACCCACAACTAAAAATATATAACTACGTACCAGGGAGGAAAAAGGACAAATAAAATCTTTAAAAAAAAAATTCAATGATTCTTGTAAAAATCTGACAGATGTATAAAAACAGCCAGAGAGGTTTCTAAATAGTTTCTACATTTTTTACTTTTAGTTTTACCAAAAGTTCTCTTGGCACTGTAAATAGGCTACAGATTTAATCCAGGTATCTCTCCTCAGGACAAAGACTAGATTGCCCAGAGGCAAAAACTAGTTTCTGATTCCGTAATTAACGAAGTTCTACAGTTGGTAAATAGCCTTCTAAAAAACCTATGGGGCAAGAACAAGAAAAGATTGGCAAGCAACTAAATGCAAAACATGAACTAATTGCATTATCTATGAGTCAGCTAACTCTACAGAATTAAGTCACAAATTAATTCTAACTGTAACTTGAGAGTCTTAGAATCTTTTTCTGGTACCCATAAAGGCACCTGACAGCTTCTCAGTATCCAAGCCTATTTTCAAGAGGCACAATCAAGTAGAGATTCTTCTTCAGGCCTCTAGTTCTCATGTCTGAGCGAAGCACAGGCATCTTCAATGTGCTTAAGTCTTCCTGAGCATGAAAATGGCATCAAAGCCCTTAGTGTACATACAAACAACTAAGAATCATGCTTTCTTTAAAAAAATAACTTTTCTTAAAAGAGTAAAATCTACAACACAATCTTTGAAAAACACTTGAAATTTGGGATAAATATTCATCTGATCACAGTGTTTGCAAATCATGCCAAAAGTGCCTAATTCTAATATTAAAACAAAGATAAGAACAATTAAAAAATGCAGGCAAAAGGAGACTAAGAGACTTGGATATTTCAGATTCATGCCGCAGACTCTTCCCTCTCCTGCTAGGTTTAAGGATCACTGCTACCACGAGCCACTATTATCAATTCTCCCAAGTCATAAAACTCTCAAATAGGAACAACCAGATAAAAAGACTGTAAATCACCTATCTCTGTGGCTAATCATGTACTAAAAATATCTAAAGTAACAGAATACATTTATTCCCATGTTAAAAAAAAAAGACAAAATTAACTGATTACCAATGAATACCAATGTATCTAAAGAAACCAGATACGGTATCACTGACTACTGTCCAGAAAACAAGTGTGGTACTCTGGATTCAAATGTAAACAGTGGTAAACTTTAGTAAATTAGTACCTGAATACTCTAAATAGCAAATTATTGGCAAAAGGATTATGTTGCTCAGAGAAATTGCTAGAAGATTTTAAAGTAAATCTCATTCATCTGACTTAGCCTGGACTTTCTCAAACACTCTGCTTCTTGAAATCAACTACAATACTGAGCTATGCAGATAGCCACATAGAATATAAATGCATGTTCTCTGGTTCAGACAAAATATATAACAGACAACAATGTACAATAATAAACTGTCTTCATGGCATTAAAATAATGGGCTAAAAGGCAAAATAAATAAATAATTACCACAATAATTAGGCAATTATTTGTTTCATTAGCATTGCCCTGATAAAAACCTATTTAAGTTGCAGCTGGCTTTTTTGTTTTTATAAACTAACCTGACAGAAATCATAATTTATTTTAGATCTCTGAATTTAAACATCTTTAAAGATCAAATATTCATATAACCTCTTCAGTAATAAACTTCAAAATTATCTTGAGAAAACCTTATACTTTTATTTAAACAAAGAACAACAAAAGCAAGAAATTCACTAAGAAAATTTCCATGAAGAGGAACTATTGTTCGTATTCAAAGAAAGCAAAGTTTAAATGCAATAAAATGTAACGAGGACTACTTTACTAACTAAATGTAAATCTCCTATGAGCAAATACACTTAAATTCTACCTTTATAAGAAAACGGCAGATCCAAAGAAATTTTTTGGTTGGAGTAGAGAAGAGGGAAGAAAGGCTACAAACATATCTAATGTCTAAATAATTTCCTAAACATGTATACATTCCATGGACAAGTAATTTTTAACACTGGGTTTCACATACATTTTTAAAGAGGCAGGGAATAAGAAGTAAAGATTTAGGATAACGTAATTTTACTTATATTAAGTTGCCTTTTATTTTAATGAAATTGGATGGTTTGTGTGTATTGTTATAATAATCTACGTTACACGTGGCTATGTAACATAAGTTACACATAGATCAATGGAACAGAATAGAAAGCCCAGAAATAAACCCATGCATAAATAATCAATTAATTTACAACAAAGGAGCCAAGAATATGCAATGGGAGAAGGATAATCTCTTCAATAAACGGTGCTGGGAAAACTGGACAGCCACATACAAAAGAATGAAACTGGACCACTACCTTACACCATACACAAAAATCAACTCAAAATGGATTAAAGACTTAAATTTAAGACCTGAAACCATAAAACTCCTAGAAGAAAACATACAGGGAGTAAGCTCCCTGACATTGGCATTGGCAATGATTTTTTTGGATTTGACACCAAAAGCAAAAATAAACAAGTGGGACCACGTCAAACTAAAAAAACTCTGCACAGCAAAGGAAACCATCAACAAAATGAAGAAGAAACTTCCAGAATGGGAGAAAATATGGGCAAATCAAATAACTGATAAGAGGTTACTATCCAAAATTATATATAAAGAATTTACATAACTCAATAGCAAAAAAAAAAAAAGTAATAAAAATAAAATCCAATTTAAAAATGGGCAGAGGGCCCAGCCCAGTGGCGCAGCAGTTAAGTTCATACACTCTGCTTTGGTGGCCCAGGGTTCACCGGTTCAGATGCCAGGTGTGGATCTACCCACTGTTTATTGAGCCATACTGTGGCAGGCAACCCACACATAAAGTAGAGGAAGATGGGCACAGATGTTAGCTCAGAACCAATCTTCCTCAGCAAAAAGAGGAGGATTAGATGCTAATCTTCCTCAAAAAATAAACAAATAAAAAATGGGCAGAGAACCAAACAGACATTTTTCCAAAGATAACATACAAATGGCCAACAGGTACATGAAAAGGTGCTCAACATCACTAATCATCAGTGATTTACAAATCAAAACCACAATGAGATATCACCTTACACCTGTTAGAATGGCTATCATCAAAAAAACAAGAGAAAACAAAGAGTTGAGAAGATGTGGAGAAAAGGAAACCCCTGAACACTGTTGGTGGGAATGTAAATTGGTGCAGGCACTATGGAAAATAATAGGGAGGTTCCTCAAAAAATTAAAAATAGAACTAACATATGATCCAGCAATCCCACTTCTGGGTATAAATCCAAAAGAAATGAAAACAGGATATAGAAGAGACATCTGCACTTCCATGTTCACTGCAGCATTATTCACAACAAGCAAGATATGGAAACAATCTAAGTGTCACCGGATGAATGGATAAAGATGTGGTACAATATATACAATGCAATATTATTCAGCCATAAGAAAGAAGGAAATCCTGCCATTTGCAACAATATGGCTGAACCTTGAGGGCATTGTGCTAAGTGAAATAAGCCAGACAGAAAAAGACAAATACCGCACGGTATCACTTATATGTGTAACCTAAATAAAAAGTCAAACTCATAGAAACAGAGTGTAGAAAAGTGGTTGCCAGGGGGCCAGGGGTGGGGGAAATAGGGAGAGGTTGGTAAAAGGGGACAAAGTTTCAGCTACAAGATGAATAAGGTCTGAGGATCTAATGTATAACATGGTGACTATAGTTAATAACACTGTATTGTATAATTAAAATTTGTTAAGAGAGTAGAACTTAAATCTTCTCACAAAAAAAGAAAGATAAATATGTGAGTTGATGGATGTGTTAATTAACTAGACGGGAGGAATCCTTTCCCAACGTATACATATATCAAATCACCACAATGTACACTTTAAATATCTTACAATTTTACTTCTCAATTATACCTCAATAAAGCTGGTGGGGAAAAAAAAGAAACTGAATGGAAAATACTCAATGATACAAGTTGTATGGAACTATAAAAAAATGCTTCATCTTACACTTCAGTGTTTATCTACAAGGAGTATGAGCTAGTTCAAAGTATATATAAATATACTTATATTTTAGAAACAAAATATTTTGAATTTCCTGAAACTATTACTGAGCAAATCAGATACAAAATGAACGTAACTGGCTTTAAAGAAATTTATTGCCATATACACATAAGTTATAACTATCATGCCCTAATCATTTAAATTAAGCCTTTGTGTCTTTTTTCCCTCAATGACAATCAGTAAAAGAGAATTAGAAATTCAGTATCATAAATTCAAAATTGGTTTTTGGCAATTTCACCTATTAGGAAATATATATATAGATATCTGTATATCAAGATACATATCATATATAGATATATATAAGCAATTGGAGCAATTCCATATATTAAGCAGTTTAAATGCCTTAAACTACCTCTGTCCAAAACCAGGGATGCAACGCAATGATAAATAAAGCTTTAGAGAAGAGAAAGCCAAAAACATAAAGAAAGTCAAAGAGGTCCACACTAGCCAGAGTCACCATAATGAGAGATCTTTCATTCTCCCTCACTCCAAAACCTGTAGTAACTCCCAAATGCCTGGTAATTCTCAAGGTATCCTACCCAGTTTGTGAAACTTAAGAACAAAAACAATATGAACACATACAACAGTTCATAACATGTTCCTTATGTGGTTTATGCAACATTGTTTAGTATCCTCAAAAAGAATTTACTTTAAAAATGCCTTGAAGTACATCTTATACTATCAACATTCAAGTTAAGAAAATAATTTATTTTATGCAAAAAACTCAATTCATAGTTTAGGCTCCAAAAAATTATAAACTAAAACAAAAAACTTAACAGAGTCACAGCCCATTTTAGTCCTATTTGAAAAACAAGATTCAGTATCACTGGTTCCCTGAGCCCTACTTTTCAATCTTCTGATTTTCAAATACATATCTAGCACTCCAACGAAACAAAAACAAGAACACAACGAATATACATACAAACTGCTAATTTTTATGTAAGTCTAATAAATGTAAAGTTGGGGTAAAAAAAAAGACATCAATCAATACAATGGAATTTTATTTAACAATAAAAGGAATGAAGTACTGATACATACTACAACACAGATGAACCTTGAAAGCATTTTAAGTGAAAGAAGCCAGTCACAAAAGACTACATATGATTCCACTTGCATGCAATGTTCAAAATATGCAAATCCACACAGAGAGATATTTAGATTAGTGGATTGAGAGGGGAGGGAAATGGAGAATGACTACGAATAGGTACAAAGTTTCTTTTTTGGGGTGATACAAATGTTCTAAAATTAGGTCATGGTAATGGTTGCACAATTCTGTAAATATAATAAAAATGATAGGATTGTACACTTTAAAGTGATAAAATTTCTGGTATGTAAATTAAATTTCAATAAAGTTGTTTTTAAAAAAGATCATTTAGGTAAGCTCACATCTTCGACCCTCAGAGGCAGAAGTATAGAGCGTGATTAAGAGTACTGGCTGGAGCCAGACTGCCTGCTTTCCCACTTACAAACTGTTCAATCGTAGGCAGGTTAAGTAACCTCTCTGTGCTACCTCTGTAAAAAGCAGATAACAGAGCCTACTTCATAGGAGTAAGTGAGTTGACAAATGTAAAAACGCTCAGAACAGCATTTGGCTTACATTAAGTGTTACAGGAGTTATTTTTATTAATCAGCCTTTTAAAGAGGAGAAAATTCCACACGTATTAAAGTTGAACTAGAAATGAATGTAAAAATTATCCTTATTTTTAAATCTAGGGTGTACATAAACGTACATACCACATTAAAATAATCTAGGGGAAATATAATACGGAATTTATAGTTCTCAATTTACAAACGTTTGATTTCAGTTTTAATCTACTTTATTCCTTCAAACAGCCAATCACACAAAACAACCTTAAATATAACTATAGGCATTACTTAAATCAATCAGTTTTGATAAGCTTAACATATCCAATTCTTTTAATTTACAAAGTAAAAGTGTTCTCTGGTGGCATTTTACAACGAGAAAAGTCAGTGTTTATAAAAGATGAAAGATCTTATTTATAATCACTTAATTATTATAAACATTTAATTGTCAGTATTTGTCAAGTACTGAATGGGTAATAAGCTAATCATATTATTTTATAAAACAATGAAAATGCAATTAATTTCTTCTATCATGAAGAAACAAGATTTCAACCAATCATTCCTAGTATACTGTCCATTATAAAATTTTAATCGAAACTGTAGATGATACATCAAAATAGCCCTCCAGATATTCAGTAGTTTATATACTCAGTATCCAAAGAGAAGATCTTCAGAACTACTCTCCTAAATTTTTTTTTTTTTTGAGGAAGATTAGCCCTGAGCTAACATATGCTGCCAATCCTCCTCTTTTTGCTAAGGAAGACTGGCCCTGAGCTAACATCTGTGCCCATCTTCCTCTACTTTATATGTGGGACGCTTGCCACAGCACAGCTTGTCAAGCAGTGCCACGTCCACACCCAGGATCCAAACCGGTGAACTCTGGGCCACCAAAGCAGAATGTGCACACTTAACCACTGCATCACCAGGCCAGCCCCTAAGATTTTTTTTTTTTTTTTAAGAATTCACATCATGCAATATATTTAAAACAAGTGCCAAGAAATGTCATGGATTTTATAAGCCACCCAACTAAGACAAGTCTGAAAGTTTCTGAGCTGTTACAACTGCCCAGCAGACCTGCCTAATTAAGATGGAGACTGTAGGGGCTGGCCCTGTGGCCAAGTGGTTAAGTTCACGCGCTCCGCTGCAGGCGGCCCAGTGTTTCGTTGGTTTGAATCCTGGGCGCGGACACGGCACTGCTCACCAAACCACGCTGAGGCAATGTCCCACATGCCACAACTAGAAGGACCCACAACGAAGAATATACAACTATGTACCAGGGGGCTTTGGGGAGAAAAAGGAAAAAAATAAAACCTTCCAAATAAATAAATAAATAAATAAATAAGATGGAGACTGTAATTTTGGAAGTAAAAAGCAAATTCATAAAAAACCAGAAGCCCTGAGACTAGTAACAAAGAAAAACTATCTAATAAAGGAATACTAGCAAGCATATCATTTTATCCCAAGAAATAAGCAATTGCCAACATATAACTAAGAATTTTTTTTTTACATTATATAAATACTACTTTCAGAATCTTGGGGAAATTCTATGAATTTCCATTCCTCTTACGACACTGTTCACATTTTAGTTCTTCTTTGATGATTCTCTGGTTCATCATTATGAAAACTAGTAAAACAATAATGGCTACTTGCACTTATAAAGAATCTACTATGTAACAAACACCATTCTAGGTCCTTTTTTCTGTAGTATACACTATCATTTAAAACATCACTTCCACATACTTCATCTTCCCAATGCAAGAATGGCAGCAGGGAAGGAGTTCCCTCCAAGATTAGTGACTGTCATCAAGACTTACGATTTGCCATAAAAACTTCTGCTGAAGACCTTTACTGGGTACCACAGCCACAATCTCCTAGAAATTTTGCTTCATTAATCCCGAAACCTCAATCTACCACTTTCTGAACCTAAGTCTGTCAGAATAAGCTTTAGTGTTATCTGTAGTGCTTTAGTGTTATCCTTGTCACCTGGACAGCAGAGAGAACCTGAAACTGTTTGAATGTCACCTAACACTCAACGGGATCAGAGGCATGGCTTGATGTGTATGAGTAATTTCACACAATTGAAGACTATCATTCCATAACTCCTGTTCTCCCAATCGTCCACTCTTCCCATGGATTTCAAAGTGATAAGAGTCAAAACCTCAAAGGCCACATTTCAGGGTGTTCTTGATCTCATGGGCTAAGTACATGCTGTAATGGGCTGTTCTCAGAAATCATCTTCTGTCTCACCTCCACCCCTCTGGCTTGCAAAAGAGTGAAAGAGAAAACACTGGCATTCCACTTTGGAAAACTGCCAAATCCAGGTACAAATAATGAGAGAAATGTGTAAAGAATAGAGAAAAAAGAATAATAACTACACAAAATAGCACACCCTAACCCCAACCCTAACTTAACATTTAATGAAAACAGAGCATTTTAACAGGTTCATCAGACTAAAGAGCTTCTGCAAGGCAAAGGAAACCAGGAACAAAATGAAAAGACAACCCACCAACTGGGAGAAAATATTTGCAAATCACATATCCAACAAGTGGTTAATCTCCAAAATATATAAAGAACTCACACAACTCAATAACAAAAAACCAAACAACCTGGTCAAAAACTGGGCAGCGGATCTAAACAGACATTTTTCCAAAGAAGATATACAAATGGCCAATAGGCACATGAAAAGATCTTCAACATCACTAATCATCAGGGAAATGCAAATCAAAACTACACTGAGATATTAACTTACACCCGTTAGAATGGCTATAATAACCAAGACAAAAAATAACAAATGTTGCACAGGATGTGGAGAAAAGGGAACCCTCATATACTGCCGGTGGGAATGCAAACTGTGCAGGCTCTATGGAAAACAGTATGGAGATTTCTCAAAAAATTAAGATTAGAAATACCATATGACCCAGCTATCCCACTACTAGGTATTTATCCAAAGGACTTGAACTCAACAATTCAAAGAGACTTATGCACCCCTATGTTCACTGCAGCATTATTCACAATAGCCCAAGTGCCCATCGACTGAAGAAGATCTGGTGTGTATGTGTTTGTGTGTGTGTGTGTGTGTACGCACATACAATGGAATACTACTCAGTCATAAAAAAGACAAAATCATCCCATTCACAATAATATGGCTGGACCTTGAGGGTATCATGTTAAGCGAAATAAGCCAGAGAGAGAAAGACAAACACCGTATGATTTCACTCATATGTGGAAGATAAACTAACACATGGACAAAGAGAACAGATTAGTGGTTACCAGAGGGGAAGGGGTATGTGGGGTGGGCATAAGGAGTAAGGGGGAACATTTATATGGTGACTGACAAATAATAATGTACAACTGAAATTTCACAACGTTATAAACTATTATGATCTCAATTAAAAAAAAAAGTGGGTTTCAGGGAATACATTATCAAACCCAAATAGTTACTGAAGACACAACTAACCTTTTGCTCTGATTGCAGTTGGTCACATCTTTCTTTCTCATGGTTAAGTTCTCTTTCCATTCTTTCAACTTGTTCTCGAAGTTGTGTTGTTTCTTTTTCCAGAACAGCAATTAACTTTAACAGTTCTTCTTTTTCTTTCATGGTTTTCTCAATTTTCAACTGTAAAACAAAAAATTCATAGTTTTTTTATAATCCTAAAATGTTATAAATTGTTTTCCATTTCAAAAAGTAGTGAATAAATTCACAGAAAGAACTTATACATACTATCTACTTCATACCAATCAGCCTCTTTTAGCCTTCAGTTAGAAAAATTCATGAATCACAATTTTTTTTTTTTGCTAAGGAAAATTCATCCTGAGCTAACATCTGTTGCCAATCTTCCTCTTCTTTATGTGAGCCGCCCCAACAGCATGGCCACTTACAGATGAGTAGTGTAGGTCTCTGCCTGGAAACAAACCCAGGCCACCAAAGCGGATCATGCTCAACTCACCACTAGGCCAGCAAGGCTGGCCCTTATGAATAATAAATTTAAATCATCTTTTGGTTGGGCAAAGAAGAAAACATTAAAAAAAGGTATAAAATTAATTTTATTATGAAGTTGCCTGCTAACCACTTTTGAAATCAGTCCTAAAAAAAAATAAGACATATCACGTTTCATAAGTGACTTAATTCTGGGCTTTCCATGGGTAAGATTCGGGAAGAAAATGTGTACCTCTTCTTGAATGCAAATCTATGGGAAATCTTTGAAGCTATTAAGAACTTCCTTATGTATTACATAAGGCCTTCATCTATGGGATTACTATTAAAAGTTTTGGTTCTTTAAATAAGGAATAACAGTTTCTATACATATAATCACCTCCGTTTTGCTCAACCAAAACAAACTTTATAAGTAAATGTAAATTTTAGGACAAAATGCAGACTGTAACAATATATTAACAATATAACTGATTCTTATGTGGACACTAATAGTTACTCAGTTCAGGAAAATCTAAATTCCAATATTCTAAAAAATTACTAAATTAAGGGACCTAAAATAGTAGTAAATAAAATGGTTAATATTTTGTTTACAGCAAGAAGTCTTTGATTCTAATAGGGGAAGAATGGAGACTCAGAGGGAAGATTTCACAAAAGAGGAATCACACACTTAGCTAAAACGTTTTCCCCTTGGACACCCAAGTCAGTTTTCCAAAGTGAGGAAATCAAACTGACTAAACTATTATGAAGGTTAAAAAGCTAAAAATTTTTAAATCACCCTGCTACCTGTTGCATCAGACCAAATGAAAATGACATGAGTAAACGCCCTCAAAAGAGAACAGTTAATTTATTCATTTAACTTCTTTTATACTTTATTTATGTTTTTAAAAAATCATTTTTGGCTCTAAACTTTCTGGTAGCTTAAAAATGAAAATACATCTTGACATAGTGCAATAGAAACATTATGAAAGAACCACTTTTTCCCAGTGATTCATTTAACTGGCACATACTTTCTGAAGAGTTCACTGAATCTTAAGTAGAATTTTAACAAGGAATTAAAATTAGATAAAAATGTATACAAGTCTAATTCCTGCCCCCAATTTTGAATTTTGAAATCTTTCAAGCAAACAAAATAGTTAAAATTTTACAATGAAGACCTACAGATCCATCTCCTAAATTCACTAATTATTAATATTTTGCCATGTTTATTTTATCACCCATTATAAACTTAAGTGTATTTACATAATTTTTTTTGATGCAAAACTGCAGACACTTCACCCCTAAGTACTCACAGCAAGCGTCTCCTATTCAACCACTACCATTATGATAGCTAAGAAAATTAATAATAATTTCATAACATCCAATGCACAGTCCATAGTTAAGTATCCCCCACTACCCCAAATATCTATTTTTCTAAAATCTAGGATCCAATCAAGGCTCATATATTGAAGGATTATGTCTCATTAATCACTTTTAATGTCAACAATACCCCAGATATCTCACATTTCTAATAATTTTGTGCAGCCTTAGATAAAATCATTAAAGATTTTGAGGAATGAGGAAATTTAAAAGAATTCTCAAAAAATAGGTCAGAGCATAAAAATTTTTTATCTTAGAAATATCTACCTAAGAGACAACAATTTAAATTTTCTTTATAAAGGATTTTATGAGTAGGAAGAAGCAAAATAAATTGTGCAATGTCCCAATTTACTTAAAGAAGGAGCACAACAGAGATGTTGATGTCAAAATGCCCGTTGTCTTTCTGTTGGAGGCCCCGAAATCAGGGTGGTCTACAAGTATTCAAAATGCTGCAATATAAACGCTAACTGCATTCTTCCTAAGAGCTGGGCTCGTTTCAGCATCTTTGACTAGCATTCAAATACCAGGCTAAAAACCTTGATCATGAGGCAGTTGTCACCACAAAATGTTTTAGTCACCCTATAAAAGTTACATTTCTTTATGTAAGATAAGAGAGGAATTTCTGGAGGGGGAAGGGAAGTTATGGAAGAATTCACAATAAAAAATGATTGGTTCCTAACCATCTTCATTCAACTGTCTAATAAAAGTATTATATCTATAACTTCTTGTCTTTTTTCTCTAGTCTCACATTTTGAAGATAAATAAAATGAAATAAAAGGCATAAAATATTTACATTAAAAATGTAAAAAAATCCACCTAAGTATAAAATACTAAAAATATTTAAAAATACCCACCTGATTATAAAGAAAAAGCAAAGCCTTGCCATAGACTAATATGAATGTAAACTAACCAAAAATGTACGCCGAACCAGTTAAAGCAGCTGTTTTTCATAGAAACTGAAGTGTAACATTCTAATTTTTTAGGTTTAGGGTAAAGATATTGAGAAATATCTTGAAATAAGAATGTTCTTCCATTTTCTCCTTCAATAACTACTAAACATTAAGATATAAAACATTATTAGACCATCTACCCAGTAAATTTCTATTGGAGTTGATGCAATGACTTCAAAATATTCAATTAAAAAAACAGACACTTTTCACTTTTCCTTTTTAAATTATGGGTAATCCAGGCTTATTCATTTGATCAGATGAACAGGGAAAAGAAATCATCCTAAAAATTCTCAACCTAAACTAAAAGACTGGGATGCTTCCCTGATTTACTGCCACATTTGGGAAAGAGCACTGCACAGTGAAATAAAGTTCACACCCAATTACAGTTACATTTATTGCTTTACATCACTTTCCCACCAGCTTCACCCTCCAAATATATACTGTTCTACAATCAATGAGTTAGGCCACCACTAAAAAAGAAAGGTTAGGGGGCTGGCCCCGTGGTCGAGTGGTTAAGTTCGCGCGCTCCGCTGCAGGCGGCCCAGTGTTTCGTTGGTTCGAATCTTGGGTGCGGACATGGCACAGCTCATCAAACCACGCTGAGGCAGCGTCCCACATGCCACAACTAGAAGGACCCACAACGAAGAATATACAACTATGTACTGGAGGGGCTTTGGGGAGAAAAAGGAAAAAATAAAATCTTTAAAAAAAAAAAAAAAAAGAAAGGTTAGGGTAAGGGAACATTAGGAAAGCTTTAGGTCTAAATACTCTCAGGAGTTATTTACTGCACATCTACTATGCACAAAATACTAATAAGCCTTACAGTTAGTCCCTGCCACAGTGAAATCAACAGCATAATTGTGAGAGAAAAATTTTTAAAGTATTTCAAAACTGACAGTCTAAGTTTATTATTTTAGTTAAAAAGCATTTGATTTTCAGATTATACTCTTGCATAACCTGAAAATTCTTAAAATGCCAACCAGTGTGAGCTCTGTTCTTAAAATTAACTATGAATCACCAGCTCAGTGTTGGTACCAACCTCAAGAAGGCCAGCTTTTGTAGTCACCACCAACATGTCTGAATTTCCTTCATCTTCCATAGTAAGCAACTCTTCAACTGGAGAAGCAGCTCGAAACTGGAAAGGTGTACTTGCTCCACGAATTTCACCCTTATGGGTGACATAACAGAACTGATAAAATTCTCCATCATCATTTGGAAGGTAATATCCTAAGAGGAAGTTAACAAAAAATTATTAAACTTCCTATTATAAAATTAATCTTATTTCAATTTAATTGAACTATAGTTGCCATCTCCTCTCATTCCTGACCCTGTTCCAGACACTTAGAGTATCTTTCCTCCTATCTTTCACAAATTATCTGTCAAAACTAGACTCATTCTTCCTCCCTGAACACGCTGAAATTTTCCTTATCTTAGATCTAAGTTTATACTTCCAGAATACCCTTTCCCCATCTTCATTAGGGAAAACCCACTCATCTGAGAGAGTCAAGTATGTATTTTTCAATCAGAAAGAAGCTGGAGAAGGAGCAAGGGAAAAACCAGCATAAAAATCTAGGAGGATTGAAGGTGGGAACATATAATTTAAAAAAAAATCTTCTTCAAATTTGAAATTCATTACACGCAAAAGTGAGATATTAACAAAAGGAATAGGCTGCACATAAGAATTGTGTAAAGCAGAAAAGAAGATGAGGTCCACTGATACAACAGAACACAAATAAGCTTTGGAACCACACAGATTTATTCTGGAATTCCAGCTCTACCACTATTTACTTAACCTCCCTGAGTCCCAGTTTCTTATGTGGAAGAGATATGAAGCCATCTATCTCAGAGTTCCAAAGTATTTATAGATAATGTATTTATACCATCTAGCCCACTATCTGACAAATAAATAATGTGTGTTCAATTTTGTTCCTTCTTTCTTCAACTCAATTGTTACCCTCTCTTTTAAATTTTGCTGGATTATCCTACCTCAAAATTAATCTTTACCTCCTCTCTCCATAGCTCCCATGGTACTGTTTACATTAAAAAAAAAAAACTCCACAGTATACTTAGCATTATTAGTCATTATATGCATGCTTTATATCCTATATCAAGACCTCAGAAATACTGAAGGCAGATATATAATACACATAAAAATTCTGGAATCCCCCAGAATGACTTGTAAAAAGGAAGCATTCAATGATTGCAAAATGAACTACAAAGATGAATATATTCACCTTATCTTGGATATTAATATCTACCCACAAATCTGTAGTAAGCATGCCTGTTATTATTCTTTCATATCTTGAAATTTTCAGCCTTATTATTATGATATTTACTTCGTTTGATTTCATTCATTAAAAAATAGCTGGCCTTTCTCCTTAGAAACAGGAGAGAGGGGCACAGAAAATACAAGATAAACCTGGAACATCTTGTGGTGCTTGAAAGTAAGAAAAAAGTACTCAAAAAAGAAATGGAAGGCTTGGGGGAGTGTGGCGGGGGAGATGTCAAAAAATTCAGGAGCTCACCTGATGGAGCTCCCAATGGCCAAAGAAAGCTAGAACAATTTGAACAACAAAGAAATTATAGTATTAGATTTTATTCCACAGAACACAATAAATATCCATGAGTCCATGGAGAACAGGACAACTCTTCCTAACATAACAACTCCAACTAATAAAGTACAAGGAATGAGAATAGAAAAGCATCATTAGGCAAACACAACAACAATTGTTGTAGGCAAGATATTTCCTTAGTCTCAAAGTAGCTCCCCCATAATATTCATTAATTACAAAGGGAAAAATACTAACTTTACAGTGGAGAAACCCAGCAGACACCACCTTAACCAAGTGATTGAGATTAGTATCACCAGTAATAAGATACATGGACACAAAGTACTCCCTGATACAACGCACTGAAAAGGATACAACATCATTTCTATGGTATTCTTCCCGAAAATTATAACCTCAATCTAATCATGAGAAAACATCAGACAAGCCCCAAATTAGGATCATGCTACCAAAACAAAAAGAAAGGAAAAGATTGAACAGTACTGTTCAAAATGTAAAAGTCATGAAAGACAAGGACAGAATGAGGAACTGTCACAGATTGCAAGAGACTAAGAAGATATGACAACTAAACGCAACATGAGATTTTGGATTGGATCTAGGAATAGAAAAAAAGAACACTACTGGAAACACTAATGAAACGTAAGTCAGGTCTGTACTTTAGTCAACAGTATTGTACCAAGGTTAAACTCCTGGTTTTTTAAAATGTACTATGCTTATGTAAGATGTTAACGTTAAGGGAAGCTGGGTAAAGGGTATATGAAAATTCTGTGTACTATGTTTGCAATTTTACATGTAAAATTATTTCAAAATATCAAGTTTTAAAAAAAGTAATATACAGGTACACCTGGCAAATATTTTTAACAGTTTTTAAAAACCCCACCCTCCTAATATCTACTACTAAATTTATCAATCCATGGCAGAGTAACTTTGCAAATGGCCACTAGACTTATTTAAAAAGAGAAAACAAAATATAGTCTGACTAATCAGCTCTAGTGTCATGACATTAGAAATTCTACAAACTAGATATTCAAGGGGTGATTTAAAAAAACTCACAAAAATAATCCACTACAAAATATGATTCAAATACCATTTGAGATAAAAGATGTAGTTATTCAGAGTTGCAATTTAAAGCTGTCTAGAAAAAGCTCTCATCAGATTAATAACATTGAAAATAGGAAAAAGTAGAAACGAAAATGAGTCAAAATTTTATAGCCTGTGACATTTGCAATCAGCCAAATTATAATAAACAAATAAGACTCCAATTTAGGAAAACAATTACACTTACATGTTTTTGTTAATTGTTCTGAGTTTTGCATTTCAGAATTCTCAGGACTCATCCGCAAAATGAGCAAAGTAACTTGGAATATGCTTTAAAATCTCTCCGAGCATTAATATTCTATGACTAAGTTTTCTGTGACTCTATCCTGACTTTTTTGTATAACAAACAAGCCTAGGCTGGCAGAAGTTTTTACCTCTGAATTTCAAAGTAAAAATCTAACATCATCAATCTTCAAAAACTTGTAAAACTTACTGCATTTATGCTTAGCTCCCATGAAAATGCTTTTATAGTATAAACAGAAATAAACTAATGCTTTTCTACTTTTACTGATTTTAAACTTTTTGCTAAGTCACTGATACATATATTTATTAGTCACTATAATAAATTCAGTAAGTTAACTTATTTATTATAAGAAAACCAATCACATTAAAAACGACTGGAAATATACCCACAACTTTTAAGAACAAATATCTTAATAACAAAATCAGTTCCAATATACATACTTCAATTTGATTATCTAACAAACAGGCTAAGAATTAAAAGATAAACTACTTATATAATTTGTAACTTTTCTTAATCCATAAAACATCTATGAAAGCCTAAATCTTTGCCTGTATTACAGAACAAATTTTATCCTCTAGGGGCCGGCCTGCTAGCGCAGCGGTTAAGTGCACACATTACGCTTTGGCGGACTGGGGTCCACCGGTTCAGATCCCGGGTGTGGACATGGCACCGCTTGGCAAGCCATGCTGTGGCAGGCGTCCCCCATATAAAGTAGAGGAAGATGGGCACAGATGTTAGCTCAGGGCCAGTCTTCCTCAGCAAAAAAAGGAGGATTGGCAGATGTTAGCTCAGGGCTGATCTTCCTCAAAAAAAAATTTTTATCCTCTGAATATTTGTTTTTTGACATAATGCGTAAGGAAATTTTTTTTATATATGCAAGCTCCACGGGGTCACATTGCCAACTGACATTCACAACAAAGATATACAAACTTCAGAATAAAAAGTTTTCTTAAAAAATGTAAACTACCGGGGCTGGCCCCGTGGCCGAGTGGTTAAGTTCGCGCGCTCCGCTGCAGGTGGCCCAGTGTTTCGTTGGTTCGAATCCTGGGCGCGGACATGGCACTGCTCATCAGACCACGCTGAGGCAGCGTCCCACATGCCACAACTAGAAGAACCCACAACGAAGAATACATAACTATGTACCGGGGGGGCTTTGGGGAGAAAAAGGAAAAAATAAAATCTTTAAAAAAAAAAAAAAAATGTAAACTACCAAAATCCAAAACACTGACAAGACCAAATGCTGATAAGGATGCAGAGCAATAAGAACTCTCATTATTGCTGGTGGGAATGCAAAATGATACTGCCACCCTGGAAAAGTTTGATGGTTTCTTACAAAACTAAACATACTCTTACCATATTATGCAGCAATCGCACTCCTTGGTACTTACCCAAATGAGCTGAAAGCTTTACATCCACACAAAAACTTGTGCATGAAAGTTTATAGCAGCTTTTTTGATAACTGCCAAAACTTGGAAGCAACCAAGATGTCCTTTAACAAATGAATGGATGAACAAATTGTGTTACATCCGCACAATGAAATATAATTGGTTTCCTTTGTAATTCTATGCCTTTTATGTGTATTAAAATATTATACTGAGACAGAGTCCACTACCTTCACCAGACCAAAAAGAAGCCACGGCATAAACAAGACTAAGAATTTGCTTCTTATTGTTGCTGCTGCTGTTGTTGTTGTTGTTGTTTTGAGGAAGATTAGCCCTGAGCTAACATCTGCTGCCAATCCTCTTTTTTGCTGAGGAAGACTGGCCCTGAGCTAACATTTGTGTCCATCTTCCTCTAAGAATTTGCTTTAATACTCCAAGTCAGTGCAATTATAATGTGAAAATCACTGTGCAGCAAACTCTGTGATAGATTCCTAAATAAGAGTATTTTTAAAAATCTGTATGTAACGCCAAGCTAAAACAAACATGAATTTTATATTCCTCATTTACATCCATTTATAGGCAACTTTCCCTAAGAATTAATCTAACGACTCTATAGATACTGTTAACTCATCTTTATAGTTTTCACATAGGATATTTCCTGACCTCTAACCTGTTATATTATTCTACTATCAGTAATAGCATCATTTTCTCATTTGAAAAAAAATCATCAAAAGTAAAGATCTGGAAAGAAACCCACCATTTTCAACGGAAGTTAAGATAAAAAAACCTTTTCAATGTCTACATAAAATACCATGTGACCTATCCTAGCTATTTATATTCTTTTGACTTTTGTTAAACTAAGTTACTAATTAATTGAACTTTAGTATGCTGGGCATGGCTAAGTAGATCATTACAATGGGATACAACATTTTTAATGGCAAAAAAAACATCTAATTTCATCAAGTTCTGTAGTTTTCAGTTCTTACCTTGAAATGCTAATACACAATTGACTGTTAATCCTTCTACATAATGTTCAGGCATAGGGGACCATAAAAATGTATAATAATCACGAGCAGTACTCCATCCAACCTAAAAAATATAAAACATGAATATTATAAGTAAATAGTTTAATATTAGAGTGATATCTTCTAGCATACTATTTTTTACTACATCCTAAAGTTAAAACATGCGTTAATATGTTTACAAATCATGAGTATTTTAACAAGCATGTCAAATTTTTATGATTTTTTATTAAGCTATAACTTAGTGCTATAAAAATCTATATAAACTGAACAGTAGAATTTCTACTATGCATTAAAATGCAATTTGATATCCAATTTCTCAAGGAAAATCTTAGTATGCCTATGATCAAATATAAAAACTTATTTTGCTTAAAATTTGATTGCACTAAATATAACTTTTTAAAACTTACTATTTTATGTCTCAAATTTAAGTGTTTTAACAAGATTCCCCCTCCCCCTTAAATCCACTAACTAAATTTCACTTATCTCTGATCTTTACTAAGTCTTGCCTGTAGCGAATTGGTAACTTTTGTAAAACGCCTTTATTATCAAGATGTTTATATGTACAAATAGACCACCTGTGTCCCACCTATCTCTAAAACATCTTCAACTTACAACATGAATATATACGTTACATATCTCAGTCTTCATTTTCCAGATGGATGGTACTGTGTTAAATATTGAACATTAGAGATGTTGAAAACAGGTACTAGATATTCATTTGCCAGTAATATTATAAGAAATTATGCATCATCCACAGGGTTAGATTATACATATGTTCTGTAAGTCTGACTGACCTAGAACTAGATATTACAGAATATTGAAGCTGAAAGAATCTCATCAATCTTTAGTCTCTAAGGAGTGTTTTCAAACGGCAGGTCACACCCCAGCAGAAAGAGGTAATATCAATTTAGTGGTTCACAATCACATTTATTCTTTAATTGCATAGAATTAGAAAGTATCAGAGTGCATGAAGGGTAAGTATAGTAGGTAGTCCCCCCTTATGCACAGGGGATACGTTCCAAGACCTCCAACAGATGCTTGAAACCATGGATAGTACTGAATCCTATATATTATGCCTTTTCCCATATATGTATATATATACCTATGATAAAGTTTATATATGATAAATCTTTGATAATCTCTTGATAAATCTCTATGATAAGTCTCTTAACAGTAAGAGATTAACAATAATAAAATAATTATAACAATATACTGTAATAAAATATACCACAGATCTTAGCAACCTCAGGAAATGACTGTGTTTCTTTTCTTCTCTTAAGTCAAAAACTTTCACCTTGTTACTTAAAGGGAGTGCTTTACAGCTTCTTTTTGGCATATCCAAATTGCCAATGTCACTACTCTTGCACTTTGGAGTCATTATTAAGTAAAGTAAGGGTTACCTGAACACAAGCACTGTGATACTGTGACAGGTGATCTAATAACCAAGAGGACTACTAAGTGACTAACGAGCAGGTAGCGCATATAGCATGGATACAATAGACAGAGATGGTTCGCAACCCAGGAAGGACAGAGCTAGATGATATGCTATTTAAAACCTACGAATTGTTTATTCCTGGAATTTTCCATTTAATATTTTCAGACTCAGGTAACCACAAGTAATTGAAACCACAGAAAGCCAAACCACAGATAAGGGGGGTACTACTGTATTGCCTCATGAAAATTTGTTTCAGGTGTATTTGCATGCAACTTTGCTGGGTTGAATCACAGAATTTCTTTCTTTCTGTATGTCATAAACAAAAACGTTTGAAAAACACTGTCTCTTTACAGATGAGAAGCTTAAGGCATCTGTGATGTTAAGTGATTTACCTCACCTGTTTGAGGCTCAGTTTTTCCTCTCAGAATTGTTAGATTAAAATTAGATGATGAACATAAAAGCAGTACTTAGTAGAGTGCCTGACCTATGGTGAGCACTCTATAAAAGGTGGTTTTTGCAAGCACAGTATATTGTAGTGATTAACATCATAGGCAGTAAGGTCAGACTGCCAGAAAAGATCACCCACTAACTGTATGACTTCAGACAAGGAATTTCTGTTCCCTCCTCCTTAAAATGGAGTTAATGGTAACAATCTCAAAGGGTTGTGCATGTATTAAATGAGATAATCCCTGTAAAGCACTTAGCACAGTGCCTAGTACATTAGTGTTCGTTAAATGTTACTGTTCATTAACACTTAAGGACACACATCCTATTAGGGATGGTCATCTTCACTCTACAATGTTCTGTCCCTCATTTCAGATCCCACAATGCTTCTGCCATCTCCTGAAAGAGAGCCTATTTGAAGTTTTTTCCCCAATAAATGCATTTAGTATAAGTCATACCTTGCACTCTTTGTCCCTGTCTATACACCGATTTTTAAAGAAATACTAAGTAGAGCTGCATCTTTTTTGAAAGAAATCTCCCTAAGTGAACAGGCTCTACCTAGATCAAGTGGTCAACAGAAGAGTTGTGGTGTGCCATTTATTTGTGATGGCTGACACACAAAACTGCTAACATCACACTTACAGATATCTGATTCAAGTGGTACTGGGAACAGCAGTAACAGATAGCTTACTGAACGTTTGTTTTGGAGTAAATATCATTATCCTCATCTTACAAATTAAGAAACTAGTAAATGGCAGAGTCAGGATCTGAACCTCAAGTTTAAGCTCTTAACCACCAGGACACCACTCACTCCTCTCCTGGCAGGATATAAAATACTCATACTTTCTGAAATTCCACCTTCTTCCTTCCAAAACTGAGTCTATAACTATATAATTCTTAAAAGAAGTAAAGTTGACAAAAAACAAGACACAGTAAGGTAAAGAGGGAAAGCTCTGTTTCTAGTTGTCTTTCATCTAAGAAAAATGTGTGTAAGAAAAGAAATATGTTGAGTGGTTTGGTCCTTGCTGTGTTTTCTCTAAGTAAATCACAACAGCTCAGGCTGTTTCTTATTGGTTGACTATAATAGTAACTTATACTTTGCTTTCCCTTTCTGCATAAGTCTGGGCAACTCTTCTCAAGAGAGTGGTTGACTGTGCTATGAGATGTGTGTCACATGTACCCTATGCTGAGCCTACTGGGGAAGTGGGGCAAGACACAACTCTCTGAGTACAAAAATTAGGAATACAGAACTATACTTCAAATTCCTTTCGAGGAAGGAAAACTGAACAGTAGTTCTTAGGCCTCTCTGGGAAGCACATGTCAGGTATATATAAAAAATAAATGTAAAAGTCTTTCAATCTGGAAAGAGAATACAGGCTCCTTTAGGATGGGTATGTCTTACACCTACACTCCAGCGTAAGTGTATAGTAGACTGGACCACAGTGGAAGAAACACAGAAGACAGACATTGGAAAATTATATAGGCGCACATGGTAAAAATGACAAACAAATGTTATTAGAAGAGTCAATAAACCACAAACTGTCCAAGTCACCGGTTGTTTCTCTTTGTTTTATTTTCCTGGTCACCTGCCTAGAACTTGATTAGATTTCTGGACTGCAGATTTCAATCCCTTGAAATCCAAGGGAATTTGCCTTAGTCCATTAGCAGCAAACGTTAAAAAAATTATTACATTTAGAGTTGGTAACAACAATTTTAAAACACTGAAAAACTGCAAGAATAGGACAACACTTAGAACATTGAGACCAAGAGTTAAAATTACTTATGACTGTCAGAATATATTGCGTCTAGGAGATACACTTGAATCCAGTTAAGAGGGTCTGTCTACGTTAAGGAATCAAAGCAACAGATACTTCACATAGTTTAGTTTGGGGAATTACCATAGTACTGGGAATCATTCTTCTGTTACAAATGCAATAGCAAAATAAGAGCTAAAAAGGAAATTAAACAAGGGTGACATTAAAGGAAAAAAAATCACAAATGCGTTCCCTTTAAATGGCATTAACATTTTAGAAAAACATGTTAGATGAGAAGTATTGATCATAAAGAAAATTCTGAGAGGGAACATAAAGAAAATGTGAAGGACGTCAAGGTTGCCTAGTAAAAATAAAGATATTAATAAATTCTGGAGAAATCTTAAGAGAAAGATAGAAACATAAGGGTGAAGAGAGCACTTGTAAAGAGAGACAGAGATCCAAGGGGGACAGATTTTGAGATAGGGATAAAGGAAGACAGACACAAGACTAGGAGTGGAAAGGCACTGAAAATAAATTTGCCGGTTATGTATGGATAAATACAAAACATACAAAATAGTATAAAATAAGTATGAATTTTTAAAATCTAGAAAAATATACACCAAATTTAGATATTTCTGGAAGAGGTGTGGGTACAATGGGTAGGGTCATTCATTTTCCTTCTTTTGTATACACTGTAGTTTTCAAAAGTATCGGAAGAGTTAAAGGTCCTTCCTTTTAAAGGAAAACTACAAAAATGCCTAGATATAGACAAGGAGGATTCAACGCTGATTCTAAGATAGAAATATCATAACCAGTATAAATGTCCCTCCATGAGATAAAACGTTACAGAGCTACTTATATTAATAAGAAAGTGATTATAATCATAAGTGAAAAAATTCAGGACATAAAAAAGGGCATGCAGTACTATTCCAACTACTTTCAAAACATATGCATTAGAAAAAAGACTGAAAGTCTTCTTCCTTAACAAAAAAAGACTGAAGGAAATACTTAAAACATTAACAGTACTAACCACTTTTACTAGGTAGGAATATAGTTGGGCAATGAGATTGCTGGTCATCTTAATTTTATCTCTCATATTTTCTGTTTTGTTCTAATTTTTCTAAAATCGTGATTACTTTTACAACAGGAGAATATTCTTTTAAAACAGAAAATAAGACAGGCTCGAAGGAGACCCAGGCAGGAAAACAGAAGCAGCAGAAGAGAAATATGAAAAGGAAAGGAGACAAAAGAAAGAGGGAAACAAAGGCTTGAAACAGGATATTCAAGTATATAACCACTGCTCAGGTTCACTTTCCACACCAGGAAATTAAAGGTTCTCATCTGGATGCAGTTTGATGCAGTGAGAACAGCGCCTTACTGGGAGATTCTGTTTGCCTGTGACCTTGGACACATGAAGGAATCACTTTGCACTTCCAATCTCCTCATCAAGAACAGTATCTTGGAAGCATGAGAACTGTTTAAGACTAAAATTTTTTTTAAATCCCATGGACCTTTAGTTTAATATAAATTAATTATAAGGTAATTTAATTTGTACTAAGCATAAATCTAAATGTAAATAAATTCCTTATGCTCATACACTTACGCAAATAAGAACAAATAAAAGTCATAAACACAAACAGAACAATAAAATTCATATAATATGACATGATATTTTACTGCAGCTAATGTTGGGTTTAATAGTAAAGATATGGCATCAGGTATAGTTCTAAATCTTTTCCTGTATTTTCGCTTTAACTCTATTACTCATAAAATACATGCTGGATTTATAAGGAACTCTGTTGCTAATTTTGAGTAACCAGATCTCTCACTTAACCAAACGGTCAGAGAACAACTCTTGAATGCCAATTTACATGAGGTTCAAATCACAGCTCCAAACTTTAATGGATAACCTTGAGCAAGTCACTTCTCTCTCCTCAGTTCCCTCATCTATAAAATTGGGACTATAATGCTCTGATGAAAGATCTTTGCAAAGGGCAAAGTAATAAACATATGTTTATTTTACTTATAATTAAAACTAGTCAATACTTAGAAGAGGGAGGAAAAACTAAAAGGAAAAAATAAAAATCTTTAACCCAGTCTACATCCCTTGTCTGGCTTCACTCATTTCCCTACCCAACATGGACTTCACCGTCAGTTAATCATTTCAATAATGCACCAAAACCACACTAGTATCCTCTGTCTTCTTGACTTCCCTTTCCATTCACACTCCCCCACTGTTCTCCAATTCCCACTCTGAATGATGTCCACTTTTGAAATTCTTCACTCACAATTTTGGGTGCTGAACCTCTCTGGAGAAAGTCACAAAACTGCTGCTCAGCAACCAGAAGGTTCCCTACCTCAATTCTATATAACATTCTTCAACCCTAGCAAGACCAGATCTTCTCCATACTCAAGCCCTTCCCAACTCTGAGCACATGACCTTGCTCCCCCTTAGTGAATATACTCAAGCCATGAGTGAGTTCCAGTCCCAATTCATTGAACTAACTGCTGACAAACACTATGGATTCTACTTATGGATTTATTACCCACAAGTGATTCTCTTCTCTACTTTAGGCCTTTGTTGTCATCTCACCTAGAAAATTAGGATAGTATAAACATTCTCTCTTCTGCCATTCTCTTCTAATTCTAATTTATCTTACTCTGCACTACAAGATTAAAGTTCACCTCCAAACTCTACTACTCTGCATTTCTCAGCCAAATGTTAAAACAATCCACAAAGTGACCCAAACCAATCTTTTCCATTCATCATCTAAAACTGCTATCTGTCCCAGGCAAATCAAATTCCTTAACACTTTCTCAACCATACCATCCACTTTCTCTTCATTCCCTCCCCCTTACAATGACTATCTGGCACTTTCTCCCTGACTGCCTGTCAGTATCATATCTATCAAAATCATTCTGGAGGGCAATCTGCAATACACATAATGTGTTTAAGAACATGCAATGTCATAAACATGGCAATTCCATTTCCAAGAACTTACTGTCTGAAATAAGTGGACAAATGAACAAAATAAAGACATATTAAAGTATTATCCAGGCAAAAAAGATGGAAAGGGTATTCTATACAATTTTATTCATTTATTTATATATTTATCTAAGTATTTATTTGTTGTTTAGAGAAAAGTTACAGTCCATGGAGTGCACAAGAGATAACAGATTAGCATTACCAAAGCAAAAAGTAAGCTGTGGGCAATGAAAAAAACTGAAGTCGCAGATCAAGTCATATAAAGGAGCTCTATATAGTACACTAAGTTATTTGGTCTTGGCATTATTCTATATATGTTGAAGAACCACTGAAAGAGTTTCAGACAAGAAAAATATGTGTTCAGATCTTCATTTTATATTATAGTAGTTTATACAGAGGAGTTTGAAGAACAGACGGGGATTGGGGGGGACAAGAATGAAAGCAGGGAAAACAGGTGAGCTACTGCAACAGTCTCGGTAAGAGAAAAGGAGGGCATAAACTAGGGCAGTGATACTATGCAGAAATACGTAGGCAGTAAAATGGATAGAATTGCTGTTTGGCTGGATTTGAAGGGAAAGTCATGAGCTTTTGCCTTAGGCAATAGGCTATTAACTAAAAATGAAAAAAATAGAAGAAATAAACAAGAAGTCTGAAGTAAAAAGGTAAAGATTCATCTTCAGGAAATACAATTTATCACACATCAGCCTACATACCTATATACGCAAAGACTTCCCACTGCCCACAATAAAAAAGTCTGCAAACTATTTAGCCTAACACTTAATTCCAACCTTATCTCCCTCCACTTCCCTAAATGAAGCTTATGTTCTAGTTAAACCGACTAACTCATTCTCCTAACATTCTTACCTCAGTGCCTTTGCTTATACCATTTTCCTGTTAGGAATACCATTCTCTTCCCTCAATCTCATTTCCTTGCTCTATTCTTCCTCTTTGACCCATTCTTGTAGAAAATACGATTCTTGGTCAGTATCTTTAACTTGACACCAATATCTCATATAAAATCAAAACTGATACTGCTTTCATAAAAAATGCTTACAATAAATTTATCTCCATTTTGGAATTTGACAAGTCTAAAAACCCCCCAAAATTAACAGTAAATGACTCATCTATCCAGCAACCTCAAGGACTGAGGGATTCACAAAGGAACCGAAATGTCATTAAATGCCTACTCTCTGTTTTGTCCAATACAGTTTTCCTGACCTCCTCACTTTATTAGGCTGGACTGTCATTTCTAAATACTCTCAATGTGCCAAAGTCTAGCAGCTACTCTTACTTCTTTCTACTTTGCCGTTTAACTTATACAGACCAGACAAAGTTTCAAGACCGTTAAAATCACATCTAAAATAAAACAAACTGATTCTGAGGGATAATCTAGAGTAACCCAGGAAAAAAATAAGTTTTATTGTCTGGACTTTTATAACATTATTTTGACGGCTCAAAGGACACTCTTCTCTTATGTTTTGGTTCTCCACCACATTCTAAAGAATAGAAATTGCCAGAAAACCTCCAGCACAGTGAAGCACCACTATAACGATCATCTCAATGCAATTTTCAAGTAAATACACAAAATGAATAGCAAAATATAAGAACTGCTGTAAAAAATTAATTACAAATGTCTGGAAGAGATAGTAAATGACATAGTAAACCAAAGGAAAAGATCATTTTTTCAGAAAAGGAATGGAGAAAGAAGAAGAAAAAAAAAAAGATTCTGAAAAAATTTTCACAAGACCTTGATAAAGTTGAACCTTTTGATCACAGGGAGAAAGCCTGGTGAATTGAAGTTTCCAACATTTGTTGTATACTACCTTGCACTGTTAAATATTTTGTGTTTACAAAATGTTTACACTTACAAATGTAAATGTTTTACATTTGATGTCTACAAAAATGACCATTAATGTAGAGTTCAGACAAGGATAGTACAAGCTACTTATCAACCTGCTTAAAAAGAAAATAAAAACGATCTACATGGAAGAAATACGCAGAAAGTTTTTCTTACCTTGAATATACCAACCCAATCTTTTGGGTGTGGATGGATATACGGAGTTAAGGTGTAATGACATTCCAGGTGTGCATTAGGAAGATAACTCTTGGCCACGTTTTGAAAGATGACATGGGCAAAGTTGGAAGTCTGTGGGACTTCTTGAAAGGATGTCATTGTGAATCTGAAACAAGTAAATCATACAAGTTGAATAACACCAACTAAAAAAAAAACCTTTAGAAAATACATACCATTTAATGCAAATTACATGGATATTTGCATGCCATAAGCCTTGAGAAGACATATACGTTTTTAATACTGGAACTCCTCCTTAAAAACGTGATTTTCACTGACAAGTTGAGAAATAACTCATTTACAATATGGCTCAGAAAGTTACATGGCAGTTAAAAACTTTAAAAACCAAAATCAAAAACAAACTCTCATTAAAAATAGAAATACCAGGGGGCTGGCCCCGTGGCCGAGTGGTGAGTGGTTAAAGCTTGCGCGCTCCGCTGTAGGCGGCCCAGTGTTTCATTAGTTCGAATCCTGGGCGCAGACATGGCACTGCTCATCAAACCACGCTGAGGCAGCGTCCCACATGCCACAACTAGAAGGACGCACAACGAAGAATATACAACTATGTACCGGGGGGCTTTGGGGAGAAAAAGGAAAAAATAAAATCTTTAAAAAAAAAAAGAAAAGAAATACCAGGCCAGCCCAGTGGCACAGCAGTTAGGTGTGCACGTTCTGCTTTGGTGGCCCGGGGTTCACTGGTTTGAATCCCAGGTGCAGACATGGCACCACTTGGCAAACCACGCTGTGGTAGGCATCCCACATATAAAGTAAAGGAAGATGGGCACAGATGTTAGCTCAGGGTCAGTCTTCCTCAGCAAAAGGAGGAGGATTGGCAGCAGTTAGCTCACGGCTAACCTTCCTCAAAGAAAAAATAATAGAAATAGCATATAACCCAGCTATCCCATTGCTAAGTATTTATCCAAAAGACTTGAAAACAACAATACAAAGAAAATTATGCACCCCTATGTTCACTGCAGCATTATTCACAATAGCCAAGATGTGGAAGCAACCCAAGTGCCCATTGACTGATGAATGGATAAAGAAGATGTGATATTTATATATACAATGGAATACTACTCAGCCATAAAAAAAAGACGAAATCGTCACATTTGCAACCACATGGATGGACCTTGAGGGTATTATGCTGAGCGAAATAAGCCAGACAAACACAAACACTGTATGATTTCATTCATATGTGGAATATAAACAAACTTACAGACAAAGAGAACAAATAAGTGGTTACTGGGGGAAGGTGGGTGGAGGGTGAGCACAAGTGGTGAAGGGGCACACTTATATGGTCTATGAGAAATAATAATGTACAACTGAAATTTCACAATGTTATAAGCTATTATGACCACAATTTAGGGGGGAAAAAACTCAACTCTCCTAGACAGCCTAGAGCTCTGCTTCTTTTTGCAACCAAAAGCAAATGAACCTGAGGTGTTCCTATGCTGAACCCTTGAAATTCATCATTTTCCTCTCTAATCTGACCCATCCCCTCCTCTCCCTTGATTCTAGGCTCCTATAACTGATGCTAATCTCTCTGTGCCTGCATTCCTGACCCATGCTCACAATCCTCAGACCAGTGTTTCTCAACCCTGACTACATATTAGAATCATTAGAGGTTTAAAAAAAAAAAAAAAGGCCAGGACAATGACTTTCCAGAAATGGGACATGTGTGTTTTTTTCTTTTAAAGTCTTTCAAAGTAATCTTAATCCTGTATGCAGCAAGTGCAGAGAACCACTGCTTAAGACTCTGACCCAACCCAACAACTTAAGTCTCCACTACCACCTCTCACTCATTTCCACAGATGGAGACTTAGGCCTTGGGCTTCTGGTACATGCTTGTTCAGATGTAAAATCTCAGCTAGTCTACTTGAAATAGCTCAGTCTATTTGTTCCTCTCTACTTATACAGATTCCACCCTTTCACTCTGAGTTCAATGATTCTACCTTGATTTCCAGTATTTATGTACCCTTTCCACATATTACTGCTGAAAAATAATTTACATATTTTTAAATGTATAGTGTCAATGAAAAACATATTGTTGAAAATCTAATATAGATTCAGTGAACACTCACTGGCTTAGTGAACACTAAGTACTGGTGAGACTGGACTATAAAAATCTGCAAGACTCAAATATTTTCCATATTTTGTTCTCTACTTTTGAAATAAAGGATATAATTGAATATTTACTCAAAAAGGCTATCTACAGTGTGTCACAGACTCAGCACAATCCTTGATTCTACAGTACACATAAGAAACTATGACAGTGACCCTATAGTACTTGGTTCTGAGTCATCAAAACAGGAATCTCTGTAATAATGGGGACAACTAGAACAAGATTTTGCTAACCAAATTAATTTACTTAACAAATCAATGAAGTTTCCACAGGGCAACCACAGCAGTAAGACTCTACTCATATTTTAACAATCATTAAGAAGTCTTTATGGGGCTGGCCCCGTGGCCAAGTGGTTAAGGTCGCGTGCTCCGCTGCAGGCAGCCCAGTGTTTCGTTGGTTCGAATCCTGGGCGCAGACATGGCACTGCTCATCAAACCACGCTGAGGCAGCGTCCCACATGCCACAACTAGAGGAACCCACAACGAAGAATATACAACTATGTACCGGGGGGCTTTGGGGAGAAAGAAGGAAAAAATAAAATCTTTAAAAAAAAAAAAAGTCTTTATTACTAAGAAGATCTAAGACAATATGCTTTTACAACTGTTTCTTTTGCTGACTGTTTGAAATCCTAGGGCAATTTTTAAAGTTTTCAAATAACAAGCACTTTGGAAAATATCCACTTTTCTTCTTGTGCATTCTCTGCATCTGTTCTGGTCAAAGTACTGCTTGACTGAAACAATATACTGGACATCCCATAGAGAGACTGTCAATCTTGAACCTGGAAGCCGCTGTGGTAGAATACCAGGCTGGTTGCCTGTTAGCCTCTCCCCACCTAAGGTTTGCTAGGATTCCAAAGTAAAGAGAGTGCATTAAGCAGCAATCCTCCTGTACCTCTGCACTAACAAGAAGGCTTTACTACCAGCAACCCTATTTCACAGATTAACTGTCGATACTCCCCACGTGATAACCCAAAGCCTTCAGGAAAATGAAAAGGTGGTGTTTACAAACACTGGGAAATCTGCTTTAAAAAACGGAACAGCTATTACTTTGTCTCTTTGAATTGTCTGAGCTAATCTGGGCTCGGGGGATGTCATGATGCTATCAAGTATCTCTTTTCAAGTCAGTGGCTTTATAAAGTGGGAAAAGCCCATCAATCCCAGTTTTGAAAAAAATGTTCACTACTGGTTATAAGATACTAATAAGAGAAACTATAGCTAAATCAATTGAACCAACCTGTTAGACAGAACTACCAAAACTGAGGCAAGAGAATCAGTAACATTTTTCTATGAAGAGAGTGAATATTTAGGTTTCTCTGAGGAAGATATTCAGTAAGGAGAAAATAAGGCTGGCTTAGAATGAGTTTCTCATGTTTTTAATTAAAAGCAGTTTAAGAATGACATTTTTCTTTCTTCAAACTTAACATGTTTCCTAAAGTAAACTAAATCAACAAAGCTGTAATTATTCGTTATAAAACAAGGCAGTGAAGTCTAAACTTTTGTTTAACCTCAATTACAAGAGTATTTTTAAAATCCAAAATCCAACCTCACACTTTTACTTCAATGAAAAGTGTTTAAGATATAAAATAGCTTGAAGGTATACACATATTTATATATGTATATATGCCTATAAATGCATCAAAAGGGACTCAAAAAGTACTCATCATGCAGTTAATAGTCTTTACTCATGAGAGAAATGTGTGAAAAGAGGATTTAAGACTAAAGGTTAATTCAATTGATTGTTTGAATTTTTACAGTGTATACAAATGTATTATTTTCATTGTCTTAAACATACTAACACAAAATTTTATTTTTAAACCCTCCTCCCCAAATTCAAGTTTTTAGTAGAAAACCCTAACATCAGACTTTAAATATAATCACGACGCTTATAAATCTGAAGAGTAAGAAAATTTGTGATCATCCTATTAACCTTCTTAATCTCTCTCCAACACTCCAACCTCTTCAAAAATTTCAGTGTGATTATAACTACAGAAATATTTTATAAAAGTCATTCCACTCCCATTAATCTTTCTTTTTTATTAAATTCCAATATATTTTCTAGTCATAAAAAAGTTAACATGGATAAATGTAATCTAAATGTAATTACAATATGAATCAACCCATTTTAAATAGTAAAATAAAATTTCTAATTTCCATATGTTCCTCTGTTTCACTCCTCACACAGATAAGAAATGGAGTGAAAAGACTGGCAAGCTTATAAAAATGCTGAAATTCACTCAGAATGCCAATGTATCAAGATGCCTTACAGGCAGATTTATACACTACACATGCGCACGCATGCACGCACAAACACACACCCCACCCAGTGAGAAGTAATGTGCAAAGTCACTGCATCACCTTGTGGTAATACTTGGAAGTGTAGCTCCACTAACATTCTGATAAAAAGAACAAACTGTTGCCTCAACTGGAGAAAGGAAATACAGCCGCTACACACAAAGGGAAGCAGAAGCCCCTCTATCATAACAAATTTTGCTCCCATTCTCTCAAGTACATCTCCAGAAGCATGGGTACATTAAGATGCAAGCCAAGACTAAGTAAAAACTTTCCAGTCAAGAATTAAAGGACCAGTCATATTTGGCTGGGATACCAAGTCTGAAATGCACATGCATGCTGCTGGCAGTGCCCTCTTCTAGGCTTCCTACTATATGGCCTCCCAGAGTTCTAACATCTCTAGAGTTCCTTTGCCTATATCATGCTGTAAACTTTACACTATGAACTCTTTGGTCTAAAATCCAATTTTGCTATTTTGGGGTTTCATCAATGTCCAAAGAAAAGATAAATACTATGCAGTGGGCACTCAAGTATCTAGCTAAAATAAACGTGGGGCGGAAGACATTTCAATGTTGTCTTTACTTCTTCCTCTCAGTACTTTTTCAAGCCTCAAATAGATCTGGCTTTTGTGGTAGTATTTTACCAGTAGCTCTTGATCCTTATTTTACTTGTCTGGCCCAAAAATGTAAGTCTTAGTCAATTACAGTAGAAAATAGACCATACTAAGAACTTCTGTGCATTAAACGTTACAGAATCAAATTAGGCTTTTTAATTTGGAATATTTTATATAATTTGCCAGTTCTAACAATTAGAATTCAAAAAGGAAATAAGGTAATTTTGTTCTGTATAATAATATGATTATGGTGATTGTATTTTTTTTTTCCCAAAGCCCTTATCAGTTAAAGAGGCTGAAGTAATTACACATACTAAGTGAAATATCCTAATGTCCAGGGTTTGCTTTAAAAACTCTAAGGGAAAAAATAAATGTGTTGGAGGTGGTAATAAAACAAGATTAGCAAAATGATGGTTCCTTTTACTGTTCGTTCTCCTTTTGTGTATGTTTGAAAATTTCCATAACAAAAGTTAGTGAAACTAGATCAAATAAACAAAGATTAGTAATAAAAACTCCATGTATGACCACTGCAACAGAAACACATCACATGTACTGGTTGACAAACTTAGTGAACGTTTATTAAATCTTCAGCTAAAAATAGGTGAACTTTTAAAATTATCTCCAAACTTCAGTCCTACAGGACACAAAAACATCTGAAGGGAAAATTATGCCTGAGAGTCTAACAGTTCCCAATTATTCATACTTTAGCTCAAACAAAGACCAGGTGGTATATAGACCAGAAAAATGTTACAGGCAAACTTTCTGGGATCCCGGCAGAAGCCAAGCCACCAATCTGTTAATCTGCACTCTTACAGACATCCCTATCTCCAGAACTCCTTACACATGAGTGCCACTACACTCTGCCCAGCTGTCACTCACACTACTTTTATTTACTTTTTAAGTTGTTTTAAAAGTTGGTTTCTAAAAAGCTATGATCGTGGCCCATACATAATAGAGGGGAGGGAATTTTTATCTTCTTCTAAGGGTTTATTTGGAGCAAAATAAACTTTAAAAAGCCAGAAGTGCATACAGCCAAAGTTTTACTCAGTAATATCCAAATTCCAAAAGAATACAAGCCAATAAACTTCCCATGTGAGATAATTCCCCCAAAGAGGTAGAAAAGGACCATCGTTAGGATCTTTCATAAATATTTAACACCATTAAAAAGGGTGAAACTTAGAATTCCAAAACACCTATTACTTTGTTAAGGAAAAGATATTTACTGGTTAAGTCTAAAAACAAATGGCTCAGCCATAATTGTAAACAGAGGTGTGCAATTTAAGAATATGATGACTAGAAAATAAAAACTACAATAGGATGTTCTTTGAACTTGCAAAAAAGAAAAACCTAGTAAGTCATTTCTAACATAATCAAGCAATCCTTCAAGAAATCACGTCTACCAGCGACAAGAACAGAACGAAGGCCTGGCCTCCGCCCCTTCTCCATACCCGAACAGCACTTCGAGGGCAATCAGCCCACTTTGAGATTAACAAGTTACTCAAAAAACCTCTTTAAATGCTTTTGGAATCGAGCACCAGAATTATAATTAGCGATTGTTCGTGCACAGTTCGTAGAAATTTTGCAATCAGTGCAATGCAGAGAGTTGAAAAATTAAGACGTATTTTCCCATCTGAATCCCTGACACAACAGCAATTCATAACTACTTTGTGAAACCTAAAACTTAGTATATGTAGAAAGTCAAATGCCAGTGTTTTCAAACAAAACTATTACCAATATGGCAATACATATTTATCAATAGTTTTCTACACATATACACATACATACATACACACACACACACCCCCCCTAATCCCTAACAAAGATTCCCCGAAGCGACGAGCGCATGTCGCGCCTGTTGGGACTTGTCCAACAACCCGCGGACCTGCGGGGTGTTGGGCGATGGGGAGAAAGAGTTGTGCAATCAAGAAAAGTCGCCTAAGCAAAAAAAGATGTGACGCTCCTGGAAAGATTTTTTAAGGTCCCTTCGAGCACCAGGCGGAGGGGCCACTCATACACTGACGAAGAAGAGCGGTCACTAAGTGCGCAGCCCAGGCGAAGTCGCAGATCAGGCCAGAAGAGCTAACTCCGCCCGCGGCCCCCAACGGAGGCGGCGCAGGGAGTCTCCGCCTCCTCCTCCGCCTCCAGGGCGACTCAAACCAAAACACTTGGGTTTCACTCCGCACCGAAAACCCGAGCGTCCTTTCCGGACTCGGTCCAGATGTTTTCCCAAGCTCACCTACGCCGGCCGCAAACCCGGCGACCGCAAAACGCTCACCCTAGAGCTGAGCCTTGGGCAAGAGAGTTTCTTCCTCGGGGGTCACCCGCGTCCCTCGCCCCCCGCCAAAGGGACCACGTTCCACGCACCTCCCAAATCGGAAAGGCCTATATCCCGGGGCCTCCCGGCCGTGGGGGACGGGCACCCGTCGCTTTTCCCAACTCCACTGCTAACCGAGGTCACCCACGCCCCCGTCACAATCGCAGTCCGGGAGGAAAGGTTTGTCCTTGGGAAGGAAAGCATCACAGTTTGGCAGCATCGTCACCACAGAGACCGGCCAGGCCCCGAGACTCCAGGGGCTGGGGGGGTGTATCACAAGCCCACAAAGAGCTCCAGCGGGGGTCTGCCTCGCACAAGGCGCTGGGGGGAGCTGGGGAAGGCGCTTACCAGTGAGAGGCTCCCGGACAGAGCGGGAGCGTCAGAGAGGCTTCCGAGCCTGAGCGACCATCAGCCGCCTAACCTCTTCCGCCACCACTGCCTCTCTCCACCGACCGGCTACACCTCCCTTCAGGGCCAAAAGCCGGCGCCACGTCACTTCCGCGTAGGGGCCCGCCCCTTCCGCCGCCGCCGCTGCGCTGGGTTGGCTGGGCGCGTCCGCTGAAACATTGTTTTGGGCCCCGCGGCCCTTGCTAGCCCCGCGGCCGGCGGGCGGCCGGCGGACGCAAACAGGTCCAAGTCGGCCTTTTCCCTCGGCCCGGCTCCTCCGTCTCTTTCTTGGGCCTCGCCGTTTTCTTTCAGAGAGCTAGTTGCAGCCAAACAGGGTCCGTTTGGATTTGCATTTTTGATTATATAATTTTCTCTTTGACCGGAAAGTTAAGTAACTTACCACTTAGATGGAACGGGTAGCCCAGAGGTTTGAACTGTTCCCATGTCATTGCCTGGATCTTAAAAATGTGTCTAAGCGAATCCTTTATTTTATAAACCAGAAAGTAAAGAAGCATAGAAGTGAGGGAGCGACCTCACGGTTAGGGCTGCAACCCTAACCCCGAGGCTCTCTCCCGACTCCTGGTCCAGTCCCGTGCTCGTTTGGTTTCGTTCCCTGTAAAAGGGCGGTTTCTCCTTTTCAGTTCTGATGCTCTCTGATTCTGTTTCCCCTTGCTCCAGCCGTGGCCTCTTTCTACCCGCATTGCTGTGGATTAACTGCTTTTGTTCTCTGTGTTATTTTGTGTGTGAATTTTGTCCTGTATTCTGTTCAATAATAATTTCTAAAGTCACTTTTGGCTGTCACTATATCTTAACTTCCTGTAGGAGGCTTACAGTTTGAATCCTAACTCCACGGAAGCAATGTGTTGTGATGTAATTCATCGTATTCCTGTGTTGCCGTAAAACCCTGATAAAATTTGCAGTATCACCAGTGAAGAAAGGATAATAAGTTAGATCACATTAAACGCTGAAGCACCTTCTCAGTACAGAACATACAACATCCTCTTTCAAATCCTTTGGTCTTCGCTTCCCAGTATTTAATATGACGGCACCTTCGATAATATAGGTTCTCAATATTTGCTGACTGATTTGTTTCATATATATGAAATCTTTGAACTTGGTCTCGTTCTGTGTATCCTACTTGATCTTAGAATTTCAGAAGAATCTTTATAGGTCATTAGACCCAACCTTCTTATTTTACAGGTGAAGAAAAAGATGTGATAGTCATTGTCAGTAACGACTAGTGTCGCTGCCAGCAACCTTATAGTAATGCAAAATAACTGTGTCCCTTAAGAAATATAAATATAGCAGTTAACTTTATAAGCACAGTTTTCCAGAGGTGTCACTCTATTTTTTAATCACATTACGTATTTACATGTAATAAATTTCTAGTTACCGGGGCTGGCCCCGTGGCCGAGTGGTTAAGTTCGCGCGCTCCGCTGCAGGCGGCCCAGTGTTTCGTTGGTTCGAGTCCTGGGCGCGGACATGGCACTGCTCGTCAGACCACGCTGAGGCAGCGTCCCACATGCCACAACTAGAAGAACCCACAACGAAGAATACACAACTATGTACTGGGGGGCTTTGGGGAGAAAAAGGAAAAAATAAAATCTTTAAAAAAATAAATAAATAAAAAATAAATAAATAAATTTCTAGTTACCACCAATTTTCAGTTAGTGAAATCAGAAAAACAATATGCTTAATAAAAGCCATAATTGGAAAATATTTTTATTTTCTTGTTTTTAGTAATTTTTTGAGATTTTAGATCTTATTTTCCCCACAAAGGTATTTGTTTAACAACTGTACCTTGCTTTAATCCTTTTAACAATGATGTTGAGCCAGGTGGATTTCAGAATTCAGAATTTTTCAGACTTTAGGAAAGTGTACTTTGTTATATGACATCCCACAAGGGCTGGGGCAGCACTCCAGAATCAAGTTAACATTTTTTCAGGAAAACTTATGACTATCACACTACTAAGTAGGATAAATGAAGTGTATAGACTTACTTCAGTTCAGATCAGGTTTTGCCTCTTTGCCGCTATGAATTTAGACCAAGTCAAGTTTTTTGGGGTTTTTTTGAGGAAGATTAGCCCTGAGCTAACATCTGCCAATCCTCCTCTTTTTGCTGAGGAAGACTGGCCCTGAGCTAATATCTATGCCCATCTTCCTCTACTTTATATGTGGGACGCCTGCCACAGCATGGCTTGCCAAGTGGTGCCACGTCCACCCCCAGGATCCGAACCAGCAAACCCTCGGCTGCCGAAGTGGAACGTGCGCACTTAACCGCTGTGCCACCAGGCCGGCCCCTAGACCAAGTCAGGTTTTATTGACAAATGAGTTTAGGTCAGAATAGGTTTTGCCACCAAATGTTAAAAAACATTTGATTTTCAAAGCTTTTTGGATTTCAAAATAGTGAATAAGGGATTGTAGACCTGTTCAGAGAATTATTGAAAAGTAAATCCCTCAGCATACCATGATATTTCTGGAGCAATTACAATTTCAAAGAATTTCTTGGCAGTTGTCCTAACCTATCACATCACGTACCACCTACTCTATGTTTTTATTGGGAAAATATCTAAAAGACACTGTTCCTCTATTAGAAGAACTTATGATAACAAAGGGAAGAAAATAAATGAATTCATGAAAACATAGGTGACTAAAGTGTAAAATGTAGTATAAAAATAAAATTAAAAATGATAAGAAAGGATAAGATATTCAGAGATGGGAGACTTCAGTTTAGGCTTGTGTGAGCAGGACACTTTCTTTGAGGAGGTAGGCCTCAACTGTTAAGTAGGGTTTTTTGGGGTTTTTTTTTATTTTTGAGGAAGATTAGCTCTGAGCTAACCTCTGCTGCCAATCCTCCTCTTTTTGCTGAGGAAGACTGGCCCTGAGCTAATGTCGGTGCCCACCTTCATCTACTTTATATGTGGGATGCCTGCCACAGCATGGCTTGCCAAGTGGTGCCATGTCCGCACCCAGGATCCCAACCGGTGAACCCCGGGCTGCCAAGAAGCAGAAGAACAAACTTAACCGCTGCGCCACCGGGCTGGCCCCTGAGTGGGGTATTGATGAAGAGACAGAAGGAAGACTTTCAAGTCAGGATGTAAGAGCTCGAGAAAATGCGTTAGGTGAGGAGAAGACTGTTAACAAAAAATAATTCCCATACACAAGCTACACTGCTTTCTGAGATCAGAAAAGGTACAGAAAGGGCTCATGTAGAGAAAATAATTAAAAAGGCACAAATGGGACGATTAGGTGGTACAAAATGGGTTGAAAGTTAGAAAAATTGAGTCCAAATAGGCATGTTCTAGAAATATTACAGGTTTTGAAAGCAAGTAAAATGAGTTGTTCTCGCCTTTCGGAGCAGTGATTTTCTTTGGTGTTTTTATTAAAGATTCTTTTGCCAGAAATTATTCTTCCTTAAAAAATAATATATCTGTGAACCTTTGTTTTCTAAAAAAAGAGCTTTTAAAGATGGGATTTGAATAATGGTAGGTTTTGGACAGACAGAAAAAGGGAGGATTCAAAACACTTTAAAACAGACTTGTTTATTTTCTCTTACCCTGTGTTAGGAGATAGTTTTGGTGTACTGCTTGCTCCTTATGACTTCCCTACCATTGCTCTCTCAGATGTTTGTAAAAACTTTGCTCCTTTGAGGCGCTTGTCAATCAGTTATAATCCCCCCTTTCCTCCTTGTTGCTGTCATCTGCTGATCTCCAAGTCACTCTTCCTCATTCACTGAAGACTCACCTGGTACCCAGCCTTCCTCTCCATTCTAAGCCCCTCAGTGGCACTCAATGAGATTAAAATTAAAAGGCCAACATCCTGGCCTTTTAATTTCTTGAATCCCTCGTCTCCGTTAATCTCCTTCACTCCACTCCAGAGGTCTATTTCCATGCTCGTACTTGGACTGTTTCACCTTCAAAATCGAGCATCTTGCTCTTTGACAGCAACCTCGTATTCTCCTAACTTGCTTATTCACATAAGCCCACTGTATCTATTTTTCAGTCTCATTGGGATCTCTAATCCGTTGAGCTTTTTCTCCTTTTAATACTTTTCTCATTATCCAACTCAGAGTCCATGGACTATCATTAACATAATTTCCAGTACCCTAAAATCCCTTGATTTTTCATCTTGCAGATTAAGTGCAATTTCCTACAACAAACATGTTACAGACTCTCTGGTCATCATATGCTTAACCACTAAAGGTTACGTCTGAGAATACTAAGCAAAAACTTTGACATTAAAATTGGGTGTCTTGGGAAGTTTCTTGCACTATCAAGGAGAGAAACTATGTAATTCACGATACTAAGAAACAGAGCCTGCAGAGGTTTATGCTTTAGTTAGACCTTTGCCCCTCCTCACTCCTAACAGTGTTCTTGTTCCTTGTGCAACCCAGAGGTCACTGGAATGTAAATATTCTCTAACCTCCCCTCCTTATCTTACAGAGAAGAGTAATAGCCAGCATAGTACTTTGAATTCTTAAGGTATTTAAGTCAATAGGTTTCTTTCCTCCCGGTGTTTTTAATTACATACCTTTCATTTTTTTGAGTCACTTGCATATCAATGGTAATTAAAGTTAATAAAAGTTATTTTAAGAAATGTCATCAAGATAATTTTTTAAAGTTTTAATTTTAACAAAGTCTGAATCAATATTTTAGGTTAAAATGTGATTTCATTTCCACAGATCCCCTCCCACCTTCTCAGGAACTCTACATCATCTTTCTTATATTTCAGCTCTCCATCTTCACTGGATATTTCCCATTGTCTTTTCAACATGCTCATCTCTTCCATTTAATTTTTTCAAAATTCTCCAGCTCCATACTTCCCTCCAGCTACTACTGTCTTTTGTCGTCACCTTCACAAGCAGACTTCTCACTACTAAAAAGAATTGTCTATATTCCACTCTGTCATTTCCTAACCTTTCTTACTCCATTCTGGATGCTGCCCCCATCACATCAAAACAGGTTGCATTAATATAGTAAGGTGCATAATATACACTAGACAGGCAAATCCATCTTAACATTCATGTGCATCCTGTGGATGCTAACCTGGTGTCTGACCGTATTCCGTGATTTGCCTGGGACTCAAAAGATCCATGAAAAGGGGGGCTGGCCCCGTGGCCGAATGGTTAAGTTCGCGCACTCCGCTGCAGGCGGCCCAGTGTTTCGTTGGTTCAAATCCTGGGCGCGGACACGGCGCTGCTCATCAGGCCACGCTGAGGCGGCACCCCACATGCCACAACTAGAAGGACCCACAATGAAGAATATACAACTAGGTACTGGGGGCTTTGGGGAGAAAAAGGAAAAAAATAAAATCTTTAAAAAAAAAAAAAAAGATCCATGAAAAGGAATTTGAATTTTGTCCATGATTGGAGAGTTCCATCATTTCCCTGATTGATACCCAGCCAACTTTATAAAACATTAAAACATTTCTGAGGGGCTTAAAATTTGGAGTAGGGGGAGGGAATTTGGGGATTATTGTCATGCCTATTATCAATTTGTTGCCTCTCAGTTCTAAATGCACCCTTTTTGCCTTGCTGCCATGCTGAGAAAATGCATCCAGGACCTTTGAATATTTTTCCTTGCCAGCTGGCATGATATTAAGCTTTGTCAGTAGGAAGTGCTAGAGAGACACTGAAAGAGGAAAGGATTTTGTTTCCTGGTTCTTGTATACTCACTCAACAGACTCCTGCAGCATGTATGACTTCTCCAGTGTCCATCTACTGCAGCCTGCTCAGCTTTCCCAGTGTCCAGCTCCGCAGTGCCTGGGGCTTAAGTCGCTGATCCCTGCAGTGCATGGTAGCTAGCGGCACCCAGCAACTTTACCCCCAGGCTTCCCCTCTGGGTAGTTGTATGGCAGAGTGCCTGCAGTGAAATCATTCTCCAAGAACAACTTTCCCCAGAACCCTAGAGGGCAAATTTCCAACAAGTTCCAGAAGGCAGATTTCCAGCAAGATGCAGAGGGCAGATTGCCAGCAAGTTCCACATAGTGGCTGTCCAGCAAGTTCCAGAAGGTGGACTTCTGGCAAGTTCCAGAGGGTGAATTTCTAGCAAGTTCCAACAGCTCAGCAACACAAGGACTTCTCTCTGAGATTCTCTGTGGGACTTCTTCATTCAGTGATCCATAGCCGTGCCGTCTGCAAGGTCTGGATCTCAGCCCTGGAGGTGCTCTTGCCTGGCATGTATGTCAGCCATGGAGATAGTGTCTGCTCCTTATATCTGCTATTCTTAAAGTCTTTAGAGTTCTCTATACTCCTTACTAGTCTGGTTACTCCAGTCCCCTGCTATAGTTAATAACTCTTTATATTAAACTTTCCCTGTTCAAATCACTGTGTGGTTTCTCTCTACTGATTGGACCCAGACTGACACAATCACTATTTCCCTTCCTTTAGCTCCATAGGTAGAACCTATCTTGATTATTTTTCCTTCTTCTCCTTAAGTAATTGTTAAATGAGTTAATTTAGTTCTGACCAGCTAGGGTTATTGCCATGTAGCTCTTTGTTGTATTGCAATTTTGTACTGCTATTTGATGTTAATTATGATGCATAGAGGCTAGAATTTCTTCTGTAACATAGTTTAGGTTGTAGAATTCAAGGAATGATGATTTATTACCATTTAGCATTGGGTTTCCTAGAAGAAAGAAATGCTTTTATTCTCAGAAGAGGCCATCCTATGATGAGCCTGCCATGAGGACACAGGGAAAAATGAAATTATTACTAAGTACTTATGTTGAGTGTCTTTAGAAAGTGACTTATAATACCTTTTATCAGTTAATTGTGAAAATTGCCTTTTGAGATTGGTTAGTGTGATATAGCAAGTTCTAAGATGCTAAGAATAGACAAAATTCCCCTTCTTGAATTCTTCCTTTTCTACGCTTTTCTCTCTCTTTCAGGTGCCCTTTCCCAGATTCAACAAACCCTACCTGCTCAGGCACCAGGCAGTTTTTCTTGTCCAGGAAAAAAAAAGAAACTGAGTCTCAATATTAATCCCTATGACTGTGAGGGACTTAATCCAAATATGAGGATCTCAAAATAAGACTTGTAAGCATAAAGCAATGAGGCTGTCTTGGGAGTTTTTCACGCATCCATGGGGACAATCTCTTTAAGGAAGGGATCCTCCTTGTGCTTTTTAAATCACACTCGCTGTCATTCCAGGAGAACCTTCCTCTACCCCATATCCTCTTCCAACTATCATCCTATTTTTCTTCATGTCTTGCCAACTTAACCTCTTTAAAGACCAATATATATGACAAGGTAATATATTTAAGAGAATAACCTATTTTTTTCTTGGTATTTTCCCCTTCTATAGCTTGCCACTTTTCCAAACGTTGCCCCCTATCAAGCTCATAGTTTTGTTGCCTTAAGGAGGGATATAGAAGGGAAATATTTCTGTGTCTGTTTCCAAAATCTCAAGCCCCAAAACAGGGAGAAGATTTAGGCCACAGAGCACATGGCTTGAAGAGAAGTCAGGAGCAGGGGGATAATCGTGGAGGGAGAAAATATAGCATCCTCCCCAACTCTAGAAATAGATTTCTCTGGGCTGGAGAAACGTGGAAGAGTACATCTAGGCGGACAAAATCCCTCAGCCTGTCTAACCTTCCTGGGTCTCCAAACATCCCCTGCCCCATCTTAGTACTGAGTAATATTCTAAAATCCTGACAAAACTGGAATTAGGGGACTCAGAAATTGCATTGGTGAAATGTATCAATATGTTTTTCTACAGACTTGAGTTCTGTAAAATATTCATTCTCTACATGTTCATTAACCTTGCATCCCCACTTCTTCACTGACCATTCTTTCTTCACCTCATGCAAAGTGTTCACCTCTACCAGTCCACTGAAAGGTCCTATGATAAGCTCATCAATAACCCTCAGATTTGCCAACTTTCCCAATTTTCAATTCTCAGACCTTACCCCACAGACTTTTCAACCAAGAAATCAATATTATTGACACTATTGTCCACTCCTTCTTTCTTGAAGCATTTTCCTACCTCCTCTCTGTGACACAATTGCAGCCTAGTCTTTCTTTTTTTTGAAAACTCATCAATTTCATTTGCAGGCTTCTCATTTTGCAGTTGCCCCTAAAAATACTGATCTTCCTCAGAGCCTAGCCTTCTGTCCTTTGGGCTTTAAATCATTTCCTATTATTAGTGCATATTTTCAATTGCCAAATATACTAGTACTTTTGTTAATAACTACCAGATCTATATCTCCAGCCTAGGCTTTCCTCCTGACATCAGCCCCATATAGACATTGCCAATGGGGTGTCACACAAATATCTTAAACTCAGTGTTTCTTAAAGTGGATTTGTAATCCTTTCCTCACCTCACCCCCGCTTCACCTTTACTTACCTTCTGTACCAATCAAGTTCCTGGCAGGAAACAGATTACACACTCAAGAAGTCACTGAAGAGAGGTTAGTGAAGGGTTTAAGAGTTTCAGTAAGGGTTTGCTAGCAACAGAGAAGAAGCTGTTATCCCTGCTTGTCCTAAGGGTGCTACCTGCATATGGAGGAAGGGCTGCCTGACAGAAGCTGTGGCCACACCATTACCAAACTGTGACCTGTCTCCATAATCTCCTGCTAACACCAACCCGTTGGCCAAACCCAACCAGAAAACAGGTCAGCTTTGTTTTTTGTTTTTTCACGTGAGGACCACAGGTTTATTAGGGGCTCCACGCATACACACTGGCAGCATCACGTGACAACGGCATGGTTACTCAGTACACACAAGATGGCCTCCACCAGCTGTTAGGTCTCAGAGGCAGTGGGGTACAGTCTCCTCCCTTGTGGCCCAGACCCAGCAGGATGCCTTCCTCCTGGGCACCTGAGGGAGGGGGTTGCTGGGGGTGAGCTTCAGGCCTGGACTCCAGGAACTGCAGCATCAGTGGCTGTTTCAGCACCTTCAACCAGCTGGTCTTGCGGATCTTGGTAGCCCAAAACATCTCATCCACGACTGTATAAACTTTGTAGAAGTTGAACACCAGGCCTAATTCACAGACATTGTGGAAATACTTGTTTAAGACCTCAACGAAGTGGTGGATGGCCTCTAGGTGTGCCAGGTTGTTGTCGTTGACGTCGACGCAGATGCAGAAGTAGAGGCCGGAGTAGAAGTAGTAAATGATCTTAACGTTTCAGAACTGCACAAAGTTGGTGTGTTTAGGATCTTGGATGGTGATCATGGTGGTGTGCACCTCCTCCATCAACTTCTGTTTCTCATCATCATCAAACTGCGTGTACCACTTGGTCAGGCACGTCTTGCCCATCTGGTTCTGGATGAGGGTGAAGCAGACCATGAAACTAGAGGTCAAAGGATCCCAGGTGATTCAGTCCACAAAAGTCGGCTTCCTGTGACACAAAGTAGTAGGGTAAAGGGTGGAGAATAGCTCTGGTGGAGCAAATGGAGAATCACCAGCACATTGACTCAATGAACGGCACCACCAACGATCTAGTCTCTCTGGCCAGGAACATGGGAGTTTTTCTCAACTCCTCTCTCTTACTTATTCTACTATATCCAACCAGTCACCAAAACTTGTACATGTTACTTTCTGAATGTTTTTCACATTCATCCCTTCCTTGCCATTCCCTACCAGTGTTCCAGCTCAGGTCTTTGTCTCTTCTCATCTTGATAAATGCATGCATCTCTTATCTGTCTCTCAGCTTCTAGCTTCAAACCATCCCCACACCATCCCTTCACACTGCTACTGAAGTTATCTTTCTAAAAAGCTAATCTCTAAGCCCTTTTTTTTTTGAGGAAGATTAGCCCTGAGCTAACATCTGCTGCCAATCCTCCTCTTTTTGCTGAGGAAGACTGGCCCTGAGCTAACATCCATGCCCATCTTCCTCCACTTTATATGTGGGACGCCTACCACAGCGTGGCTTACAAAAGCAGTGCCATGTCCACACCAGGGATCTGAACCGACAAACCCCGAGCTGCTGAAGCAGAAAGTGTGCACTTTGCTGCTCCACCGGGCCAGCCCCTCTCTAAGCACTTTAATGGCAGGCCTTTCCCCCTAATTTTTAATGTTCCCTTTTAATTTAAAATTTGTAAATTAATTACCAAAATACCATAAATCCAAGGAAAGTCAGACTGTATTGATGCGTTAAATAAAATGTGAAATCTTCTAAAGAGGTAACCATGGTTAACTTGGTTTTATTTTTCTAGATAGGTTTTTTCCCCTAGCTTTATTGAGTTATGATTGACAGATATGGGGTTTTTTTTAACTTTTTATTTTGAAACAATTATGGACTCAGAGGAATTTGTAAACAATAGCACGGGGAGTCCTCCGTACACTTCACCCCAGTGTTGTGAGCTGAACTGTGTCCCCCAAAAAGCTACGTTCAAGTCCTAATCCCGGTTACCTATGAATGTGACCTTATTTGGAAATAGGGTCTTTTCAGATGTAATCAAGTTAAAACAAGGGCACACTGGACTAGAGTGGGCCCTAATCCAATGACTGGTGTCCTTATAAAAGAGGGAAATTTGGATGCAGACACACACCCACAGAGAACACCATGTGACAACAAAGGCAAACGCTGGAGGCAGGCCAGGAATGCCAAGAATTACTGGCAACCACAAGAAGCTGGGGAAGAGGCAAGGAAGGATCCTCCTCCAGAGCCTTTGGCGAGAACGTGGCACTCTGACTATGGGCTTCTAGCCTCCAGAAATGTGAGAGTAAATTTCTGTTGTTTTCAGTCACCTGGTCTGTGGTGATTTATTACAGCAGCCCTAGGAAACTAACACACTTGGCTTCCCCGAATGGTAATGTTTAACTACAGCATAATATTGAAGCAAAGAAATTGACGTTAGCACAATATTGTTAACTAAACTACAGGCCTTGTTCCAATTTCACCCCAGATTGGTTTTTTAATCACAGACAAGTGCATACACACACACTTGCATTGCTTTTTTAAGTTCCTTAGTTTTTAGTTTAAAGTTTAACTGTTGGTAGGATATATGACAGACAGAGGATTTTTATATAACGTGCACCCTAAAATCAAGAAAAAGGCTAACCAATGGAAAAAATGAGTTAAAATACATAAATAGGAAATTCATAGAAGGAAAAATATAAATGGCTAATGAACTCATGAAAGATGCTGAGCTTTGCTATCATCAAGGACATACAAATTAAAATCACAATGAAATATTTTTCACCATTAAATTGTCACAAATATAGAAACCAGTAAAAGAAATACTCGTACTCTGTTAGAAGTGGGATGTAAATTGGTACAAAACTTTTTAGAATACAGTTTGGCAGTATCTATAAATTTCAAAATATTTGTACAATTTGGCCCAGCAATTGCACTGCTAGGACTCTTGGAAATACTTACATGTATGCACAAAGATAATATCTAACAGAACACTTACTGAAACATTGTTTTGGGTAGGGAAACACTGGACAATCTAAACATTTATCAATAGGGGAATGGGTAGATTAATTGTGATATGCTCATATTATGCAGCCATTAAAAGAATGAATTAGACAAACAATCATATATTGGTAAATGAATGAAGAAAATAATAGAACGACAGGCATCAGAGAGGCTGTGTTTAAAGAACGTAGGTTCTATCTTGATTCACAATCCTTACTCCACCACTTACTTTGCTCTGGGAACATTGGATAATTTCAATAGTTACATAACCTTTGAACTTCGGTTTCCTTGTAGGGAAATGAAAATAATAATGTTAGTCTCTATCTCCCAGGGTTGTTGTGAGCATTAAGTTAGTTAATTCATATAAGCATACATTAAAATAGTATCTGGTACTCAACAATTGTTCAGTAATGTTAGGTACGTGTCATTATTATTGTTTATGTAAAATATATATATACGTTATCAATACTTTAGATAGATACATACATACATGTTAAATTGTGACTTCCTCTGGGAAGGAGTGTAACTTTCACCTTTAATAATATAGATTTCTATATCATGTACAGAAGCAGTTGACTTTTATTATTGTTCTTGGCCAATCGACATCTGAAGCACCTCATTATTTCTGGAGAATCACATATGTCATGAAGCAGACCAAGTATCCCACTGTAGAAACTGAAATGCAAGATTCATGCCTTCCCATCCTCCCTTGTGGTCAGGGCATGGGGTACACCAGTCAGATGCTTACAGAATCCATTCTGCCCCAGCAGAGGTAGCAGCTTGGTGGCAGCCATATTCTTTCTCCAGAGGAAGAGAGAGCAGCAATTGCAGCATCAGTGGAGTTGGCAGAACCAGCTGTGAGGTCGACGGGGACAGGGCAAGGAGCTCTTCACAGGACGTGTTGAGCAGTATGATTTTCAAGCCTTCCCAAGGATCTGTGAGCTACCCATTATCTTTTTAATTAAGACCTTTTCCCTAAAGTAGCCAGAGTTGGTTTCTTTACTAGAAACTAAGAATACTGGCTGATGGAGTATATTTGTGTGATTTTTTTAATTGAGATATAAGATTATATTAGTTTCAGGTGTTGATAGAGTATATTTTTGAAATATAAAAACCTCCCCAACTTTTTGTTATGAACAATTTCAAACATACAGAAAAGTTAAAAGAATAGCAAAATGAATACTTGAATACCATCTATCCAGATTCAACAATTAGTAATGATTTGGTATGTTTGCTTTATGGGGGTGTGTGTGTATGTATTTTTTTGCTGAACATTTGAAAGTTAGTTGCAGGCACTTAAGTAAAACATAGCCTATGAATGCTGTGGCCATTACCATAAATAATAAAATAATTCCAATGTTCCACATTGGATATTGGATATGCCACAATTTCCTCATATATCGGGGCCATTATCAAATTTCCTCAAAGTCCCAATAATGCCTTTGGTACCTATTTTTCTTCAAGCCAAGTTTGTATTTGGTTATATCTGTTTGGTGTCTTTTTGTAATTAAAAAAATGTAATTGAAAAAATAAGGGAATATACAGGTTTTGGTTCTTCTTTTGTTGGTTTCTACTTAACGATTGAGAAGATAAATTGGGAACTCCCAGTTATCAAGCACAAATCTTATGCCAAGCTTATGAGAGGTGCTAGGCATATCAGTATGAATAGGACAACGTCCCTGACCTCAAGGATGCAGGCCCTCTGTGTTTCTCCAAATACGTACAATTTGTTGGTGTCATTTTTAACCAGCTTAAGGTACAGATAGAGACAGGGGTTATCAGAGTTCATCATTTCCTTTGCTCAGAGCCACGTTATGGAGTGGGAGAGCTGAGCAAGGCTGGTTGCACACGTCTAATAATTTATCTTCCACTACCTTCTGAGTCCTATATTAACTTCTCAGGGTAGCAATCAAAGCCTGTCCCAGCCTGATTCCAATCTAACCTTCCAGCCTCAACTCTCACCACTTCCTCTTACAGAACTCAGACTGGACCCACAATTTCTAGAGTATGCTTCATGTTTTCCCGTCTGAACATTCTACTGAAATGTTTTTCCTCCTACGTCTATCTTCAAACCCCCACTCAGACTGCAAGACCCAAAGTATACGCCACCCATTCAGTAAAAACATTCTAGAGTCTACTTCCAAGTAGAAAAAAGTTTTCCTTCTTTTTTCCTCTTGCTTTTATATCTCCTGTTTTGCTTATCAAGTTGTGTTATATGTTATTGTATTGTGCTTTTCTCCCTACTAAGTAAACTCATTGAAGACAAGAACTTTAATTATTTTATTCTTTCCCATACTGCCTGTAATCAATTTTTGTGAATTTGTTTATAATTATCACACAGCTCTGAGAGCAATTTGAGAATGATTCTAGCAAAACATCAGGATTAAAAGGAACTGTAGTGAAAATAAGATTCAAGTGGTTGATTTTATATATCTGGGATTCTTCACATCAAACCTCACATCCTTGGGGAAGCCCTCTGAGGTCCTCCCTAGCTAAGGCACATTACCCCCGTTATAATCTTTCAACACCATATACATTTTCTTTATCCACATTTTGTAATTATAAGTTTCTTTTTGTGGTATTTCATTAATATCTTTCTCCATCACTAAATAGAAAGTTCTGTGAGGTAAAGGATCCTATTTGGTTTTAATCATTATCATGTCCCCAGCACCTGGCAAAGTGCCCGGCGTCTCATAGGCATTTTATAAATATTTGTTGAATGAATGAATGATAAATGAATAGGTATTGTATTATCATGGTGCCTTGGAGTCAAAAGTTTACAAAGGGCAATACTAATAACAACATAAGAAATAGTCCCAGGAAAGTGATCAGATCTTAAGCTACACAATAATACCTATATATCATGCTCTGTGCAATGCACCATTCTTGGATGATCATAATTTTTAAAAATTGCATGTGAATTAATTTACTAGAAAATCAGTTTAGGTCTATTTTTATAAACCTGCTGCTGCTTATTCTAGGAATAGTGGGATTTTGAAAAAAACACATTTTCCATATATATGTATGTGTATATATATATGTAATATAATACACATACACACACTCACACACACACACACACGACCTTCTTTAATTGGCTTATTAAAAACTGCTTTTACATTTGTAAGAAAATTACCTTGTAGCCTGGATCAATGATTGACAGTATGTCTAATCCAAAGAAAATAAGGTGGAGATTTAGCAATTATCTGATTCATGTGATAAAGACATTCAGTCAACACTATAAACAAAAAAATAAAGGTGTCTAAATTAGCAGCTTATTTACATTGATCATATCTTCTGGGTGATTTATAAATCTTCCTTTTCCCTATGAAGAGAGTAAGCACAGTTATAGATTTTTTATTGTCTACACTTATCATTAGAAATAATGAAGAAATTTCCTTTTCAGAGCATTTTTCATACTCTCCAAAAGAGTCCCACGCCTTAGACTCCAGTACAAGTCCTGTCTTTGTCACACAGCTAAGGTCACATGTTGTTAACATTCCTTATCAAGGAAAAAGCCTCGTTGTGTGTTTTCGATTTTCATTTCTGACACTTAATTAGAATTAATGAAGTTACCCCCTTTCCAGATTGCAAGAGCTGCCAGGACTTCTGAAACTACTAGAAAGAATGATGAAATCTGTGACTTTTCTCACATGAGGCCAAGTGACATCAGACACATTAATCCCACATGTGTAGTTGAGAGCCTGTGTGCCTCCCTGTCTGTGGGGAAGAGGCCAAGGGAACCTAAGGCGTGATCTTTGGCAGCTTTATGCAAGACAATGGGCGTGAAGAAAAATGTTTGTAAAAGAACGCATTCGAATGCCTGGTACCTCTCGGTGGGATCACCACATTGTCAAACAGTAAAGGAATGTTTAAATACAAATAAATTATGCTTTCCCTGAATGAATTCTCCTCTCTGGTGTGTAATGCTGGATGTGTGCTTGGGAGTTCCACGTCTGAGTGAGTGTTTCATTTCTCACTTATGGGATTCAGCTCACCTCTTGGCACCCATGGTGCAGTAAACAACGGCTTCCAGATGCCAGAAGTACACTCCTGCCAGCAGCCAGCAGATGGCTGTGCAGATGACAGACATGATGTCTTTACACACAGCTCCATCCTGGGCTGACTTGTTTGATTTATGTACTTATTTGATCTTTGATACATACAAAAGCTTCAAAGCTTAGATATAAACTATGTGATTTCTTTTGTATGTATTTTTACCCAAGGGTGTGTTTCTAAGATTCATCTGTGTTGTTGCTTGCAGCTGTAGCTCACAGATTCATTTTCACTGCTGTATAAAATTTCATTTGACGATAGCAAAACTGATGAATTCATTCTAAAGTCCCCGAATATTTAGGTTGCTTAGTGGGTTTTATTTTTTGGTTTTGGTTTTTGCCATTCCGAACAATGCTACTGCGAATGTGTCTCCTGGTGAACAGTGCAAGAGTTCTCTAGGAATAAGGCCTAGAGGGGGAAATTGTTGAGTCTTAAAGTATGCGGAAGTTCAATTTTACAAGATAATGCCAAATTTTTTCAAAGTGATAGTATCAATTCACCTTCCCACCAGTGGTATGTAAGGATTCCTGTTAATCCACATCCTCGCCAACCATTGATATTATCAGACCCTGCTTTTTAGTAGGTATAAAATAGTATCTCATTTGGGATCAGTCCCGAGCTTTTTCACCTTGCCCAACCCTGATGACATTCCAAGCCATCCCAGAGCTATGGATCTAAAAGAAATTGAAGGAGGTAGAGAAAGGTGGAAAAAGTGGAAAGTTTCATATTGAGCCATGGAGACCCTGAAATTTGTAGAGTTGATCCCTGAAAAAGAATTTTCTTTGAGACTCAAGGTTATATAACATGTACATTCATTCATTGAATTAATATTTTTAATTTCTCCAATGTGCCAGGCACTTTCCTAGGCCCAGGAAGGTCACAGTGTGAGACAGACAGGATCGTTGTCCTCATGGAGCTGACAAACTGGTCAGGGAGGAAACAGGCAATAAACAAATGAATATATGACATAATAGCAGAAAATGAAGACCAGCTTTGGGGCCAGAAGACCAGTGTTCAAATTCATTCTCCACACCATACCAGCCACTTGACCTCTCTGAGCCTCAGTCTCATCTTTTATAGACAACAATTAGTATCTTGTAAGGTTATTGTAAGAATGAAGAGCTGATGTGTAAAGGTTCCCAATTTAGTGCTGAGCAGAAAAGTTGGTCTTCTCTCCTGTCTGGCTATTTTGCCTCTTGTCTGGGGGCAAGGAATTCAAGGACCTCAAGGGTAAGGCAATCTCATCTGCTTCATTGATCCTCCTGGAGGCTGGGCCCACAGGGCAACATTCCTCATAAATGGAAGCAGAAGCCTGTGCATCTCTGCCAGCCAGAATCAGCCTGTTCATTTTGTTCTGATAACCACTACTCACCTTCTCTCATTTACTCTAACTGATGTTTTGACCCCAGTTCTATCTTTGTGCCCTTCTGCGTGGCTGTGAGACTTGGTATTGAGTTCTATTCTTTCCAACCACATTACCCCCCTTGCTATTTTTCAGACATTCCAGATAACCTCATTTAAAAGTTGATTTTAACAAACCAATTAGTAAAAGTATATATGAATTTATTTCTAATATTGGAAGGTTGGATACTGGTGAATATTAGATGATATTAAGGAATTATTGATAATTTTTAAGTGAGAGTGATATTGTGGCATGTCAAAGAAAAGTGTTTGTAACTTTAGAAATACATGCTGAATATTTAAATGACATCTTGGATTTGCTTTCAAATGATCCATTATGGAGAAGAGACTAGTGGATTGGTTGGATGTATAGAAGCAGAATAATTGATACCCGGGATTCATCATGCAATGCTATCTACTTTTGCACATGTTTAAATTTTTGCGTAAAAAATGATACAAAAATACTTCTTCATCAGCACATGTTTTGCATGTGCTTGTTACTTCTGCCTGGAATGTTGTTCTTCCAGATAGCTACATAGTATACTTCCTTGATTTTTTCCAGTCTCTGCTCGAATGTCACCTCCTTGGAAGGGCTTTCTCTGATCACTTTATGCAAAACAGCATTCCTGGCCTCCTGATTTATTAGCACTTTGTGCTGCTTTGTTTTTCTTTACAGCACCTCTCACTAGCTGATATTTGTCATATTTTCACTTATAAAAATGTCCCTTTAGGAAAGGGGCTTTGTTTCATTTATTACAATATCTCCATGCCTTGAACAGTGCCTGTCACATAAGAGAAACTCAAAAGATGTTAATTAAATGAATGACTGCTTGTGTTACACAGCTTAGTGTGCCCATCAAAGCCAGATCAGAATCCCTGCTATACTGAATTTATCTACTACCAATTACTTCTCTGTCCAGAGTTTTACTGGTGCATCTAGGGATGGGAGAAAGCACTTTGTAAACGCTAAAGTGCTATATAGTTTGTTATCATTCCCAATCCAGTTTGGAGGCACTAAAAAGGAATTATCAGATTACTACATTGAAGTCACCAAGTCTGCAGTGATTTAGGAAAAGCTTCCATTGTAAAATCAGCTCTTCTCAAGGCCATTGCCTAGAAGCAAATGTACTCTGGCTAATTTAACCCTTAGAAACATAGACCAATTATGATATTCTACAATTGAACACCAGAGACTGCCCTTCCTGGAGATGATGTAACCACCTCATTCTTTGAAGAGTATAATTTTGGGCTGCTTTTCTCATGGAAGTGAATTTACTCTGGGCTCTCTACAGCTGTAGACCGGGCCTTCTTAGGACAAGTTATGAATATTCACATGAAACTGACCTGGTCACTGACTATGGAACTGAGAAAACCAAGGTCCTGACTTCATTCACCAAACCACAGAGACTCGCAAGATCCGTGCCTCTGGTTCTCCTTCCTTTACCCTGTTTAACGTGACAACAGTGATGGCTGGGCACTCTTGCCAGACTTTGACTTCTCATTCTTCCTTGGTTCTGCTCCGGGTGTTTCCCACACCTCTTTTGGAGGGTTAACAAGCATAGACAGCTACTGAGCCAGAAGGCCTTCGAGCTGCCCATTCCACAAAGATGGGCCTAGAAGCAGAGGGTAGATAACACCAGCAAAACCTAAGTGTCCTCTTTATGAAGCAACACATTGTGAAAATCATGAGTTTATTTGAGGATTTCAAATATAGCATATTTTACTTCAAAGAAATAAACATGCTTATCCAAGATTCTAAGAACAATCACATTGTAAACGTTATATATAATACATAATATGCACATGATATCAAAGACCTTTCTTATCTGAAACACACTCAGAATGAAATGTTACATAATTACTGGGATGATATCTAAAAGGAAAACAAAATTTCAATATGAGAAACTGTTAAATATACTAAAGTTTGTGTAAACAGTGCTAAACAAGCATTTTTATAATGTTTGCTTAACATTTGCTTTCAAGGAGATTTTTCTGCCTACCAAATAGACCTATGACCAGGTTCCCACATCTTGTTAAGGGTGACTCAAGTGGACTCTGACTCTTTTTTGCATATTAATTTTTATGGAAAAAATTCTGAGATTCTGGGAAAGGCCACTCCCATGTAATAAAGAGGCTTGCTTTCAACAGCTTCCATGAGAAAGAAAGCATAGGACAAAAAATGCAGATAGCATAACAAATGACAGACTTCTGCATCATGCAAAGGTAAGGCTAGGAGGAGGCAGGAAGAGAGCAGATGGAGGGGGTAGAGATATGATGGCAGCAGGCCTTAGAGGAGGCCAGGAGTTCCTCCAGTGCTTTCAATCTTCCTCTAAGAATAAAATGTCACACTTCACATTCAAAATGGAATCATTTTCCACAGACACTTTGTCTGCAGGCCTTTCCTTTTGTCCACAAACTAATTCCTACAAAGAAATCTGAGTAAGGAGGGCATTCGATGATCAAGAAACTCAGAGGACACCAGAAGCAAATCCATGGAGGGATGGCAGAATAGTATACGGTTTATCTATCAAGATATTTGACACAGAAGTGTATTTTGTTCTTCTCTTACCCTAGCCTAAATGAATCAAGGAAAATTATACATATGTATTCAATTTATCATGAAATATTTCAGACATTCGCAAAAGTATAAAGAATAATAAACACCCATGCACACTTAATCCAGTTTAAGGAACAAAACTTTATCACAGTTATGGGCCCCTATATACCCTCAACTATTGCATTTCCCTCCCTCCCTCAGGGATAACTACTATTCTGAATTGAGTGTTTATCATCCCATGTATTTCTTGAGAATTATATTTCATGCCAACACTGTGGAACTTATGAACATAATCTTTCAATTCTAAAGCTCTAGGGCATTTAACATTGTGCTAAAAATATCTCTCTTATTGCTCTAATAAGTTAGTACTAAAAATATTTTTAGCATAATATGGAGCTTTATACAGTATATTATTTTAAATGGGTCAATTAATTGGTAGTGAATATCTCAAATTAAACAATAAATTTAAGTAATCTGGGGACTCTGTGGATTAAATTTATTGTTTTTGTTCTACCTTTTTTTAAACTTAAAAAAAACATCAGCTATTCCAAAGTAGAAGAAATCCTTGATTATCTGGAGCTTGGCCAAAATCCATGGCACATATAATCAACTGACAGTAGCCAGAATGCTATACTTTAAAGGGACTAACGACTAAGGGGTGTACCCTGTACTCTTTAAGGTGAGTAACAATCCCAATGAACTCAGCCTTATGCTTGACACTCCCAGGTTATAATTAGGCTTGTTTCAGAGCTCTATGAATGCTTGTTAACCAGCAGGGCACCATTTAATAAATCTCTGTACTGTAATAGTTATCCAAGAGGCCTGTCTGCTAGACACCAAGTACTTTCGCCAGACTGGTAGGACAAGTGATGCACTTAGAAAGGGCATTGTTTTAGGCTAGCTCAGTAGAACATGAATGGGTCAAATGAAGCACAGTTTATTTTGTAAAGGGCCAGTTCAATGATGCTTTGTTGGGAATCGGCAGTGAAGAGAGCTATAGTCCAGTGGCTTGGTTTGCTGGTTTTCAATTCCTAGGACAAAGACCTCGTATTATTAATTCAAGTCCACAATCTTTTATCTGAAACTGAAATCTGTAAGCTGACAATTTGTTTACAACTCATTTGATGCCAAAACCATATACAAGTCTGAACTCATTTAGTGGCAAATCATCACCTGAACTGACAGTAGGCTATTTAAAGCCTTTATTTAAAACAGTTGCTATGGGGCCGGCCTGGTGGTGCAGTGGTTAAGTTCACACATTCCACTTCGGTGACCCAGGGTTCGCTGGTTCGGATCCCGGGTGCAGACATGGCACCGCTTGGCAAGCCATGCTGTGGTAGGTGTCCCACATATAAAGTGGAGGAAGATGGGCACGGATGTTAGCTCAGGGCCAGTCTTCCTTGGCAAAAAAAGAGGAGGATTGGCAGCAGATGTTAGCTCAGGGCTAATCTTCCTCCAAAAAAAAAAAAAAACAGTTACTGTGACTATTTATATGCTGCTCCAGATCCAGAGAGTTTTGCTCCAGACCCCCTGGGGGTGCTACATAATATATAAAATTACCGTTTTAAAATCCAAAAACTTCTGAATTCTGGAACATAGTTGGCCCTACAGTTTTCAAATTAGGGCTTGTTGAAATATAAAGGCTACCTCTGATTTAATAGCAACCGTGGGCTGGGGTTAGCCCTTTCACTACTTCATGTTACTCTCATGTTTCCCCTACGATTGAGATAAGCATATTTCTGCACCCTTGTTGTTGCATTAACACACATAATTGAATGTTGAATGAGACTTTTCTTGTTGCCTCTGGTTGCTGGGAAAACCCCAAAGCTGAGAACATTAGGTGCTAAAACTGAGAATACATACTTGAACTTCCCACCTTCCATTCTGAAGAAAGCCTTCGGATATGTGCCCTCAGAACTTGCTAAAAGCAAAGCTATATTTGCTACTCCAAATATCACCCCTATCCCCAGCAGCTTATATACAAAACCCAAAGATTCTAAAAGAAATATCAGGATTGTGAGCTCCCTCCCTCCACCATGCTTTTTTTCTGCTTCTTCCTTTCTCATCTCCCATTCAAGTCAAGTGAGGAGGACACTAAGAGAACCACTGATTGATTCGTAAATTTGGGAAGTGCCTGCAAGAAGAAGAGGGTATTTTCCAGATGAAGTTATAATTATGCCTTGGAATTGCTGATCAGCTGCCCTCTGTGCCTACCTGAGCAGAGGGAAAAGGAATTGAGGAGTGGTGACAAGGAGGAGAGAGGGAACAGTTGAGGAGCAGCCTGCTCCTTTACTAAAGTACGATAGTTGATGTACTCAGAGATGGCACTGTCTTGGCCTTAGCTGGTAAAACATGAATATATCAGTTAAGGTGCAATTGTTTTTTACATTAGATTCCCAACACGTGTGGCCAAAATGTGGGAGTTTCTCTGGCCAAGTGTACAATGAAAAAGATAGGCAGGCTTGAGCTATCTTGTGGGTACCCCACTCAAGAGGGCTGCCTGTGGGGCAAGAAGATCCCAGCATCAAGAGAGTAATAGAGTCATGTAGGAGAGAGAAGAAGGAGTTGATGGACTTTAAAATATATCAGGCTAGTTTATCCCAAACCAGAGAAACAAGCAGTGGAGAGGTCTACTACAGAGACTCCCAAAGAACCCCTACATCTGCTCCACTGGATGCCTGTTTCACAGTGAGCATCTACAGTCAAGGAGGACAACAGATAAGTAAAAAAGCATTTGCCCCCTTTTCAATGCCCTCTCTCTTACCACAATACATAGAGGAGAAAAGGACCCAGGCGTGCGTGTGCACGTGAGTCTCCCCTTTGAGGTTCTCTCACTTTGATATCCACAGTAATCCACCACCACCACTCCACCACCACCCCATGCCACTCTCCATCCCATTCCATCCTTTTCTCTATCCTTGACAGAGAAAGAGTTGTTCCCTGTTCTCTGAGTCAAATATGAACAAAAGAACGTTGCTTCTCTCAGCACAGCAAAGCAAATTGGAATTTTCCAAAGAAACTTGACTAAAGAAAAAGGGATACAAGCAAAGAAAATGCAAAGTTCGTAAGTATAGCCAATCTAACAAAGTACAGGTTTCCAACCCTACAATAGCTAGACAGTGCCAGGCTCTTCACTGTTGTGTCCACACTCTCTCTGAGAGTCCTGTCAAGAGAAACTCTATTTCAGATTATCCACTAAGCTTCTCTCCATACCTTTCTTTATCTCCATGCCTTCTTAGAGGAGATTTGAAAGATATCCTGATGGAACAATGGGTTAAACATACATGGATTAAGAAATACCACTACTTGGGGCTGGCCCGGTGGCCGAGTGGTTAAGTTCGCGCGACCCGCTGCAGGCGGCCCAGTGTTTCGTTGGTTCGTATCCTGGGCGCGGACATGGCACTGCTCGTCAAACCACGCTGAGGCAGCGTCCCACATGCCACAACTAGAGGGGCCCACAACGAAGAATATACAACTATGTACCGGGGGGCTTTGGGGAGAAAAAGGAAAAAAAAAAATCTTTAAAAAAAAAATAAAGAAATACCACTACTTTCTTAGTTTTTGAGTCAGACAGACATGAGTGGCTTTATGAGAGTTACTTCACCTTTCTGAGTCTTATCTTTTTCTTATCTATATAGCACCTGTTTGGTGGAGTTGTGACATGTTCACGTAAATGCTTGCATATGGTAAGTACTCAAAAAATGTTTGCTATTATCATCATTTTTATTCAGTGTAGGAAGACAATGCCTGATGGTTTCAAGACCACTCAGCATTGTCTTCCTTCTTCTCCCTATATTTTTGTCTCTATCTCCCCATTCTTACATTCCTCCTACCGTCATGAGTAGGTGAAGTTTATTTCTTCATACCTGCATGTATCCAACAGGTTTCCCTGTTGATCTGAACAAACCATATCATAGGTTTACTGGAGAACCCTATCAAACTCCTCAATCCATTCATAGGTGAAGTTTAGCTTCTTTACCTAAAGTTCTAGCCTGGCATCTGGACCATGGGACCTTAGTACTGTGACACATTATTATATCCTAGGAATAGCTGAACATTTCTATCTGTTTCATCTTCATTTCCAAAACTGAGGTGGTGGACCTGCTCAAGGTCAGTCACTCGTCGCACTGTCCCCAACTAATATGACTCATATTTGAGCAGGTGAACTGCACCCTTCTCATCCCCGTCCAAGCATCAGACAGACCCAGGCTTAAACCTTGGCTTAGTACTAAATTACTAACAGCAAGTGCTTAGTCTTTCTAAGCTTCCGTTCACTCTTTGTGGAATGGTGATTAGTCTATCTCCCTAACAGAGTCTTTGAAGAGTAAATGAGAAAATGAATGTCAAGGCCTTAAGGCAGAGGATGGCCCACAGTGTCACAGGCACAATGGTAGCTAATATCATCACTCTATGTTCATAACACTAAAATTACTTTACATGAGCAATTAAGTAGACAATTTATACCGGAAGATAAAAAAAGAACTTTCTTTTACATAGTCTTTCACCCACATAGAACCTAGTCAGTAAACCAGAGGTTCTCAACCTTGAGGTTCATAAGAGTCACCTGTTTACCTCTGAACCCTGGTAAATGTCCTATTCACCTTAGATAGAAGTACAAATAGCACATTTATGGACCCAGGTACTATTGGTTTCCTAATTATGGTTCATCTTTATTGCTAACTCCCAATCAGGTAATTAAACAGAGATTCCCCGCATTTCTTGTTCTTGGAAGCCTATCACTTAAGGGTAAAGAATTTGACTGACTGCTAGTGCCTTTACATTTCACAGTCACATTTACTCACTGGGGCCCCATGCCCCAGTCTGCCCTTTGTTTTTATCCAAAGTCCTTCCTACGAAATACAGCCATTTTGCTCCACGGTAGGAGCTAAAATGTTTGTTAAATAAGTGAATCCACAGGCAGAACATGGCTAGACGCCCCTCATGTTGCCATCTTGTCTGAAGAATGAGTGGTTCATGGATAGCACACATGGTATACTACATGGTATAATTTCCTTGAAATATACCACAGCAGGCAGTGCAGTGAGCTTCTGAGTCAGACAAATTTGGATTGGAGGTTCAGCTCTGTGTGACCCTGGAAAAGTCAATTAATCTCTCTGAGCTTCTGTGAAGATGAAGATAATGATAGCATCTACCTTCTTGGTTGCCAGGAGAATTAAATGTGTTAATCAATGAGAAGTGTACAGCCCTTCAGAGACAGTCTCCTGGGTGTGGACCTCACATGTGTCCTTGGGATTGCCCCATCCTCTCTTATTCTGCTCACCATCTAGTTTCTGATGAGATATCTGCCCTGGCCACATTATATATGAAGAATCATGTTTATTTCTGGGTACTTAAAGAGGACTTTGATCAGGATTATAAAGGCCAGAAAACTGGCATATGAAAAATTGACTTTTTGGCATTAGGTAAAAACTAAGGAAATATGAGTAGAGTGTGGACTTTATTTAATAATATGGCTTTGTTAGCTATGACAAATGTACCATAGTAATGTTAATATTAGGAAAAACTAGGTGTGGGGCAAATGGGAACTCCATAATATTATTGCAAATTTCCTATCAATCTAATAACTATTCCAAAATAAAAAGCTTAATAACTCTTAAAAATATCTATCACTATCAAAACTATAAAACATCAAAAGTTGTATGTATATTTATAATTTATTCCTATATGTACATAATAAGAAAATATCAGAAGAAAAATGGAAAGAAATTTTTTTTTTCCTGAGGAAGATTAGCCCTGAGCTAACTACTGCCAGTCCTCCTCTTTTTGCTGAGGAAGCCTGGCCCTGACCTAACATCTGTGCCCATCTTCCTCTACTTTATATGTGGGACGCCTACCACAGCATGGAGTGCCAAGCAGTGCCATGTCTGCACCCGGGATCCGAACCGGCGAACTGGGGGCCGCTGAGAAGCAGAACATGTGCACTTAACCGCTGCACCACCGGGCCAGCCCCAGAAAGAAATCTTTTTAAAGGGACTTCAGCCAGGAATAAAGAACATTTTGGTAAGATGATAAAATTGATGACTTTCTTCAAAAATTTGCAGGTTCTTTTGTGTAGAAGATGAGATATGTGCTATATAGCGTCCAAAGCAGAAATAATGAGCAGAAATCACAGATGATCTAGTTTCACCTCAGGTAGTGATTAAAACTGTCCACACACACACAAATGCACACATTTAAAGTAATGCGTGACCTTTTTCAAAGTTGTCAGTGGAGAGGGTAGATGCCCACTCACGAGGGGGATGTTGCAGTAGAGGACAGGAAGTTGCACTTGATAAGATTTCATGTATTTTACGATCGCCTCCTTATCCTTACGTCCCTCTGTCCTACCTTGCCCTTTTCTATCTTTATCCTTCTGGTACATTTAGTTTCAGATTTGGAAAAGACTTCAGAGACCATTTAGTTCTTCTCTGGTGTGCGGATTTTCACAGTCCTCTTGGCTTCTGGAATTATGTACAGAAACATCACTAGGAATCCACTTGTCCAGCTTAAACCTTCGTCTTTGTTCTTTCTTACACTGGCTTGAGATTCTCATCTCAGGCTTTCCCTGCTTTGAAAACCTGTTTGGACTCACTTCCTTCTCCAGCTCTGACATCAGAACACCCACAGATTTGTTCTGGCCCTCCTGCCACACACTAAAGCCGTGGCCGGCCCTGCTGCCAATGAAGTCCCAGGGACCTGCTAGGCAACGAGGAGCAGAAAAACATCTATCATTGCCTCGCCCTGGGGCTGGCATCCAATCTCAGTAATTATTTTCATGCAACACTTATAATCGGGCCATGGCCTTTCATGCCCTTATACATTTGCACAAACGGATCCTGAGAAATGACAGAAATGCAACTTGAAAAATGCATCATGACTCAGAAAACAGATCAACTGCACTGAACCATAATGTGCCACACATACCATCTAAGATCAAACGAATTGAACCCCAGCTCCTTCTGATTCACATCTTCCAAGATCAAATAAACCAACAACTAAATTTGTAGCCTCATGCGTTCTATAGATAGGACCACTGGCTCTTCGAACAGCTCACCTTGTTGACATTCTGACCAGCTTCTGCCCAGGCCACACTCACTAACTGCTACCTAAGACCCATCTGATGGTTAACTGCAGCCTCTGATTAAGCAACCTTCCCTAACTCCTCCCTTTAGAGAGGCCGTAATGGTTGTGCTCTGCCTCGCTCAATATGTATAAACCCAGTTTTGAATAATCAACAGGTTCCCCTGGTGATCTTTGATTAGGGAGTTTAACAATTCTTTTGCCTGATTAGGCCCATTTTTGTCTTTACTTATTTATCTTTTGATGAAGATTAGCCCTGAGCTCATATCTGCTGCCAATCCTCCTCTTTTTTGCTGAGGAAGACTGGCCCTGAGCTACCATCCGTGTCCATCTTCCTCTACTTTATATGTGGGAGGCCTGCCACAGCATGGCTTGACAAGCCGTGCATAGGTCCAGAACCGGGATCCAAACCAGCCGATCCCAGGCCGCCAGAGCAGAATGTGGGAACTTAACCACTGCACCACCAGGCGACCCCACCCATTTTCTTCTTATTTGCCTAGCACACACCTACTCGTGCTTCAAGAATCCATTTAAAGATCACTGCGAGTCTTCCCTGATTCCTTCTTCTCCTCAGTCCTCAGCACCATTTGTTACCCCATCCGCTGTGTCCCCCAAGCACTTGGCTCAGACCTCCATTAGCTTTTTTTTCTCATTATATTTCCAGTCTCTTATTTATGTCTGTCCACTCTCTCCACCTTTCCTTAAGGGCAAGATCATTTTTATGCATATTTGTATGTCCAGTGTCTACCCTGGTGCTGGACGCAGAATAGGCACTGAATAAATAACTGTTACCTAAACCCAGATTGTTATTCATAACAAAACTGCAAACAGAGCCATAAGAGATACATCTGTTAATTATTCTTTCTCGGCCATTTTCTGTGTATGGGGGAGCTTCATGTAGAACAAATCTGTATCATGCCCATTCCTCCGTGGTGAAAAGAGTCTATACAATCATGTACAGGGTGGCCAGTGTCACAAGTACCAACACAGGATTACGGGACCCAGGTGATGGGCATGGCAAATACTGTTAGCCATTCTAGTTTACAAAGAAGAAAATCAACCGCATTAAACATTTTCATTTTTTAAAATTCTTTTAGTTATTAAAATAATAAATGATTGGGGCTGGCCCTGTGGTGTAGTGATTAAGTTTGTGCACTCTGCCTTTGTGGCCTGGGGTTCACAGATTCGGATCCTGGGTGCAGACATAGCACTGCTCATCAAGCCATGCTGTGGTGGCATCCCACATAAAGTAGAGGAAGATTGGTACAGATGTTAGCTCAGTGACAATCTTCCTCAAGCAAAAAGAGGAAGATTGGCAAAAGATGTTAGCTCAGGGCCAGTCTTCCTCACAAAAACAAACAAATAAATAAATGATATACATATTATAGATAAAGCTAAAGTCTTCTTAGAAGAGTATCTCCATCCTGATCCTAGCCCTACTGCCCCAGAGGTATTCATTGTTATCCATTAAGCATGCACCCTTCCAGATTATTTCCATGCATTCACATACTTAGGAAAAATATAGTACTGTTCTGTATATGTGTTTAATATAAATTTAATCAGCAGTAAGTGTCTTTAGACCTTCATAAACACAAAGTTTTGCTTATGAGATACCAATGGCAAAAAATGCACAAAGGAAGTTCATTTACTTGCCTCTGTTACTTAACCTGTGTCTAAGTAAGAATGTTAAGAATTAAGCATACTCAGAGTATGCATATATCTTACATGTAATATATAAATATTTATATTAATAAATATAAGTATATATTACATTAACCTTATGTTCCCCAAAGATTGTGACTGATTCCCAACATAGTTCAGGGGAGTGTTGTGAAGATTAATGAGATAATTCATAAAAAATTTCAGCTGTCTAGAATGCGAAATAGAATTCGAATATTCGAATTCTATTCGAATATTCTAGAATAGAATGCGAATAGAATAGAATAGAATAGAATAGAAAGCTAAAAATAAAACAGCAAGCTTTAAGTGATCAAAAACACCTCAATGCACAAAAGCCATATATTGTCTTTAGTGGAAAATTAATTATGACTTTATAATCAAAAGGCCTGCATAGTCACAAAGTACTTATTCAACACTAGAGAGATAATAAACGGAGATATCGCTCCTTTTTTTCAGTTACCTGCATAAAACTCTAGTTTACCTGTGTAAATGGGTAACCATTGCATGTAGAATGTTTTATCTTACAATAGGAAAATCACATTCATGCTTAAGCATTTTATTTAGAACCAACTTGAACTTTTTCCAACCAAACACAGAATGTAGTTCTGAAATGTTTGGTGAAAAAGTATCAAGGAATGATAAATTGATGCATTCACAGTTGGAAAGTTGTGGTTGTGGACTTATATTTGCTAATAAATTGTGTTTTAAAATCTGAAAAAGGCTTTTAGAAAGCAATATGTACATTAACAATCATTCCAGGAAATCACCGGCTCAATATTGAAAAGTAATATGAATAAAACATATAGTCAATATAATACTTTATTTATATAGCTCCTACCTTATATGTGAAGCCATTGTCTGTCCTAAACATAACTGGAATAGGCAAGGTACATTTATACCCAGCTAAGAGTTTATTCTTTCCTCACTTACCATCCTAAGAGAGGCTTACTGTAATCAATATTCTCAGTACTCAGTCATTATTTTGTGATATCAAAACTGTGATGTTTTAATGACATCTTAAGTGGGGTGATTTTTACTAACGCAGAAATTAGGCTTGGAGGAAATTAATCCCTGAGTTTTCTGTCAGAGAATGTATTAGTCAGGCTTCTCTAGTAAGACAGAATCAATAGAATAAATATATACATATATACTTATAGAAGAGAGAGATGTGGGGCCAGCCCCATGGCCAAGTGAAGTTTGCGCCCTCTGCTTCAGTGGCCCAGGGTTTTGCCGGTTGGAATCCTGGGCACAGACATGGCACCACTCATCAGGCCATGCTGAGGCAGCATCCCACATGCCACAACTGAAAGGACGCACAACTAAAAATACCCAACTATGTACTGGGGGGCTTTGGGGAGAAAAAGGAGAAATAACATCTTTTTAAAAAAAAAAAAGAGAGAGAGAGAGATTTATTTTAAGGTATTGATTCAAGTGATTATGGAGGCTGGCAAGTCCAAAATCTGCAGCTCAAATCCAGAGATCATCAGGCTGAATGCACAGGGAAGAGCTGAGGCTGCAGTTCACGTCCAAGGCTGTCTGCTGCCAGAATTCCCTCTTGTTTTGGGCAAGTCGCTCTTTTGTTCCGTTCAGGCCCTCACTTCATGGGATGAGGCCCAGCCACATTATGGAGGGCAATCTCTTTATTCAAAATCCACCGATTTAAAAGTTAATCTCATTCAAAAACACCCTCACAGAAACATCCAGAATAATGTCCGAACACATACCTAAGCACCATGGCCCAGCCAAGTAAAATTAACCACTACAGGGAACTCGACCACTGTGGCAGAAAAGGCTCTGGGTCCTCCCAGAAAGAAGGAAGAGCACCCGGTGCTGCTCATCAGAGACCACTGGAATTAATTCGGAGAGCCATGAGAACAAATTAGCTTTTGCTTTCAGCATGATGTCTGCTGGTCCTGAGAGTTCTTCGAAGTATAGCTCCAGCCCCGGGTCTCCTCTTTTAAAATCACTTTTCAGCAGATAATTTATGAAAAAGCTCCTACTTATTATCTCATTTAATCTTGCCATGCACTTTTATTCTTCCCATTGTTCAAGAGAAAATTAGGGCTCAGATAGCAGTTTGCCTGAGGCCACGAGGCCAGTACGCAGCAGAGGTAGTCTCCATTCCAGGTTTCAGACAGACTACAAATTATGCTCTTGCTCCCTAGAGGAACAGCTGTCCTTGCTTCAACTCTATTTTTATTGCCATGGGGAGTTTTGTTGGAAGTCTGACAGACTGCTAGTTGCCTACCTAATATCCACTCTTACCTTCTTCCTTAGTGCAGAATCACCGTCATTTTCAGGCAACAGTGTGCCCAGCTGAAAGAGTACAATTCCCCAGCCATGCGAATAAGTTCTGGTCCAACCACCCCCTTCCTGCTTCCTGGCTGGAATGTGGATCTGATGGTTCAAGCGTGAACAAGGATAGTCTGATCTTTGTGGTCACTAGCACATGGAATGGACTGGAAGAAAATAGAACATAAGCCTATTCAATTTTTTTGATAAACTTTATTTTGAAATAATTTTAGATTTACAGAAAAGTTGCAAAGCTGGTACAAAGAGTTTCTATATCTTGAAAACCTTATGCAAAGCAAAAGAAATCATTTCAAGGGAAGAAAAAGTTTTAAACTCTTAGGGTCCCTGGCTGGGACTGAAAATTAAACCGACAAAAACAGATTAACAGGAGAAAAGCATACAAATTTATTGAATGTAAGTTTTACAAGACATGGGAGCCTTCATAAGGAAATGAAGGCTCAAAGAAACAGACCTGAGTATTATTATGATAGGTTTGATGAAAAGAAGACAGTCATGTAGAAATATGATAGATTAAGGAGTATGAGGCGATTGCAGTAAACTGGGGGAAACTTAGCAAGGCCTGTTTGTTCGGATTCTTTTCAGTGGCCTTTTATCTTAGGAGATAAGGATGCTCCTTTCCTCCAGGTCTAGGGAGGGCACCTCTCACATGAGGGTTTTATGACCTGTTTCAGGGGAGAAGGGTCAGGGAAAAGGAGATCAAGTGAACTTCCTGCTTCTGCTGTTTTCTCAAACTCCTTCAGCTTACTACTCAATATACTAAGGTGCCTTATTTTGGGGGTAACATGTCCTGAACCCTATCACCAGTCACAAAATGCCACATAGTGTATGATTCCATTTATTGAAATATTCAGAATAGGCAAATCCATATAAACAAAAAGCAGATTAGTGGTTGCCACGAGGTGGAGTGGGGAATAGAAAGTGGCTGCTTAGTGAGGACAGGGTTTCTTTTGGGGGTGATGAAAATGTTCTGGAATTAGATAATGGTGATGGTTGTAGAACATTGTGAATGCACTAAAGGCCACCAAATTGTACACTTTTAAATGGCTAACATGGTGAATTTTATCTCATGTGAATTTTACCACAATTAAAAAAAAAGGGTTCCTATACACCTTTCAACCAGTGTCCCCTAACATTCACATCTTACCTAACTAACAATGGTACATTTGTCAAAACTAAGAAATCAATGTTGGAACAATGCTTGTAACCAGAGATTTCTTCACTGCTGTATATTTCACAGTCTCCCTTTTTCTGAAAAGGTGTTTTGGTTGCAATTACCCTATTTATACCCTCACCCCCGCCAACTATTATATACTGGGTGTGTTGGAGACAGACTGGACTCGTCTTTTAGTTTCTAAGACCACAAAGGGTCACATCCAGTCATGATAGTGAGGACTGCATCTAGAGATCCTAGAATTTTGCTGGGTATGATAACTGGAGGAGGCCTTGGGGAAGAGGTGAGTATAGTCTATGAATGGGGAGAAAGGTGTTGGATCACCAAATGGTCAGACAGTTTTAGAGACTGCTAGCTGTGTACCCACTATCCATGCTCCACTTCCTCCTATTTATAGGACCCTGATTTAATTTGGGCTGGCAATGTGCTCAATTAAAAGTCTTCATTTCCTGTCTTTCCTTGTAGCTAGATCAAAGTTCTGGCCAATGAGATGGAAGCAGACATTCTTAGGTGAGGCTTCCTACAAAGCTCCTTAAAATAGGGGCAAACAGCTCATTCATGCCCTTTCTTCCCCTCCTCCCTTCCTCCTGCTGGAAGGCAGACATGATGGCTGGAATAAGAAAGGAAGCCACACATCAAGGACGGCAGTGCTTGGATCCCTGATGACTTTGTGAAGTCGTTATATCAGCCCTAAACTGGCATGTCTGGACTTTGAAAAAAATTTTAATTGAGATATAATTGATATAATATTGTGTTAAGTTTAAGGTGTACAACATATTGACTTGATATAGTTATATATTGTAATATGATTACCACCATAGCTTTCACTAACGCCTCTACCCCCTCACATAATTATCATTTCATTATTGTGGTGAAAACATTTAAGATCTAGTCTCTTAGCAAATTTGAAGTGTGTAATACAGTATTCTTGACTATAATCACTATCGGTGCATTAAATCTTCAGAACTTACTCATCTTCTAGTACGTTTGGACCCTTTGGACTTCTTTTCTGAGAGAGAATAAACAATATGTTTAAGCCGCTACACTTGAGTCTCTGTTGCCAACAGCTGAGCCTAATCCTAACTGACATAAGGTTGGAGATGGCTTGGAGTTAACTCAAAATTTCCAAGCTCACAGAGGAGATTCAAGTATTGTCAATAATATTGACTCCATATTAAAGAACAGGCTACGAAGGGAGAGACTACAAGATGAGGTGATTTAGTCAAGATTTTATACTTGAGCTCCAAATTAATTCAGTGAGGGCCTCAGAATAGACAGGTCTGACTCTGAAGCCAATTCCCAAACACATTTAATATCCTTTCCATATTTTTTTCTTCCGCCTAAACAAATAATTGTGATGCTTATAGGAGACAGTCGATTTTGCCAAATTTTCTAGCTGAGAATAGATGCAAAAGATTCCTTTTGCTACTGTTCTTGAGATGAACTCAAAACCCGTGGTTTAAATACTTAAATTTTTGTTTCTTATAGTTTGTGATTATATGAGAATGAGCTGCATATATTAAAAATGGAAACCAGTTTTGTTTTTCTTTTTGAATTCTTATCGTTACTTTTGGCCCTTAATAGCTGTGATTCTGTCTTTTCATATTTTACATTCCACAAACCATTTTATCCACAATGATTTTTAAAAAACTATCTTTTCTGAGAAACAAATTTTTATACCCACGGGCATTCTACCTTATGTTTATAGAGATATAAAGGACAAAAACTGCATTAGTGTTGGGGAATTTTGTCATGAAGTGTAAGCAATTGTTTCACGGTCATTGTTCTACTTAGATTTTACTTAAATCTCAACAAATAGCATGTATCTCTTTGGTTGAGGACTGCTTTTGTATAGCATCAAAGAAAACGGATTGAGAAATAACCAAGCAGATGCTGTGAACTATTTGAAACGCAGCTTGAATCATCACAAGTCAGACTGTTTGTGCTGGCAAACTACAATGATTTTGAGTAAATATTTAAACTGCTTTTGGGTGGAAGTAAAAAAATAAATAAAAATTAAAACTGGCTTTAAAAGTAACTTAGTTTTATCACACAACAAAAGTCCAGAAAGCTCCAAGCTGGCTTTTCTGCAATTTCTCTATCTTTACTCTCATTGTCACAAGATGGCCTCTTGGGCTCCTAGCTGGCATCACATCTTCACACAGACTCACATTAAAAACAGAAAGGCTGGGGGTGGAGGGTGGGGAGAAACTTTTCTTTCCCAGAAATTCCTGGCAGACTTCCTCTTACACCACTGTCCAGAAGCAGGGTCAAAAGGGAGGCTGAGAATGTAAGTACTTGGTGTTTTCTGCCTCTCCTGTAGGAGACAGTCCTGCCAGCAAGGAAGACAGGGGAGGGGAGATATGACCTTGGGAAGGCAGCCAACAGTGTCTGCCTCAGGGGTCTTGTAGCTATTTAAATGTAGCTATGGTCACTGCATGTGTCTTGCCAATTTCTAATGACCACTGAACTAAAATATGGAGTGTGCAATGTCCCATGAAGAGGAGGAAGAAGAGAGAGTGGAAAACACATGGCTGGTATAGAAAGGCACTGTGCTGAATCAGTAACCTGCAAGCAAAGTTGCACTATCCCTACGCCATAAAGCTATTCAAGTCAGCAGGACAAAACTGCCAGGTTGATCAGCTGAATACCGAACACTAAGAACTGAGCGTTCCCTCAGAAATCCTCCCTGGATCCTTTTCCCCGTTCTATAAAGCCTCACTCATATTGAAAGTGATCTTTCTGTTAGGGTTTCCCCTCTTAACGCTTTGACTGGAAGCTTCATGTTTGTTTGTTCATATTGTCATTCATGAGTTCTCTTGCATGACCCCAGGATCAGGTCAATAGGTGGATAGGAATTCACAGTTAGAAATCCAGCAGCCAATTGACAGAGCATCGTGTACTCTGCTTATTAAAGATAATATGATCTCTCATTTGCATTTATTAATGAGGACACCTCCTTTACAGAATCCAAAGAATGATACCATGCCAGATTTTTGCTTCATTCAGTAGAATTCCATCTTCCCAGCAGCCTTGAAAGAGCTGTTCTCAGTATTTTCCTTAGAACAAAACAGTTAATGCACAGCAAAGTAAGAGGGGGGTTGGCTGGTCATTGTATATTGTAAAGTGTAGACAAACATCTTTTGTTTTGCTGTTGTTTTTAATAAAAACATGATAATAAACATCCTAATCAAATTTAAAAGGTGGGCATTTGAATATTTTTAATTAGAAGGACTAGTGCATAGTGCCACCTTTAGTCAAACTAGCGTTCCTATTTCAGGCTTAAATCATAAATGTGGGCATTATGGCTTTTACAATACACCATTGATAGAACACCAACTTTAAAGCCAATTAAAGGTTGGCACTCTTCCTACCATTGGCAAAGTAACACTTGTTAACAGTTCCCCTTGTGACATGTTTCAGCATAATCACTGATTTCTGGAAACCTTTTTTAGCACTTACGGATATTTTGAAATCTCTAATGAATTTCTTTTTATAGACATTTTTACGTTTTACTCTAATTTTTTAAAGGTGTTCAGGTAGTTTGATTTTATACACTCAGATGGTGCATGTACCCAGATATTTATATGCAAAGGACAAAATGTTAGAGTATGTGGAACTATACTCTATAAATAACAGTTTGCTCATAATACTCAGATTTTAATGGTTCCATTTCTGAAGTCTAAAGGTACCCAAATTCATTCAGAAAAACTTCATATTAGAATCGGAATATGCAGATACTATTCTGTTTAACAAATTACAAATTCTTATCATTTAAGCATTGATTGAAAAAATAGAATAAGCAAATTCTTTCACAGTTATTTGCTTCAAATAAAACTGTTGTGGAGGCTAGTAAATCATGTTTTCATTTCCTATGGAAATAATTTGATAAGCTTGGCAAAGATGTGACAAACAAACGAGCTAAGAAGAGTCAAGTTATTTTAGTCTTGAGTTGCTAATGCTAAACAGAGAACTAGTTTTTACCAACTAAAGAACAGGTTGATTCATTTTGCTAATGCAAAAATGAACAAGAACTAGTTCTCACTTAGGTTTTGTATTCTGGCATGCTTCAAGTAGATAATATTAATTCAAGATGACACAATGCATCCTGATACTCAATATTAGAAATAGATAACATTAATACAAGATGATACAATGTATCAAGATATTGACAATGGATTGATTCAGGTAGAAGTAAGCGATCTTTAAAAAAACAGTAACCTTCAGAAGTTGCTTTTATCATTTTTGCTTTCTGTCATCTAGCAACACATAAATTAGCATTAGTGTAAAGGATCAGGGCATCATAAAAGCCGCAGAATTTAACATGTCTTTATCTTTAGCCATCTATTCCTCGACCCACACAGTGTTTATGTCAGGACTAAATATCAACATAAATGTTTAATTGTCCTCTTTTTCTTTGTAGAAAAAAGAATGCTACTGTTGTCATCATTGAGAGTTTAAGTACATATTGTTTAGTTTGATTTAATAAATGGAAAAATTCTTCCAAAGAAATGTACTAGTTGTTTAGGAATATGTTTTTAAACATTTGGAGGAAGAAACAATTGAAAAGTTTGCAAATAATATTGATAAGGTTAAAAAATCAGAAACAACTCCCATAAATAAAAAAGGTTTGATTAAGTAAATTATATCTTTAGGTTGGCGTGGCAGAGACAATTCCTTGCCTATCTGTATCAATTAACCTTTATTTCTTAGTAACATCCTGGTTTCATTCAGGGTGGCAACATATCCAGCACAAAGGCTACATTTTCCAGCCACCCTTAGAGGTAAGCATAACCTCCTGACTAAGTGCCGGCTAATGAGGTGGAAGCAGAGCCGGGCTTCTTCAAGGACACTGAGTCTGGAGAGTTGACCCATTTGTGCTTCTCCCTTTCTCCCTTTTGCTGATGTTGAACTCTAGTGGCCAACTTGGAGTATGAAGTGACCTTGAGGATGGAACCTCCACACGGAGGACAAAGGAGCAAAAAGATAAAAAGAATCCATGTCCTTGAAGACTTGGTGGAGCATGCACTCATAGTGTACAGTGTAGCCACTAAATCACTGTTAAGGAAGGATATTTGATTATTGGGAAAATTTTGTTAGGTTTTTAAAAAGTAGATTATGCATAGTATGTGACATTTTTGTTTTGTTTTGTTTTAAAATACACAAACACATAAACACACACAGGAAAAAAAAAAAGAGAGACCAGAAATAATTACATGAAAGTGTTCATAGTATTCATCTCTAGGGGTAGGGATTATTGATGATATTTATTCTTTCTTTGTGTGTGATTTTCTGTATTTCTCAATCTTTTGAAAATGAATATTGGTTGACTTTATAATTAGATAAAATTCAGAATATTTACAAATGAATCCTGAACCAGTATGTAATTTACCATTAAATATAGAAATTGTGTCAAACTCAGCCTGATTTAATTTTTTAAAGTCTTCTTAACCTGGGGTTTTTCAAATTATAAAGATGATAGTGGGTGGTTGTAAGAACTGAAACAATATGAAGTTATATAAAGAAAAACTGACTTCATCTCTCTCTTCTATCCCTGCCATCTGTCTAAGGTAAACATGTTAAAAGATTGACATGTATTCTTTCACAAGTTATATATATATGAACTATATAATTTGTTCATTACACAGACACACACACGCATAGATTGGAAAAAGAGAGAGAAAGAGAGATTGACTGATTTTGGTGTTTCTTGTTTTTCACGAAATAGAATTCTATTATTCACATTACTCCACAACTTACTATTTTCACTTAATATATCACAAACTTCTCCACAAGTTAAAAGATACAAATTTAACTTCATTTTTCTTATTTCTCTGTGCATACCTAGAGACACATCACTTTATGTCCCATTTTACCCATCTCGTTTTAGAGCTTGGAGGCATCTTTTAAACACTATTGATTAACTATTCTGTCTATTGTGCCGTGGAGGGCAGAAGGTGGTTCCATGGGTGGGATGTTGCTTCTGAGTGAACTCACTCTGCCGGTCTTGATCAAAATCTTATCAAAGGAAATGCTTTAAATTTGTGTTTCCAAACAAGATACATTTCCCCACCTATATGTTTTCTTTCTTATTCCGTGTTTCATTTTGGATCATACTAAAATGTCTGGTCGGTCCTCTGTTTTACAGTTTGCTTTTTTTTTTTTTTTTTGAGGAAGATTAGCCCTGGGCTAACATCTGCTGCCAATCCTCCTCTTTTTGCTGAGGAAGACTGGTCCCGAGCTAACATCTGTGCCCATCTTCCTCTACTTTATATGTGGGATGCCTGCCACAGCACAGCTTTCTGCCAAGCAGTACCATGTCCTCACCCGTGATCCAAACTGGCGAACCCGGCCGCAGAAGCAGAACGTGCGAACATAACCACTGTGCCACCAGGCCGGCCCTAGCAGTTTGCTTTTTGATGCATCATCCTCTTTCTCTTCAGAGAGAAACTAGATTTGGTGCCTTTAAGAAGTAAGCCGGTATATAATTTAATATTTATTAGCTTAACCTTCGGAAGCTGGGGAAACCAGAAGCTTTCAATATAGCAGTACCTGCTGAAGAATTGAGCGACTTGAGGGAATCTCTTTAGGACTGCAGAATTACAAAATAGACCACGCTGATATTTAAAAATTAAGGTTATTCCTACATGATACTGAAAACAGATTTGTAAGGCATTGTCTCAAAACTGACCAGATTGGGGCTTTGTGTAGACAAAGTCTCAGTGAATTCTCAGTGACCTCAGTGTCCTTAGTAGTATAAGATAGTTAAAAGAAGATTCTGTCTATCCTCAAGTCCACGTGCATGCACTTAACCACACCTAAATCTTCATTTAATCTGAGCTAGCGAAGAGTTACTCTAGCAACCAATGTTTCTCTTATCATTTAAAAATATATCACATGAATAATAAAGTTGTTTCTTCTTGGTAACGAGTTCACCATTGCATCATCTATTCATAATGAATTCACACCTTCTTAATTTTGCTTATTTATGGTTTTATCATCATTAACAATTATTCATTGTGCACTGACTGTGCTCTAGAGTCTCTGCTGATGAGACTAGAAAATATTGCTATCACCACAGGGAACATGTAATTACCCTTTGGGGACTATTTCCGTGAAAAAAAAATTGATGGAGGTTTTACTCCCCAAATGAGTGAATGGAAAAATATAGATGGAACAGCCATAACGTTGAAAATATTATGAAAACAAGAGAAAATAAGAGAAACCCCTCAAATTCAATAGCTAGAATATCTTCCTGAAAGCTAGGTTTTTGTTCCCAAAGATATATTTGGACCAATTTGCTACTTTAAGGGCTTGGCCCACAATGCAGATAGAAAATAAAGATTAAACAAAGACAAACTAAATAAAATGAATCCTCTGCTCCAAATGCATATCAAGAAGTTACTATTTCTCCCAATCCGAGGTTACGCCAGGCTAAGTGTGGTGGTTAAAGGGGGCCTTGTCCTCAGGGACTGGCCTGGCCAGAGGCAAGCTTGTGCCATAGGAAGTTTGTCGCTGGCATATTCACTCTCCAAACAGCTCCCTTTGCCCTTTGTAGCCACCTCTCCTCCTCTCTCTTGCTCTCAGGAGGGAGTCTCTGTCCTTGGCTAAATTTTGCTCTCAGCTGGCAGCTAATTAATGGGTAAGAGGGTATGTTTGTGGAGAAAACTGTGATGCTAAGTATTTACAATGTCTTTATATGTTTCAACATTTTTCAGTCATTAGAAACAGGAAGGAAAATTCTGGCAGTAGAAAAAACCAGTTTGGCTCTGGGTCAGTAAACGCGTCTGGCAATTTAATAGAATCAAACCTCAGTAATTAATTTTGCATTGTATTGTGTTAAATGACCCTAAAGATTTCTAAGCAACAGAGGTGGAAGAGGGAAGGTGAAAGTCAGTAGTGCTTTTGCAATTTTCTTTTTCATAGGGTCAAAACAGTCATGGGATCTACCAGAGCTTGGAAAACTGCTATTTCCTTCTTCTTTGATATTTAGCAGCGGGGGAACCCACCACCAGGAGAACTGTAACCAGAAAATTTTGTGGGGTTTCAAATATGGGTTTCATAGGTTTAAATATGGGGAAAATAGAGTTTAAGCACCAGCCACTTCCCACCTACAGCATAAACAGGCTGAAAGACGGTGGGATGGAAAGCTTTAGTATGTCCCCTGGCCAAATTCCATATTTAACAGGAAGAAACTCACATTTGATTAAAGAGTAAAAAAATTAAGTCAACATAAGAAAAATGTTAGCTTCGTTAAGTACGAATTTTTACTAAGATGTCATGTTCTTTTACATCCTTCTTTTAAATGAGATGTTTTTCCTAGTTAATTATAACTGTAAGTTATATAGTTATAGTTATATTTTCCTAATGAAGAGTTTAAATTGTTTGAGACGGTCAGTCGGTCTCCTGGTGCTTTAGACCAGAAATCTTCAAAATTCTTTGCGTATGTAATCCTGAAAGCATTTGAAAAATGTAAGACCCGTTGAACATTTTACATTGGTATCTAAAACTGTTTTATCTTAAATTTAAATCACTGCAAAGAATGTACTTCCTGGTGTATTGTAATTTGGATATAAACTTTAACTTTGTGTTTATCAAACCCTTGGAGCTGTAGCTTTAGCTCATTCGGTTTATGGAATAAGTCCACCATATAAGCATAGCACTTGGAAGCCAGTCTTCATTGTCAAACCAAACAGCTAAATTAGACTTAACTATCTATCATTTTAAAATTTGAACGATTGGGTTAATATCCTTCTGAATCTTAATTCCATGTGACAGAGACAGAGGAGAGAGAGAGAAGGCATGGAGACTTGCCAAGAGTTTGTTGCCTAGATAAAATAAGACTTTAGGACTTTTTACTGAGGCTTTCTTTGTTTTGTCTTTGGGTGGGGGATGGGAGGAAGCCTCCTCAGAGACAGTTCATGTTTAATTATCTCCTTATGAGTTGCCTCCAAGATATGTATAGCCCAGAGCAATGCACCAAGGTTCAGGTTGGGAGAAGATAAGTCTGTCTTCTGGGAGGTGGGAGAAGGGTGAATGTAAAAAGGGAGGTATTGGCAGGCCTTGGGAGGAGCACTCTCAGGAAAGGGACATGGGAACATTGAGATCTGGAAGTCATTGCATTAAAACTATCCAATCACCATGTGTTTTTGGACAGTCTTCATGTACCCTAGGAGTATGAGTACCCAGTTTGAAGTCTGCTGCTCTAAACCTTTTTCAGAGGGGAAATGCATGTGTCACAAAGACACAAGATAGCCTTCCAGTGTTGAGACAGTCACACAGCAACAGGCATTCCAGAAACTCAGTAGGACAAAGGGAATTACTTTGTTAATGCTTCCTGTTATTGGAACAGCTCACATTCCAAGGTCTAATTCTCATATTTTGATACAGAATTTCTAGAGATGAAAAAGCCTATAAATCACAAAATTATAAAGCTAGAATAGTGGGGTGAGTAAATAGTAGTGGGATTATTTCACATTTTTTGCCTCTGCCTAAGTAGCATACTGCATCTTCTGATTTAATGTTTCCACTGAAGGTTCTAAATTATTATATCACATTAAGTGAAAACTCAAAGTAATACCACATGGCGGAGGGTTTGAAAGCATGCAAAAATTGTGCCCCTCTTTGAGAATACCAATTGTACAAAAATCTAAACTTAGTAATAGATAAACTAATATTTAAAGGAATGGTTCAAAGGACATCTTTCAGCATTACTTTACGTTAAATATGTTTTCATTTAAAATTCTTTCCCACAAAGCAGAACTTTCTCTGTTGTTCTCCACGAATTGTAAGAACATCCAAAAAGAGAGACCTGGCCATGAGGAAGGGTCAAATCTCTACCAGTAGTGTATGTTTGTTGCTTTTGTTCTTTCAGCACTTGTGTCTTTTATCTTCAGGTAATATTTCCCCATTTTCTTTGGAGTATTCTATTCCCTCACTCCATGCGGTTCTGGGCTGCCACTCATACTCTCCCCATCATAGAAGTTGGCATGTGTTATAGGTCTGATCAGTCATACTGTCCCAACCTCTTGACCATACACTGGCTGAGTGGTAGGCACATGACCCAAGCTGGGCCAATTAGAGTCCTTCCCTAGGATATTCATATGAAATTGAGAACTCTTCAATGAAGTTGCCCAAACACAAAAACGCTGAGTTTTATTGAATTCCTATGGAACATGATAAAGAATGGAGTTTTTCCACTGGGGTCTAATGTGGAACAGAACCTAGCAGGCCATGTGGACACAGTGGACAGCAAAAGATAGAAAGACACAAATAAGTAAGGACACATAAATTATTAAAAAAAGGGCTTGAGCTTCCCCAGGCCCTGGACTGGTATTCAAAGATTTACCTGCATCACTAAATCTGAGACTGAGAGGCCCCCAGTGACATATGGATGACAGAGTCTAAAAACCAGAGGTCAACAAGTAGAAGTTGCTGGGACAGATGCAAGAGGAAGGCCCTATTATATAACTTTTAGGCAAGCAGAATTCCCATTGGTTTGTTTGCATTGATGGAATTTCCTGTGCTGAAAGGAACAGTGTGTGGAAGGGTAGAGGGACTGCTAGGTTTTTAGAGGAGAAGTAGGCTGGTCCATTAGAAAGCTTTGCATGACTGGGGCCAAGCCAGGGTTGGGGCAGGGGTGTGTGTAGGGGTACTGAGGCAGCTACAATACCTGTGTTTCAAGAGCACCACCATGTGGCTGTGACACCAGCAACAGCATAACCCTAGCACAATAAGCCACCTTGATTGACCAGACAAATTTCTAGTTTTCTCTTCTGGAGGTGACTAAGTAGGGCTAACTGCCCAGTCCCCAAGATGTATGGATTTCTTATGGTGGGAGATGGGAAATGGTTAGAGAGCACGGATTACAGAGAAGAAAGATGTTTTCATGATATCAGAGAAGTATTATTTGGATTGAAAAAAATAGATAGGTCCTCACTTTGATCCCCAGGTCAGAGAAGTGGAGTTTGTAGGTAGTGGTATGCTGGAGTTGGCTTGTACCAGTTTATGAGAGCCGACTGTTAAATTTCCAGGAATTTTGCAAGCTGGTTGTTAAGCAAAGCTGTCATGAAAAATTGACTACATATGTCAGATTTAATGATAATAGATTTATTAGGAAAAGAGTTAACAGATTGGGATGCAACTCCATTTGTCAAATAATAGTTCACTTGCAACCATATGTTGACTACAGGTACAAAAGTTTGGCATAAGTCAACAAATGTATTCTGTAAGAATCCATTGGCTATATGGGAATTATAATAAAAGTATTCTATATTTTATTATTATTTGTAAATTGTATGCCACACATCCTTTATATTATTAAAATTTATAATAAACAAATATATACATTATACATATATATACACACAGTTTTTTCCCTGAAGAGTTGGCTGTTAAATATTTACTAGTATACCACTACTAACAGGTTATATGTTTATAATGAATTGCCAGTAATAACAAAACATGAATAATGCATACTTTCATTCCACTCACAACTGCTTAGTTCCAGACTAGTATGACTCCATCCTGAGTCATATTCTATCAAAGCTACAAAAAGTTCAGGATGTTACCAATGCTTAATAGGAATACTCATTCAGTTGTTTCCTTAAATGCTTTGGTGATAAATAGACAAGTAAATCCTATGACATCTAAGGTATACTTTAAAACCATCTTGAAATGCTAAGTGCCTAATATTTTTGGAAGGTGACATTTCATTCCCACCCATATAGTTCAACTTTATATAATTATATAAGCAATTAGATCTCACCATGAGCTACTTTTTCATGGAAAAAGTAGACAGACGAATTCTTGTACATGATGACAACCAATACAATTATTTTGAGATTTTAAAAAACAAGGACTAGAGAGAGGCTTCCCACTTGAATGGCAAACTGTACACATGTGTTTGATCTGGAATTAATTAAAATGATAGGAAAGGAACAAAATCAAAAAAGGAAATAAAATCACAAGAATGAAGAGAATAGGATGAAAATCACCAACAGATGAAAGATTTTTTTTTAATTTATGGAAGTCAGAAAATAGATGGAACCATGTGATGGATTAAACAGAGGGAAGGAAGACACAACCCAGATACAATCAGGAGAGAATGCAGTGGCTATAGGAGTGAATCTATTCAGTAGAACCTCAGAGAAGTTCTGGGATTGGAAACTTGGAGGCAATTGTCAAGTAAGCAATAGAAAAAGATAAAGATGTTCAAGGATTCAAACATTCCCTTTCGTAGGAGGTTACCTGATGTACTTGAAAAAAGCAAGGGGGAAGGAAATCAGAAAGAAAATGACCTGGAATACAGAAAACATGGAACTAACCCAGGATTCAAAACAGAACAGAAGCTGTTCAGAACAGAAATCCCAAATGACTGCTGGCTCTGCAGGCCTAGGAATAAGTCTTCCCAAATTAAAACAGGTCAGTGGGAACCAAAAAGAATGTCTGTATTAAGAAAGGAATAAATTCCATGCTATAGATAGAATAAATAAAGTGTTGGAAGATATTTGAATATGGTGAAGAAGGCACGTTCCTTTTCTTAGGGGGAATAAAAAAAGAAAGGCAATTAGAAACTCCGGGAAAACCAAAAAAAAAACTGAAATAAAGTTGTGGTCCAAATATTAATCAATCTAAAATACAGTATAATTTTGAGTAGCTGGTAGAGTATAAGGCAAAACAATCTATTTGACTATGATGTCAAAAAATGTATGCATTTTATATTTTAATAGTTTGCCAAAATCTCTTCTAAAGGGGTTTTATTGATTTTTGGCAATAACTGTTAAAATATAAAATGTATACACTTTTTGATCCAGCTATTCCACTTCTAGGACTTTATCACTAGATTTACACTCACATATTTGTTTAAATATATAAATTTAAGGTTGTTAATGTCATCATTATTTATAATGGCAAAACATTAGAATTGCTTAAATAAATTTTGGTACATCCATACAATAGAATACAGTGCAGCCTTTAAAAAGAATGAGATAAATCTATATGTATGATTTGAAATGATCTTCAAGATATACAAAGTATAAACAGCAAGATGTTAAGACAATGTGTATATTGTGCTTCTATTTGAGTATAGAAACAAGGACACACACTTGGACATGTGTGAAACTTATTCTGTAATTGACTCTGGAGAGGTAGATGATGTCTGAAATGAGTTGGACATTTACTTTCATTGTCCTTTTATATTGCTTGAGTATTACCACATGCTCATAAAAAATTTTTTAAAGCTTTAAAATATTTTAAAAATGAAATAACATTAAAACTCTCACCTTTTCAGTTAGGATACTTTTGCCCGAAAGTAACAGAAAACCAGATCCACTTCGTTTTTATTGGCTTATGTAACTGGGAATTCATTGGTCCACATAATAGAAGTCGTGAGTAGGGCAGGCTTCAGGTTCAGTCTTGTCCAGCCCACCTGGACTGTTAGTCCTCTGTTGGATTCATCCTTACACTGGCTTTTCTCATGGCAAAATGCTGCCTTCACTCCCGCTCTCCTCTATGTCCAGAGAAGGAGAGAGTATTTCTTCCTGTGATTCTCTTGTAACAACAAGGAAAACTCTTTCTCAGAAGATTCTACAACATCTCTTCTCATTTCTTATCAGCCCAAACTGGTTTATATGCTGTTGCTGAATCAGTCCCTGGGACCAGAGGAATGTCATGTGAAGATCAGCTTAGGTCTGGGTTCCAGCACCAGTCACTGTAGCAAGAGAGATGGCATTACTCTTAATTCAAAATAGCCTTTCTCTGGAGCTGGCTGTGACAGCTTCCCCTGATGTACATGAGAAGAGTCATACTGGTACCTGAATAGGATACTGTTAGAAAGGGGAGAGAGGGAAATGCACATGGCTGCCTTGCAGGCAATCAACAATGACCATCAGTCTCATCCTAATCTTTGTCAATACTATTATGAAAGCCTTTTCACTGTTGCCTTCACAAAATTATCCTAGTTCATAAAATTATTCGACAAGAAAACCAATTTCTCTTCTGCAGCAATAAACAGAGTAAAGCCTGGCAATAATGATCATGACATGTCCTTTGAAGAGATATAATTGATAGGAAGCTCTCCCATTTGATATAGACTAGGTCTTTTGTTAGATTATCCTATGCTTAGAACGCAACCGTTGGGGAACTAGGACTATATCCTTCAATAATGTCAGTTTGGAGAGAATATAGAATAATGATTGTCATGATGGATGTACAATAATTACAAATTCCAAAGTGAAATTCATTAGGTTTAACTTTCTCTTACTAATGATTGGCTGCAAAGAAACAATGTAAAGTTTACTGAAAGAAGTCCACAAAAAGCCTGACAAATAAGCAACAGAACATCTCCTTGCTAATAACAGGATCAACTTAAAATTACCGTGGACGTTCTGTCTCTCTCGGATCCAGCCCAATTTAGATTAAATACTGGTACTCTCAAGGGAAGGAATAATAATTCTGAACATTCTACCTTATCTGTTTTTCATAGTATGCCCAGCAAAAGATGATATTCCTGAAGGACTGCATAATGCAAGTAAAGCTGAAAATTTCAGTGCCACCTACAAAGCAATCATTGTTTGGCCATATTTCAGACTTCAGAGTCCAATCATTTAGGTCTCAAAAAGCCTGAATTTTCTCCTGGACTTCAGGGAATTCTTCTAGGTGGGTTGCTTGTGCAGTAACTGAAGTGAGTAATGAGAATTACTTGGAGTAAAACCCATAATTGTAGTGGGTATTTTAAATGCTGTTTGAATGGAGTTATAGAAAAATTCCACAGTGTCAAGTTTGCTCTATTGTGGGCAACTGCCTTATTAAGAAGATAGCCTAAATCTGAAATATTCTAGTACTTGGTTCATGGATTCTTGGCCATGAGTTTAGGGTGATATGAAACAGACTTGGACCTGGATTTGACACGCCTTACAAGCATGGGTTACAAGTATGGGGACTCTCAAGAGTTCTGTAGGAGAGGAACCTATTGGGTGGTCTGTACCATTCCACTACATTTTGCAGGTGTATGGTTGCAGGTGCAGCTTGAAGGTGCATGGTTGAGTGTCCAGTGCCAAGCGTGAGCAGGCACAGGTGATACATAAACTGTCTTCATCAATAGCCTTATTACCCTGAGATGGATCGAGAGAAAAAGAAAGATTTACGATTAAAGTGCATGACATTGTCTTCTAGCAGGCTTAGGGGGCAGGAAAACAAATAATAGCTCCTTGGGAGTCTCTGACTTATCTTTTGGCCAAGAGTATCCTTGTATTTGTCTGACTAATGAAAAAGTTATGTTGCATTTGGGACTATTAGAGTCCCTAATGAGTCAAATGAGTTCTCTTCAAAGAGCCCCAGTGGCCCTCTCAGTTTGCATCCTGGCACAGCAGAAAGGCCTGGATCTAAGCTTTGTTTGCTGGGACACGTAACTGGTTGTAGTTGCATGGGAGGCCTTCCTTACTCCCAGTTCACACTACTAACTGTCAGGGTATGCCCAGAGCTCTGCCAAGCATGGACAGATGTAGAAACAGCTAGCTATATGTTGCGGAAATACTATCCACAGAACTCAGCTTCTGCCACAAACGCACTCTGAAAGGTTGCGTGGGTCTGTGTCAAATACTACACAGTCTCTACAAGTCTCTACAAGACATCAGACTTTGGCTGGCACCAAAGAAACTGGGACAGTGGAAAAAGTGAGGCCAAGAAAATTGGCATGGCACTGGCTTTCCAAGACAAGCATTCGCCTCAATGACCAGTCTCAGGCTTTCCTCCCTGAGGTATCTTTGCCATGTTGTGGGGGCATCTGGAGAGCGTTTGCCAGTCTTGACTCTAAACCTTTAAACAGTTAATTCAGCCATGTACCCCGAAGGGTACCCTCAGGCACACAGCAGCATTTGGGATCAACCACCTCTGATCAAAACCCTCAGAGGGCTTTACTTCAATCAGATTCTTGCTTGCTTTCCCATTTTTGGTTTTCTTTCTCATTCACTTATGGCTGCAGACCTTTGGACTTCACAATTGTGTCTGGAAACTCCAGCCTCAAACTCTTGACTCTCCCTCAAGGACTTTGCCTTAGACCTGTTGTATTAGCTCTCCTTCATTTGTACTTCCTCAGATATTCAAAAAAGAGTTAACACAGCAGACCGACTGCTAGTCTTTGAAAGATTTCCTTATAATGTTGGCCCTTGGCCGGTGTCTGGTAACTGGGATTTGGGAAGGGATTCCCATCACCCAAACTGATAAGAACGGCTCGCTGTACTCAAACTGTTTGTAACAACAATGTGGTTTATGCTGAACATCTGCTTTCCTTCTGGAGTCTAGAATGTTGTGCTGGGCAGAGGATGCCTACGTGATCAGCCTCAAGAAAAACTTTGGGCACTGAGTCTCTAATGAGCTTCCCTGGTAGACAACATTTTGCATGTGTTATCACAACTCCTTCCTGGGGACTTAAGTGTGTCCTGGGAGAGGATTCTTAGAAGCTTGTGCTTGGTTTCCTCCAGACTTTGCCCCATGTGCCTTTTACCTTGGCTGATTTTGCTTTGCATCTTTTTGCTGTATTGACTCATTGCCATATGCTGAGTTCTGATTCCTTCTAGCAGATCTCTAAACCTGGGGGTGGTCTTGGGGACCCTCGACACACGAGGTAATACACAGAACCTGCTGGAGGAAAACTTAAATGTGAACAATTTTTGGTGTGATTTTCTTTCTTAAAGAGTTGGAATCCCTGACATTGGATGCACATGACATTACAGAATGTGGTTGGGGGACCCAAAGTACTAAAGCTGAGGCTAAATAGTACGTGGAAAACTGGCAGATGACGTAGACTTCTAAAAGGGCACCTGTTGGGAAAGGTTACATGGAGCACACTCAGGCGAAGTCAGCGGAGGAAGGCCAAGGAAGGTTTGGAGGATTCAACATGGCAGAAACACACACAAACCAGAGGCAGGACCCTCCTTAAACAGAATCCAAAGCCACATCCTAGAAAATGGAATAGAGAGACAAGGGCTACTCTTGTCTCAGTTGCATTGACAGAGTAGGTTAAAACCAGGAAGAGCTTGTTGATTAAAAAGAAAAAACCTAATATCAGCACAAGGAAAAACTTCTTTCTTAAGAAATACTTTTCTTGATAAAGCTGCAGTCAGGAATTATTTTAGTGACAAAATGTTCACGAATAGAAGAGTGAAAAATGATAGAGGGAGTAATTGAGAAATGTTTTCATTTTTCTACCCTAGAAAATGCAAGTTCTTTGTGTATTTCTATAGATAGGGTGGATTAGGTTTAGCATTGCATATTTTTTAAGTAACAAAAATTGAAAAATAAACTAAACAAAGCCCTACCACGTCTCCTGAGCTTTACTGTCTCACCAGAAACCAGGGTTTAATTTCCTAACGAGAAGGCAGCCTCCGGTTTCTTGAGAGACATAATATGAGCATGGGCTTTGGAATCAGATGTCTAGTTTTGAGTTCCAGGTCTAGTTACTAGCTATGCGATCTCGAACAAATTAATAACCTCTTTGTGACCTAACCATTTCATCTTAAAATGCAGATAATTATAATTACTTCACAGGGTTGCTGAAAGGTCTACCTGAATTAATCCACGTAAAGAACTTATAGTGCCTGGCATATAGTATACATTCAAGAAATGGTAGATGTTATTCTTATTATTATTACAAGACTTGACTCCTATGCTCCTAGACGGTGAATTCATAGAATGTTCTAAATACTTGAGGGCTATAATGACATGCCTGGATAACTTGTAAATGAGATAAAATAAAACATCTAAGAATTTAGCTATAAAATGAACAAAAAATGGATCACCCGAAGGATAGCTTGAAGGTTCAGAAAATTTCAGTGTAACCAGTTTGCACTTATTATCGTATCTTAAGAATGTGTCAATCAAAAAAAGCAGCTGTTCAACTGTGGGAGGATAGAACAGTAGTTCCAGGCCTTTAATTTTTATTACTCAGTTAAAAAAAAAATTGGAAGACCTGATAAAGTGCTGCCAACTTTTTGATTCACCAAAAACACTGGCATGAAAAAATTCAACAGCCTGCTGCCACCGTCATGTTACAGAAGAAAAGATGCTTTACTACCAAAAAAATAATAAAGAGCATATTTTCAGAACAAAGGCAGCTGTTCCCAGAAAGTCTATTAATCTAGGGAGATATTTTTTCTTTTCTTCCAAAACAGGTGAAAATCTCATTAAGGACAAGCAATACTCTCTTGGACCAGCCCTTAGGATAAGAAAAGAAGAGTCACAGAGGCAAACATTGGTAGTCCCTGTTATCGGGGGAAAAGGAAGACTTCACCATCTGCCTTTGACCTATTACTGGTCCCAGTTGCAACACCATTTCTAACGTGAAGATAAACATACGAGATTTAGGCATTTGATTTTGAGTACTTCCTGTCACAAAAGTGAAAGGACATTCATTAGACATTTGATTCATCTGTTTCTCCTTGATTTGATTTCATACTCATGAAGCAGCCTTCTAAGTTCCATGTAAGTCTGCCTATAGGAAGGGAATGAGTTGATGACGTGAACGTCAAAAATTTCTGGAATGTCACTGAAATGGCTTCTGATGATCTAGCTTTCCATGTAGCTTCATCACAGGGGAGAGTATGAGCTAATTATGTCCATAGGGGTATTGCTGTTTTATTTCTGTTAGTACACTAACAAATTTGCATTCAGCTGTCGACTCTGGTCTCTTGTGCTTTTTAGACTTGCCCCACTCTTTCAGGGCCTGATCACTCCTAGACACTGAGAAAACGAAACTTCCAGGCTGTGGAAGCAGCTGGGTTTCTTGTAGATAACACCACCTACACACTGTTCGTTTTTCAGAATCATGTCTCTCTATTGATGTTTACAAGGAACACATCAAAAATGACAATGGCTTTATTAGTCAAGGTACAGGCTAAGCTGCTGCAATAAAGAGACCACAGAACATAGTGACTTTAACCTAGGGTAAGAGGCCCAAGACTGGCCTGGCGGTCCTGCTCCACAGGAGCTGAGGCCCAGGCTTCACTTAGAGACCCAGGTTTTTTCCGTCTTATCATTTCACCATCTCCTTGGGTGTGGTCTTCATCCATGTGGTCGATACTGGCTCCCTCCACGTCTGGGGAAATGGGAAAGAAGATGTCCAGGGTAAAGGTGTCCAACTTTAAGGAAAGACCTGGAGGTGGCACAGATCACCTCTGCTCATATCCTGTTGGCCCAAATTTAGTCACATTGCCATATCCAGCTGCGAAGGACACTGGAAGTGTTCTGCTCAGTGTCATGCCCTGAGATCAAAAATACACAAAACACCTTGATTTCTTTGAATAATTTGTCCGAACCTGCATATGATCCCCGTGAAATGAGTTCTAACTGTTAATTTGTTAAAAATTTACATTCTCAGGACACACTATGGGCGTGTGGCTTAGTTTTCAAAAACCAGTTCCAAGTTGTTCCCTTTTTTTTTCTTTTTTTAGAGATTGGCACCTGAGTTAACTTCTGTTGCCAATCTTTGTCTTTTTTTTTTTTTCTTTCTTCTCCCCAAAGCACCCCCCAGTAAATAGTTGTACATTCTAGTTGTAGGTCCTTCTGGCTGTGCTAAGTGGTACGCTGCCTCAGCTTGGCCTGATGAGCGGTGCCATATCTGCGCCCAGGATCTGAGCCAGTGAAACCCTGGGCCACCAAAGTGGAGCATGCACACTTAACCCCTCGGCCACCTGGCCCCAAGTTCTTCCTTTTTTGTTTTTTAGGAAGATTAGCCCTGAGCTAACATCTACCACCAATCCTCCTCTTTTTTGCTGAGCAAGACTGGCCCTGAGCTAACATCCGTTCCCATCTTCCTCTACTTTATATGTGGGACACCTACCACAGCGTGGCTTGCCAAGTGGTGCCATGTCCGCATCCAGGATCTGCACCGGCGAACCCCAGGCTGCCAAAGCAGAACATGCACACTTAACTGCTGCACCACCGGGCCAGCCTCCCTCAAGTCATGCCTTTTAAAAACTCTTTTACATTGCAAAATATACCTACAAAAAGTGTATGAGATACAAATATATGTTTAATAATTACCTTATTATTTAAAGAATAACAATAAAATGAACACCAGTATCTATCACAAAGCCTAAAAAAAAGAACTTTGCTAATAGTTTTGTGTGCCTTCCATGATTATTAATGAAATGCCTGATATCTTTTACCTGTTTTTTAGATTGGTTATTTATATGTTTCATGTTGATTTCTGGGATTTTAAAAAACATATCCTGGACATTGATCCTTTGATGGTTTTATGTATTGCAAATATGTTTTCCCAGTGGATTTTTTTTCACTTTCTTTTTGGCATCTTTTGATGAATAGATGTTCTCAATTATAATGCTGTTGAATATACTAATACTTTTCTTTATTGTTTGTGCTTTTGTGACTTGTTTAAAAATTCTTCCTTATCCTAAAGTCATAAAGGTATTCTTCCATATTTTTTTTCTAATAGTTTTAAAGTTTTGCCTTCCACATATAAGTCTTTGGTTTGTCTGGGCTGATTTTTGTACATAGTGAGGTAGGGAAGGTGAAGAAAAGCAGAGAGGGGGAAAAACCCATCCATAATCCTACTGTTTTTCTATGCATATATGTAAACATTTAATACAATACAAAATTAAAAAATATTGCAAGAACAGTTTTGTATCCTGATTTTTTTCACTTAACATTATATTATGAGACTTTTCCTATACTAATAAAAATGCCTAGGAAGCAATATTTTAAATGTTTTCATAAATGTCCATAGATATATATCAGTTAGAATGAGGTTTGTCTGTGAGTGGTCAAAATCCCAAAATAATAGTGACTTAAACAAGATAGTTCATTTCTCTCTCTTGCAGAAGTCTGGAGGTGGGCAACCTGGCTGGTAACACAGCTTGGCTCCATGTAGCACTTGAGTATGCTTGAGAACTCCTTTTATCTCTTTGCTCTGTCACTCTTTTCTTTTTTTTCTTTCAGTGAGGAAGATTGGTCATGAGCTAACATCTGTGCCAATCTTCCTGTATTTTGTATGTGGGATGCTGCCACAGCATGGCTTGATAAGCGGTACATAGTTCTGCACCTGGGATCTGAACCTGTGAACCCAGGGCCACCAAAGTGGAGTGCATGAACTTAACCACTATGCCACTGGTCCAGTCCCCCGCTCCGTCACTCTTTGAGCATGGCCCTTGTGCTCACAGTCTAAGCATGCTAGCTATCACATCTAAGTTCCAATTAGCGGGCTAAAGGAAGAAGGGACAAAGTATATATCAAGTGCCTCCTAAGGCTGGTTTCTATATGCTCACGTTCCAGTGGCCAGAACTTAGTTGTATTGCCACACCTAACTGCAAATGAAGCTGGGAAATTCAGTTTTTACGCTGGCTAGCCATATTTTCAGCAGAAATCCTATTATTCTGGAAGAAGGGAAGAACTGATATTGGGGGATAGTGATCTGCAGTATACATGTAACAGAATGTATTTAACACAGTCCTTCCTTTTGTACATTTTAACTGTCCCCCCCTTTTATAAATAGCACTTCTATCAACATATCTCTCTATATCTGTGAATATTTCTTTTTAATTCATTTCTAGGGTTGTATCTTTGGGTCAAAGGACATCTTTTTAAAACTTTTCAAAGTGCTTTTCAAAAAAATTGAAGCGATGGATGAATGCCTTCTCAGCATATATTGATGAAAAGTTATACAGAGATCCGATCGAAAAGCATGTTTAACAGCACCCAGAACGCTGCTGCACGTCAAGACGCATTTCCCTAAAGGCCAAACACGTGGTGCAGAACATCATTAATTAAACCAGAGCTTTAACTGAGCTCACTGGTCATTCCAATGTCATCTGGTAATAGAAAAGGGGAACCATAAGATGACAAGACCCGGCAACTAGTTTCCCCCTCTGATTAGAATTCTAAGTGTCCTGTTACCCATATACAGATGGAGTGTGATGCAATAATAAGAAGGGGCAGCAACTTTCTCTTTCTCTAAAATTCCTGCTGCCAAGTAGTCACCTCAGATGTATGTGTGTTCCTGCCTTGATTCATATTTTAAAAAATTATTACACCTTATTATGTTTGTATTTGTGGGATTGTTCCAAGTTTGTCTTGTTGCTGGGAAGAAAATCCACAGCTTTATTAACTGAGGCTTTCTTTGTGCCTTCTTTCTGGTTATAGGTCTTACATGTAGAAACTCAAAGGGGAAGCATTTTTTTAAGCTAAACAAATTAAAGAGGAAGATCCTGGAAATTGTTCAGTAATAACCCCTAAAGCTCTCTTCCATTAGCCCTCTCCTTCAACTCAGTCTCTCTACTGACTTTTTCCCCTTAGCATTTAAATATGCTCCAGTCTCTTTCCTCTTTAAAATGAAAACAAAAATCTCCTTTGAATTTACTTCCTGCCAATTTCTCCTTTCCTTAACAGGTCAAGTTTCTTGAAAATGCAGGCAATCTTCACTGTCTCCATTTCTCCGTTTTGCTATTTGTCATTCTCTCCTCAATCTATCGTGGTCTGGTCCCACCATTTCACTGCAGCTGCTCTCCCTTACTAAGTCAGCAATAACTCTGAGTTGCAAAAGCCCACAGGCATTTTCTGTGCTTATCTTACCACTCACTTGATAATGACTGGCACTGTGAAATATTCCCTCTTTGAGCTTTACTCCCGCTTTGACTTCTTTGACATGACTCTGTCGTTGTTTCCCTCCCTCTCTGGTCCCTCCCTCTCAGCTTTCATAAGCTCTAATTCTTCCACCCACTCCTTAGTGTGATCTCTGGAGTTTTATCATCAACCACATATTTCTTTATCACTCTGGAAATGTTCGGAGTGATCCCATATACGCCCATGACTTTTATTATCATCTATTAGCCCACAACTTCCAAATACATATCTCTAACTTAGACTCTTCATATGGCCAACTTCCCCGGTCACGTCCACTTCAAACTCAACATAACGCCAGTTCCCTATTTCGGGAAATGGCGCTTTCATCTATCCGATCACTCAAACCAAAAACGTGGGAGTCTACCCAGCTTATTTCTTCTCTTTCAATGCTCCTTCAACTCCTGGAAGTAAGCAGTAATATCAGTTTTGCCTCCCAGATCTCTCACACCTGTGTCTTTCTCTCTATACCCACCGTCATCGCCAGCATGATTAGTCCCTGAGCATCTCCTATGTCTTAGATAGTTTTGCCTTCTATGGCAGTGGCTCTCAATGCTCCTTGTGCAGCAGAATCACTTGAGGAAATTAAAAATAAATTCAAATGCTCTATGACTCACTCCAGACATTACTCGTAGATGAAGACTGGGCTTTGGTATTTTGAAAAAATTCTAACATGCATTTGGGATTGCAAACCACTGCTTTATCTTTACAGATGAATTGGGCCAGACATAGGAATAATCTGACTAGGAAATATGAAAGCAGTTGAAGGCTACCATAATTATGTCATGGGACTCTGGTAATTACATCTTTAAACAAAGCCAAATAAACAAAGCAAAACCAAAAATCTCTATTATTTTTGTTATAATTGATATATGAGATATAGAACAAAGTTGATCCACTGCATCTTCAAACACAAAAGGACCAATGGGTTATATAAACATAAAGATGTAAATATTGGAGAACGCACAACTTGTTGAAAGGCATTCTGATGCCAATTTTTTTTTTGGTGAGGAAGATTCACCCTGAGCTAACGTCTGCTGCCAACATTCCTCTTTTTGCTTGAAGAAGATTTGCCCTGAGCTAACATCTGTGCCAATCTCCCTCTATTTCGTATGTGGGTCATCACCACAGCATAGCTGCCAACGAGTGGTAAGGGGACCAAAACTGTGAACATGGACCGCCAAAGCAGAGCATGCGGTACTTAACCACTATGCCATAGGGCTGGCCCTTGATGCCAAATTTTTAAAGTACTATAGTATATTTTGGGGGCTAGATTTTACTTGGACCTCCAGTCTAAAGCCCTGTGTAAAGTTGTGTTTATGTATTAATTTACTCGGTCACTGTCTGAGGTTGACAGTCATTGTTTTCGCTTTTGTCATTTTGTATCCTTTCCTCCTCCTTTGGGTGAAAAAACTGTACTCACCTTCCTCATCCCCTACTCCTCAAGCCCTTTGGTTTGAGTGGGAATGACCTCAGCTTAGCTCTAGAAGTGGGCCTCAATTTCATGGCTTTGGCCATAGCAGTTGGCTCAGAGATAAGCTAGAATCTGATAAAAACCGGAGTTTCTGTGAGGAAGAAAGTTTCCTCTCTTTTCCAGAAGGAATAAGGTTTTATCCAGCCCAGGGATGGTGCGATATGACAATATAAGCAGCCATTGGTAACTTCCAGGGGAGCAACTGCAATAGCGCATGATGCTTGAAGATGAAGTTGACTCTGCAATAGGCACCGCTGAGCAAAAACACAAAGAGAACAAGTCTCTGTTAACGCTAGGCCTACTGTGGACTTTTCAGTAATGGGAACCAACAATTTCTTTTTATTTCTTTAAGCAAATTAAATTTTCTTAATCACTTATGACATGAAGATGGAATTGATATGCTGTCTTTATTAGAATTAAAATAGCCATCATTTGTAAACATCCTTTTCTAATATTGTTAATTCTATTATGTCAAATAACAAGCAAAAACGTAAGCATTATTCTGAATTTTTCCTTTCTCAGAGGTGATGGAAATTAAGGTCCATGACTGAGGAACAAAATTATCAAGATGACATATAATAAGGATTTTCTGCATTTATAACAGCTTTCCACCATAGACACCATCAAAAGAGGTAAGACTCAGTTTAGTTACTATCATGTCACATTAAAAAGTATGGGGTCTGGCCCAGTGGTACAGCAGTTAAGTGCTCACGTTTCGCTTTGGTGGCCCAGGGTTCGCCGGTTCGGATCCCGGGTGCGGACATGGTACTGCTTGGCAAGCCATGCTGTGGTAGGCGAACCACATATAAAGTAGAGGAGGATGGGCATGCATGTTAACTCAGGGCCAGTCTTCCTCAGCAAAAAGAGGAGGATTGGCAGTAGTTAGCTCAGGGCTAAACTTCCTCAAAAAAAAAGAAAGTATGTAATACATTGCTCCATAGTATTTATGAGCATTAACATGCTTATATGTTTTATAAAACAGAGCAAAGGAATACAATTAATTAATCTGATTAAATGTTTATCTTGAATTTACATGTTAAGGACCATATAGTAAGTAAAATAACTATGGATATAAGTTAGGTTGTATAATAATAATTATTGGCAGAATCAACAAACATTTATTGCATGGTAATTAAATTTATTCAATAATCTTGTGTAATCAATATTTATAAGGTTAGATGATTATTGACCACCATAGTCAAAGGTATACGTGTAAGTGGAAAACACGAAATATTAGATATGCTCATTGATACTGAAGTATCATCACTTCTAAGCCCTCTCAGATGACAGAGCAAGGAGATATATGTCTGTATAAAACCTGTGTATATATCCATATTGATAATATTTCTATGTGTTACCATCTGTGCCTATATTAAGCATGAGTACATACTAATGTCTCCAACTCTAAACCATTTAAATAAATGTAACAGTATGTACTTAGATATGCTCTCAACTTGAGACACAAGTCAATTATTTTATCAGTGTTTTGTGTTCCAAAACATTTTTGAAATTACCTGTGGGAAGACTGGTCATTGCCTATCCAAATCCATTCTTCTTCTTCTTTTTTTCCCCCAGCTAAAATACTATATGTCTAATTTGTCTTTGCAGCTAAGTATGGCGAAATGATTAAGTTATGGCCCATGGGGAAGTGAAATTGTGGGGCAGGACTAATAGGAAGACTAATAAGGTAGGACTAATAGGACAGTCTACTGGCACATCCCTTTTCTTTACTTTTCCCCCTGCTCTTCTGTTTCCTGGGACTCAGACAAGATGGCTGGACCAACTTGGATCATGAAGTAATCATGAGGCTAGAAGCCAGTGTTAGATAGTAAAACAAAAAGAGAAGCCTAGATTTTTGATAACTCAGAGATGCCACACTAACCCTGCTCTGCCTACATTCAGACTTCTTTTATGTGAGAGAAAAAATAGATTACTATCATTTGGCTTTTCTGTTTCATTCAGCCAAACCTGATGCAAACTGCTACAGTTTTTGAAAGTGCCTTTAGATACAGTTTCTTAACTAAACTAGATCATTTTCTTGATGGTTTATTTTCTGCAAAACCCCCCCCCCCCCAAAGGCTTCTTGGGGAAGGTCATTTAGAATTGAGTCCTAAACAACAGGGAGAAGGGATATTAGAACTTGCAGAAAAGAAAGAAAGAGAGAGAGAACAAACCTGGGGAGTTCCGAGGGATCTGGCAAGGGACACTATCATTTTATCATGGAGGTGAGTTAATAACAGAAGTATCTTGGGGACAGATATAAAAGTGATTAGATAGTGTGGGCCTTGTTGGGAAAATCTTTTTCCTCTCTTCCCCAGATTTGGATAACATGAATGTTACATCTTTTATTATAATCACATGGGTCCCTGGAGCTGTGTTCCTTTTTTTTTTCCAGTCCATTTTCTCTCTGTTGTTTAAATAGTTTAATTCTTGTTGTTCTATCTCCCTGTTCACTGATTCTTTCCTCTGTTCTGCTGTTGAGCACATTCATTGAGGTTCTTTAAAAGTTTCAGTTACCACATTTTTTCAGTTCTAAAATTTCTACTTATTTCTTCTTTCTATTTCCTATTTCTTTGCTGAGACTATTTTTTTTTGCATTTGTTTTAAGTGTGTTCTAATTGTTCACTGAAACATTTTTTCTGACAGGTGCTTTAAAATCTTTGTCAGATAATTTTAACTTCTCTGTCACCTTGGTATTAATATCTTTTTTTTCCCCGTTCAGTTTGAGATATCCCTGGTTCTTGGTAGGATTAATGATTTTCAATTGAAACATGGATGTTTTGGGCATTATGACACTCTGGATCTTATTTAAACCTTCTGTTCTAGCTGCTTTTCCTGATCCTGCTCTGGCAAGGGAATGGAGGGGGCACCATCTTTATCAATGCTAGGTAGGGGTGGATGTTGGGGTGTCTCATCATAGCCTTGAGAGTGTGGAAGCCTAGGCTCCTCACTTGGCCTTTGCTGGCATGGGTAGGGGTAGTGCCATAGTTTTTAATTGTGTGGTGTTTGTCCACAGTAGCGTGGTTATTTTTTAAAGGTTATCTGTTTTGCGAGGCTGCTCCTTTTTTGGTCCTTTGCCTAGAGAGAGCAGCCTTCTACTGGGGCATTTTTGTTTATGACTCTCGGCAATTTTGGGTTTCTGGTTTTTGGCTTCTCCAGAACTCAGTACGAGATATATAAGGCTAAATGAAAACCCAAAACCTCACCTCTGTGTTCCTCCTTAGGTCCTGAGGTCCCTAGCTGGTAGGCCTTCTTTTCTCCACCTTTTGGAATCTTCTTACGTTTATTTTATACGTAATGTCCAGAGTTACTAGTTGTACTTAGTAGGAGGAATAGAGAGAAATATATCCACTCCATCTTCCTAGAAGGAGAAGTAGAGAGCCTATAATGCATCGAAACACAATTTCAAACAAAACTATGTGGCAGAGACTTGGAAGCAGTTGCAGTGCCTTTCAAACAAAGATATCAGGAAGGCAATCGAATAAAGAAAGCCAACTACAGGCAGTAACTGCCTATAGAAATACAGCAGTCCCCCCTTATCCATGCTTTCAGTTACCTGTGGTCAACTGAGGTCCAAAGATATTAAATGGAAATTCCAGAAATAAATAACTCCTAAGTTTTAAATTATGTGCCATTCTGTGCAGCATGATGAAATCTTGCACTGTCCCACTCCGTGTTGCCGAGGATGCGAATCATCCCTTTGTCCAGCATATCCTCGCTGTATATGCTGTATCAACTGTTGTGGTATCACAGTAGTTGTATTCAAGTAACCCTTATTTTACTTATTAATGTGCCAAAGCCCAAGAGTAGTGATGCTGGCAATTTGGGTATGCCAAAGAGAAGCTCCCTTTAAGGGAAAAGGTGAAAGTTCTCAACTTAATAAGAAAACAAAGAAATCTGTATGCTGAGGGTGCTAAGATCTACAGTAACTTTTATTACAATACATTGTTATAATTGTTCTCTTATTAGTTATTGTTAATCTCTTACTGTGCCTAATTTATAAATTAAAATTTATCATACGTATGCATGTATAGGAAAAACCAGTGTAGATAGGGTTTGGTACTATCTGTGGTTTGAGGCATCCACTGGGAGTCTTGGAACATATCCCTGTGGATAAGAGGGGACTTCTGTACAATAACATCCGCAAGCACCATCAAATAATCATAATTACTTAAAAAATAATGCTTCTGATAAACTCCTACAAAAATCTCAGGGCCTTAATTTATGAAACAGCATAGAGCTTGTGGGAGGGGATAGTAAACCACAGAATGGAGGGATATGGATAATTGTGACTTATCCCCTGGTCCTGGGTGAGAAAAAAGAATCAAACTTTCAATGCCACTCACTCCCTTTTCAAAGCCACTCACTTCATTTTCAAAGCCCTCACATCAGTTAAAAAAAAAAAAAGAAAAGAAAAGAAAAGCAAATTAAAAAGATCTCACACCAGCTTTAGCTCTGCCTGCTCTTCTTTCTGAGCCCCTTCCTCTATTGTTCTCCCCTTCCAGTCCTAGGACAACGCTGTTCATAGGAGGCAGGCTTGTAAAGAAATGCTCATTTTTCAAGAAAGGAGGCCTATAAACAACCGAGAGAAACAAAAACAGCAGCTCACAATAAAAATGACAAAAACAATCTGATTGGATATAAAGTCTCAAGAGGACTGGGATATAAACTTTAGGAGCTGAGAAGATCAATTGAGATGTTGTCTTGTGTTGTAAATGGCTCTGCCAAGTAGGTTGACATAGTTGAAAGGCACATGCATGTCAGTGCTTAATTATAGAAACCTGTAGGGCTACATTTATTGGTTGCAGGAGGTCTATTCCAGCTAAAACCTAAATAAACCAGGAAGAGAGGAGCAGGTAGGAAATGTTCCAGAAACCAATAAATGGATTTGGGTGGAGTTCTAGAAGACTGTTCCAATGGCAGAAATGAATTTTTCTTCCCTTTCTTCCTCCCTTTCTTCTTTTTGGTTGTGTGGAATTGAGAGTTGAGTTTGAGAGAAAGCCAAAGAAGGGAATTGTTTTTCTACCAGTTACAAACGGGAACCTTGCACTCAGTTTGGTTCCTGGAAACATTGCTAGCATGCGCAGAACCAGGAGAGAGCCTGTTTGGAAATTATCCAATTCCTGTGCTTTTCCTTTAGGCACTTCCAACTCCATGAGCGACCTGGCAGAAGAAAAAAGAAGATCAAAGTCAAATCTGTTGATTCTGCTACTTAGATTAAAAGGTTGGGTGAGTGCAACCAGGCAAGTGAGTAAACAAAGTGAATTTTGGGGAGGAGGTGGACACCTTGGGGTTCCTATTGCCTTAGCCACTCCTCACTCTCTTTTCTCCTGTACGACCTTTTTGCAAAGGCTGCAAGTCTTGGTTGGGTGTGCCCATGACTCAAAACCCTTTGATGGGGTCAGTGGTGGTGGGAAGGCCTACAATTATTAACAAAGGGTTCAGAGATTCAAATATGTACACCAAGCCCAGACAGAAAAATGAGTAAGTCTCTCTCTCCCTGACACACAAATATACATATACACTACTTTCTGGATTTTCATTTACCTTTACTTTTTGCTTAAGAAATGGATGCAGAATTTTCAAACATTAGAGAAATATGTGTTGGAATACAGAGAGCAAGTTCCTAGTAATTCTACCACTCAAAGAGAACAACGTTATCAACTTGTTTTCCTACGATGTTTCAAGTTTATGGAGAAACGGTTGGGTTAAATAAAATCAAAAGAATTTAAAACAGTTATTGCATTCATGGTAGATTTCTGTGATTTCTCAATGAACAAACACTAAAAATAGAAATGCTAACATTAAGAGACCCACGTATTATTGAAATTAAAAATGGGTCCCTATACTTGGAAAGATTGGGAATTTCTACTCGTCTAAAGATTGCAGCACCTGCTGCGAGCCAAAGTTTTGTCCTTGCCTGCAAGCCGACAGTGCACGCAGTTACAGTCCTCCAAGCAGGCAGGGCACGCAGTTACAGTCCTCCGAGGAGGCGGTTCTGGGGTGGGGGTCAGGTGCTCGGAGGAGGAGGTAATGAGTGACAGCCACTGCCTCTCAAACACGCTCTACGTTTTGGTAAACAAGGCTCCCGCCCGCAGTCTGCGCACAAAGGCGGAGCTTGGGGGCGGGGCCATGCGCCTGACGTAGAGGTCCGAAAAGGCCTCCTATTGGTGATTCGCGAAGAGGGGAGGATCTGGGAATCCTGATTGGTCCACTCCCCTGTCCGTAAGGGGATTGACGGACCTTGTCCCTCAGGGCCGCGCCTCTCGGCGCCGCGCTCCTCCCCTCGCAGGTGGGTGCCCGCCCCGAGCGGCAGAGCGCGTGCGCGCGCGGCCCCACGCCGCGGCCGTGTTCGCCCGCCCCGCGGCGCACAGTCAGAGTCAGTGGGCGAGTCGGGAGCGGCGGAGGTCACCGCGGGAGGAGGGGCGGGGGCAGCATGGCATCCTCCTTACGGTTCCGTGGAGCCGCCTCCGGCCTCCGGTACTGGAGCCGCCGGCAGCGGCCGGCAGCCGGCAGCCTTGCAGCGGGTAAGGACCTCGCGCCTTCTTCCCCTGTCCCTCCTCCGGCCGCCCGCTTCTCGCGCCTGACATCCGAAGAGATCTTTTCACGGGAGGCGCTGCGGTTGGGTCGGTGCTTAAAACCCAACATTTTGGCTGGTGTCAAGGCCTGGCGTCTTCTGCCACTGCCGCTCGCGCCGCTAGTGCTTCCCTCACTACCGCTGCTGGGGATCCAGATGGATGACGTTCAGCGTCCTTTTCGAGACTTAGGAAGGGGTAGGAAGGACTTGGGGTAAAGGGAGGAGTATTTGGGTCCCTGGTTTGCTTCCTTGGAGGTAGGGCTCCGAGGACAGTTGGAGGGCCCAGCCCCAGGGGCGACCCGCATCCACCCCGGCGACCTCTGGCCTTTCAGCGCAGGCTAGCCTTTCAACGTCCCCAGGGTGCATCCTGAGTGGGCGTGCCTTCGGGCAGCAGGGCCTGATTTTTGTCTAACCATCTTAATTGTGTAAAATGGTTTTACACGAGTGGTGTCAATACAAAACAGGTGATAAGTCATTCCAACTAACTTTTAAGTCACCCTTGACCGGCAACGCGGGCTTGCCCCCCACCCCTTCTTTGTAACTGTGCTGCCTGAAGATGGCACTTCTGTCAATTTATTAACCAGAACACTTTCAACGTCCTCAAAATTGTGGCCCAACCTATCCTTCCTCAACCTGTGTCACTGAAAGTTATGAAAGCTAACTGTCGATTTAGGAAGAGGCAGTTTTTAGATCCACAAACATCTAATCTTTTCATCTTTTGAGTGAAGAACCACAGGCCCCTTGGATAAGTGAATTAGGATATCCCAGCAGGCTCTAGAAAGTAGTCCTTGATTCTTCCTCATTCCTGCACTTTCTACCACACCAGGATTCTTCTTTAATCAAAAAATTGATTTGTGGGGACACTGCCATCGTCCTCCTGTAAAAGTTTGAGAGTTGTAACAATGCACTGTTTAGCAGGGTCATACTTTGCTAGCAAGGATTTTTAAAAAAGCTTTGGTATTAATTTTTTCTGATCTTTGCTTAAAAAAATAGTAGGCTGGGAATTGAGTTCTTAATAGCGCCCTTTCGTCTCCCTCAATAAAACCTAAGCAGAAGAGAGAATTTCCTCTTTGGCTTGAGAAGGGCAGATTCCATGTGATGCAAGAAAACAGATGTCTGATACAGAATCACAGCAACAAGATACAAACTCACAGAATTTGCCAAAGTTGAGTGTATCCACTCTTTGAGCTACATGTATTGAGCTACAAAAAATGCCTCCCACCTTGGAGATACTTAAAAAAAAATCGATTAGTCACTTTTTCACAGTAGTAAATGCAGCACTGGTTTTCACATGAATGCATAGTTCTTTCAGTTTTGATTAGACAAGGAAGACGTGTGCTGTTTAGTGGTTTTACAAGGTGTTCTAATGATATTTTAATAAACCCTTGATGTACCATTAGGGTTATGAAAGTTCTTAGAATTCATAGTAGAAGAACCTGAGGCCTAAGACTATAATAATTGTTTCTGTAAACTGGAAGGGCCTACCTCACAATGCTGCTCAGATTACTTTGGCATATAATCTGGTTCTTCGGGTTCTCTGACCCAAAGGTGTACAAATATAGTTTTATGATAAATTTTAAATAGTTCTTTTTATGATGATTGTTTAAACACTTCGAGGGCTGGCCCTGTGGTGTAGTGGTTAAGTTCACGGGCTCCACTTTGGGGCATGGGGTTCCCAGATTCCCATCCCCAGTGCAGACCTACACACCGCTTATCGAGCCATGCTCTGGCGGTCTCCCACATACACAAAATAGAGGAAGATTGGTACAGATGTTAGCTCAGGGATGATCTTCCTCAAGCAAAAAGAGGAAGATTAGCAACATATGTTAGCCCAGGGCTAATCTTCACCAGAAAAAAAAAACAAGAAAAACGCTTCAGCAATTATTTTCACTTTGTGGAGTTGTTTTATATGTTTCTGTTAATTTTAGTTTACTACAAAAGTGTTAACTTTTTTGATATTGAAATCTTAAAAAAAAAAGAACTACGTGCAAGTATGGAGTCTAGGGACTTTAAGAAAACCATGTTCAAATAGTAACATTATTTAGTGTTGTGATTCTGATGGGATATATGACTCCATAGTGTGTTTAAGATGTTTATATCGTATAGATGGTAATATTATAAAGATCCATACAATTTACTGTTTAAAAAAAATGAGACCTAAAATTTGCTGGCTAGTAGTACATCTTACTTTTAAAATAGTTAAAGCATCATAAAGGAAATAGAGAAGTGAGAAATACTGAACTATACTTATATTACTATTTAATAAAAGTAAGTTTTGTGTTTTATCTTAAAGGTAATTAAATTAGGTTCAGCCTTCTTCCTATAAATAAAAAAATGTACAGATCTAGGCCCCCTGCAGTCATTGTGACCCATCATCATGTACGTGGAAAAATAATTTGTATCAGATCATCTTAACCAAAGGTGGAATGGGAAAGTTAACCAGCATCATGTACAGAAATGGGAATAAAATTTTTTTTTGTTATTGGCCCTTTTCGTGTGTATGAAATCTACTTTCAAAGCAATGCATAGCATAAATAAAATACGTAATGGCATTTTTTCCCCTGTACATTAGCTTCTATGCGTGTATGTGAAGCTCTGAAAAGCTGGGGACCAAAAGTTGACCTTATACTTGTGAAATTACATAGGGAGATACAGTAGTCCCCCTGTATCCTCAGTGGATATGTTCCAAGATGCCCAGTGGAAGACTGAAACCTCGAATAGTGCTGAACCCGATGTATACTATGTTTTCTCATGTACATATACATCTATGGTAAAGCTTAATTTATAAATCAGACATAGTGAGAGATTAACAACTAAGAATAAAATAGAACAATTGTAACAATATACTGTAGTAAAAGTTACCATAGATCTGTGCAACCTCAGCATAAGATTTTTTTTCTTTCCATATTAAGTTGAGAACTTTTCACTTAGAGGCGGCACTTTCCAGCTTTTCTTTGCATATCCGAATTGCCACCATCACTACTCTTGCGCTTTGAGGCCATTATTAAGTAAAATAGGGGTTACTTGAACATGAGCACTGCAATACCACAACAGTTGATCTGATAACCAAGGCAAGCGGGTAGCACATACAATGTGGATACACTGGACAAAGGGATGATTCGCATCCCAGGTGGGATGGAGCTGGACTTCTATACTCAGAGAAGTTGTTAAATATTATCACCGTCAGTAAATAACTTCTTCTCTTTTGACATCAGATCATCTAATTACACTACCCTTTCTCTAACTTTGCCACAAGCAAAGATGAAGTGAACAACTCAGCCCATCATTAAAGACTTCATGTTCATTGATTTTTATATTGGCCCATCCAGAATCAGGGCCTCATTATTTTTGACCTCAGCTTCAACAGCTAACATCAGCACTTCTAAGATTTCATCAATAGGAATTGCTTTATTGCCAATATTTCAAAAGCTGAACTAGTCTTGTGGTTGATATAACTCCCCTCTGACTCTTGTTCTACTAACCAATATGCTATTTTTATTATTTTTTTTTGAGAAAGATTAGCCCTGAGCTAACATCTGCTACCAGTCCCCCTCTTTTTGCTGAGGAAGACTGGCCCTGAGCTCACATCCGTGCCCATCTTCCTCCACTTGATATGTGGGACGCCTACCACAGCATGGCTTGCCAAGCGGTTCCATGTCTGCACCTGGGATCCGAACTGGTGAAACCTGGGCTGCTGAATTGGAACGTGCGCACTTAACCGCTGGACCACTGGCCTGGCCCCCTAACCAATATGCTGTTGTCGTCATCATTACACCGGGTCCTTTGACCTCCCCCACTTTTCCCCTTGAAATCCATAGACATGCTTTCTATGTATGCTCTCTCATTTCATTGAGTCCCTCTCTAGGTTTGTCTGTATCCAGCCGCAAACTTATTTATAATCAGGAGTTTCAGTGATGGCTTTGATAGCATCCGAGTATTATTGTTTCTCAGCCTCCTGCTCTTATTCTGGGTAACATCCATTGTCTGTGGTCTGTCTTCCTCCTGGCTGCCGTTTGAGAGCGATAGTGAGTCACAGAAATTTGCTGATTAGATAACAATCCTTTCGTTAATCTCTAGTTTGTTCCCTGTTACATATTCAGATTACCCAGAGCATTTCCAGATATTTTACTTAGGGCTGCACTCTGTGAACCAGTCATTTGCAGAGAGATGGCATTATAGTGATTGGTTTAGATAATTTGGAACCTGACCCTGGGTCTGGGAGGAAAGGATGTTGGAGAGTCAACCTGCAATGTTTAATGGTTGCTGCAACGCACATTACCTTTGCTGGATCCACTTTATCAGCATCTTTATTCTGTAATTGCATCAGAACTGACTTTTATCCCCTTATGGTAATTTAATGAAACCTCTCTCTAGTTATTCATTCATGTAACATTGTTAAACACTCACTGTGTACTAAGTCATTTATTTCATCTTGTTGTAAGAGTAGTTACAAAAGTTATGTGCACATGGTAAAAACTCAAAAGGTTATAAAATAAAAAGTAAGAGTCTTTTCTCTTAACTCTGACCCATCAGTTCAGCTCTCTAGATAAAACTGTTTCTTATGCGTCTTTACAGAAACTCAGAAAAATTTAGTGCATATATATTCTTTTTTATCCTCATACACTGTATGTTATTATATGTAATGCTCTGCATCTTGCTTTTTTTTCACTTAATAACTTATCCTGAAGAACTTTTCCTTATACTACTAGATAGATAGATCACATTCTTTTGAACATCCGTATATTTCATTGTATTGATTTTCTATGAATTATCAAGTGCTCTGTTAATGTCTATTTAGTTATTATGATTTATTAAGTGACTTGTTAATGTGTATTTAGTTATTTATGATTTTTTCTGCTGTTACAAACAGTGCTATAATAAACTATATTTTTGTGTTGTTCAGAGTTTGTGTATAGTAGGGGTCAGCAAACTATGGCCCATAGCTAGGAATCTGTTTCTGTAAATAAAATTGTTTTGGAACACAGCACAACCATTTGTTTTTATATTGTCTATGGCTGCTTTAAAACTAAAGTGGATGAGTTGAATAGTTGTGACAGAGGCCTCATGGCCCACAAAGCTGAAAATATTTAATACCTGACCCATTAAGAAAGAGTGTGCTGACCCCTCTAGTATACATTCCTAGAAATGGAATTACTGGGTCAAAGAGTATGCAAATTTTAAATTTTAGAATACAATTCAAATGTAGATTGTTTTTTTTCAAATTGCCATCCAAAAGATTCACGTAATGTATAATTCTACAGTATATGAGAGTACATGTTTTCATCAGTCCTTCCTTACCAGTAGTGTTTTGTCAAAGAAACAAATTTGTCCATCAGATAGGTGAAAAATGATACTACATTGCTTTGTTTTACATTATTTAGTTATTACAGAAGTTGAGTATATTTTCGAATTTTTTTTGACATTTATATGTTTTCTGTCATTTTGTAATTTTTGCCTACTTTTAAAAAATTGGATTTTTCTTATTTTTCTTCCAGATTTTAGAGTTATTTGCCTGTAAAGTAGCCCTACTCCTGTTGTGTGTTACATTTTTCCTAGTTATTTGTATTTTGTCATGTTTGTGATATTTTTTCCATATAGATATACTATTTCTCCTCCCCTTGTTTTATTATGAAAAATTTCAAACATTAAGTATTGAAAGAATAATACAATGAACATCTATGTACTCTTTGCTTAGAGTCAGCAGTTGTTAACATTTTGCCATATTTGCTTTATTTCTTTCCAAATATATTTATATCTTCTCTATGTCATTTTAAAGTAAAATGTGGACATCATGATACTTCAACCCTAAATAATTTAGTGTGAATCTCCTAAGAATAAGGACCACCATTACCTAAGACACTTAGCAATTCCGTGGTATCATCTGATATATAGTTAATATTTAAGATTCCATAACTTTCTTAAGAATGTCTTTCTTCAAGCTTTTTTTAACTTCCCCAAATCAGGATCTACTTAAACTTCACAGGTTGCATTTGGTTGATACATCACCTTAGTATCTTTTAAGAACTGTCTTCTCCACTTGTTTGTTCCGTAAACATGTTGATTTTTTAAAAACAGCTTTATTGCAATGAAGTTGACTTACAATAGACTGCACATATTTAAAGTGTACAGTTTGTTGAGTTTTGACATTTGTGTGTATCTGTGAAACCATCACCATAATCAAGATAGTGAACATATCCATCACCCCCAAGTTTCCTCATGCCCCTTAACATACACAGATATTTATAATTGTATATTTTTCCCTGGGTATGGATTCCTAGCTTGACTGTTTGCAGTATTTTAAAGACGATATGCTACTGTCTTCTCACTTGCTTTGTTTCTGACAAAAAATCTGCCCTAATCTTTATCTTTGTTCCTCTGTACATAATGTCTTTTTTCCTCTGGCTTCTTTTGAGCATTTTGATTATGATGTGTCTTGTTATAGTTTTCTTCTTGTTTCTTGTGTTGGGGTTCATTGAACTTCTTGGATGTGTGGGATTTATAGTTTTCCTCAAATTTGGAAATTTTAGGTCATTAGTTCTTCACACGTTTTTTTCTGTCCCCACTTCTCTCTCCTCATTTGAGGACTCCAGTTACATGTGTATTTAGCTGGTTTAAGCTGTCTCAGAGCTCTCTGATGCTCTTTTTATTCTTTAAATTACTTTTCCTCTCTGTGTTTTGTTTTGGATAGTTTCTGTTGCTTTGTCTTCAAGGTCACTAATCTTCTGTAATATCTGTTTTGCTTTTTTAATTTGGTGTAATTTTCATCTTACGCATTATAGTTTTCATCTTAAGTTTGATTTGCGTCTTTTTTAATATCTTCTGTATCTCTACTTTTGGAACATATAGACTACAGTTATGGGAACTTTTAATGTCCTTCTCTCCTCATTTTGACATTTGTGTCAGTTCAGGGTTGGTTTCTTCTTTTTGCCTTCTAAATGTCGACATTCCCTTGGGCTTTGTTCTTCAACCTCTTTTACTCTCATTTGGTGATTTTTATCAACTCCCACAGTTTCCATTCTCACCTTGTAGCAGCTAGTTACCAAGTATCTCTTTTTTCTCTTCCTATCCCTGAGATGATTATAATTGGTTGTAATATTTCTAAGAGTCTGTGAGACATCTTTCAGCTCATTGACAGCTCAGTTAACCTACTTAAAACTGAGCCAGTTCTCCTTCTTGATTTCTTTGCTTAGGTTATTGCTATCACTATTTTCTAACTGTCATCTTTGACTTTTCCTTTGTTTTAGCCCATAAACCAGTCTATTGCTATGTCCTTTTAATTCTGTCTTTGAAATATTTTTCAAATCTGTCTTTTCTATGGCCACCGTGCTTTATTAATTCTGACCTTATTATAGACTGAATGTTTGTGTCCCCCCAAATTCCTGTGTTGAAATCCTAATATCCAATGTGATGGTATTAGGAGGTAGGGCCTTTGGGAAGTAATTAGGTTATGAGGGTAGCACCTCTCGAATGGGGTTAGTGTCCTTATAAAAAGAGAGGGGAGTGCTTGTCCTCTCTCTCCTGCTCTCCACTATGTGAAGGTACAACAAGAAGATGGCCATCTACAAGCCAGGAAGTGGGCTCTCACCACACAGTGGATCTGTTGCCAACTTGATCTTGGACTTCAACCTCCAGAACTGTGAGAAATAAATGTTTGTTGTTTAAGCCACGCAGTCTCTGGTATATTTGTTATAGCAGCTTGGACAGACTAAGACAGACCTAGAGAATTACTGCCACTTTTATGTTGTTTTCTTGCCTCCAGGCTCTTCTTCCAATTTATCAATCGTACACTGCTGCCTCATTTCTATTCCTAAAGTATAGATCTGATCATGTCATTTCTTTTGCCAGACCTTTCAGTAACTACCTGTCTTAGTCAAGTTAAAGGGGATTAATATGCTTCTAACCCAATAAAAGGAATCAAGTTAAAAGGAATTAAACATGCTTCTAACCTAACAAGACCACTATTTCTTAAGCATTAGGGCTTCAAATAATTAGCTTTTAGTAAATCTCATTGCATTTAGATTAAGTTCAAAGAAGCGCAGGGATCCATGAGTTGAGAGCACCTGAAGCTTAAAAGGGTGACTGTGATTAGTTTGTGCAGTACACAGTCTTAAAACGAGTCCTTGAAAGAAAAAGGAAGACTAAAGCTGTGAAATGATAGGGGAAAGCAGGTGGAGTTATTTCTCTTTCTTCTCTCACTGGACCGTGAACTTTTCAAGGGCAAAGATCATATCTTGCTTGTGTCTCTCTCAGCTCTGTCGTAGTACTTCATACGGTAAATATTTGTTGAGTGGATTTCTAAATCTAGAAACGGAAAAATAGTGTCTGATGTTATTTTCATGATAACGCAATGCCTCTCTGCTCTCTCTTGCAAAAACCAGTGCTTTGAATTGTGCGCCCCAGTGTAATTTCAAAAACCTTTGTGACAAAGAAGAAAATCAAAACCTGCATACAGCTTTTAAAGAATTTCTTTTCTGTATATGGAAATGCCTCTTCTTTGAAAGTGCAGAAGTTGTTACCCTAAGGTCCTGAGACTGTTACTCTTGCCATTTAAAGCGGTGGAAGCGTCCCTTTCCTCTTTCCTAGGACCCCATTTATAAACTGCAGGCTTTTGGTTGAAATACACTTCCTGGGTTTCACATTTTTTTGAGATTGTTTTTTATACCACTGGAGGGGATGGTTTCTATAAATGTGGAGGATGGAGAGTAAAAAGCGTTTTCATTCTTGGACTTTGTCCTAGATACAGGTTTTATTGAGTACTTCCAGATTTTTATGCACATTATTAAAGGAGATAATAGATAAGAGGAATCTAGAATACTTCACATAAATACATAATAGATAAAATACATAGTAGTTATTTTATAAATGATAACATTATTTATTTATTGTTAAAGATGGTAAAGGGATGTTATAGAGATAGAAAACAGAAGAGAAGATTGCTTAAAATTTTATGATTGTGTACTGGAGAACTATATAATTAGAAGTTAGCCTGCCTGCACATCATTGATATCTTTAAATGTGATTAGATCGTCAGTTTAAAACTAGCCTTTAAAACGTTTTTTAGCAGAAAACGTCTAAATAACAGTTGACTAATACTGAATGAATATTTATAATAAAAGATATCTCCTCCTATTGAAAGTATTGTATTGAAATCAGTGTGTTCTAGGTCGATGGCTTCCAAGACTCCAGTTGGATTCATTGGACTAGGCAACATGGGGAATCCAATGGCAAAAAATCTCATGAAACACGGCTATCCGCTCATTATTTATGATGTGTTCCCTGATGCATGTAAAGAGTTTCAAGATGCAGGTGAACAGGTAAGACCTTTTCTTAAGATTTTTTTAGATTTTGATGTTTAAAAATGAATGTACATTCAAATAAGTGACAGCTTCTTAGACGTATACTCAATGGAGTTGTAAACCTATTTCATTGTTAATTTTATTTCTTTATACATATAAAATTATATATATGTTTATATTATATATAATATGTAAAAAATATATATATTTACAGGAGACCATGTATTAGTAACTGAATTTAGAGTTTTGCTTTTTTGAGATATAAAGGAAATTTTTCTTGTACAAGTTGTAGAACAGTAGCTGAGGGCTGAGTATAATTCTAGAACTGGGAGACTACTAAAAAAAGTTCCTGGGGCCGGCCCAGTGGCACAGTGGTTAAGTGCGCACATTCCGCTTTGGTGGCCTGGGGTTCGCCAGTTTGGATCCCAGGTGCAGACATGGCACCACGTGGCAAGCCATGCTGTGGTAGGTGTCCCACATATAAAAAGTGGAGGAAGATGAGCATGGATGTTAGCTCAGGGCCAGTCTTCCTCAGAAAAAAGAGGAGGATTGGCAGATATTAGCTCAGGGCTAATTTTCCTCGGGAAAAAAAAATAAATTAATAAATAAAAATGTGTTTGAATAGCAAATTCTAAAAAAAAAAGTTCTTGAGAACTGTAGGAAAAGGTGAGAGAAAGAATAAAATTAAACAGTCTACTTCTGGATAATAGACTTGAAATAAATACTGAGAAATACAATGCCTGTGTAAAGAGCAGATTTAGGAAACTTAGGCCATTTGCAGAACTGGGCATCCTCCAATTCCTTCCTTCCTGCGGTTTGTGTGCCATATGAGGATGGCAGCACTGTTGTGTGAGGATGTGAGTATCATCTTGGAACTTTGCAGGGTAGGGTTGTGGTGCTTATGCTCATAAAATCTATGAATACTGACACTGTACCACCAGGTCAGCAGGCTTACAGATGACCTTAAGTAGCTTAGGGACTTAGTAGCCTTGTGGGAGAGATTTGATCACTTCTTTGTTTTAGTAAAGAATCTGGGAAAGATGGCCTTTATCATCTTCAGGGATGGTAAACAGTTGAAGTTGATATTCTGTCTGGGATGAATTAATTGTTATTTTGAGGAGATGGGTATTACTTTTGCGGATAACATATCTATTTCATGTTGGTACTTTACAGTGGTTAATATACTTGTTTGTAAGAGTAACAATGGTATTTGGTCTCCAAACAGAGGAAATATCTTCAGTTAAACAGAGAATTTAATCAAAATAATAACACATTACTTTGGCATTTTGGAGAATATCGGTCCAGAAATTTTCATGTGTGTGTTTATGAAAAATACTTGCATTTCTCTTCCTCTTCCTACTTCTCCCAGCAAGAGAGCAGTAGGAATTGAAAGGAGACTGATTTACCCTGAATTGGCAAAGCAGAAGCTTAGGGCCTTTCAAATTGTTACCAATGCCATTACTCTTCCCTCTATGCCTGTGGACTTATAGCTTGTCTTTGGAAAACTGATCATAATCCCTCTGTGAATCTCATTTCTGCCGCTTCTTCCCGGATTTCCAGAGCTTTCTGATTCTCTGCCTGAGTTGCCTCATACTCTAAAGTTACCCTTTTACCTCCATTCCCCAATAAAGTTCTTATTTTTCAGTGTTGCTGATTTTAGGTAGGTGTGAAGGAAGCCTACTTTAAGAATAAGACTCATCCTTGAGTGAAGAAGATATTTAGTTTTTTAAAAGGAGAGAAAAGAAGCTAATATTTAGTGAGTACCTACTATGCGTCAGGTCTTTTACTAAATATTTTGTATATATTATCTAATTTTATCTTTGTAACAAAAGTATTATCAGGAAACTGATGCTTGGAGAAGTTAAATAACATCCCCAAGGTTACACAGTGAGTGAATGGAAAGAGCCAGGATCTGAACAAAGGTCTGTTTTTGACTTTGGCTTTAGCTCTTTTAATTACGTGATGCATATTCACTAATTAATGAAATTAATGCATGAGACATTTTTGAGTTTGTGTGTGGCATCTTCCTTGATGATTCTGAAATGTAGCTAACTGTTATCTGTTTATAAACTGACTACTAGAAAGTAAAGTGCCTAGATTCCTTTTGGATTGGTAATGTCAAGCAACTGATCATATAGCAACCCCCCCCCCCCCCCCCCTTTAATGTGTTGTTCTGCACCCATGGAGTTTGTTGGAATTAAATAGTAATTATCTATAATAATGGGTTGTATAGGCAGTGGGAATACAGTGGGTTGAATAGTGGCCCCCAAAAAGATGTCCTCCAAAATTCTTAGAAGAAAACAAAGGGGTAAATCTTTATGACCTTGGATTTGGCAAAGGATTCTTAGATATGACACCAAGAGCATGAGCAACAAAATTAAAAATAGGATTTCATCAAAATTAAAAACTTTTGTGCTCCAAAGAACACTACCAAGAAAGTAAAAGGACAACTCACAGAATGGGATAAAATATATACAAATCATATATCTAATAAGGGACTTGTATCTAGACTATATAAAGTAGTCATACAACTCAAAAATAAAAAGACAAGTAACTTAATTAAATGGGGAAAGGATCTGAATAGACATTTCTCCAAAGAAGAAATAGAAATGGCTAATAAAAATGTGAAAAGATGAAAAGACTAACATCATTAGTCATCAGAGAAATGCAATGAAAACAACAATGAGATTACAACACCCACTAGGATGCCTAGAATCAAAAAGTCAGATAACAAGTGTGGAGAAATTGAACCCTCACCCACTGCTGATGAGAATGTAAAATGGTGAAGACACTTTGGAAAAGAGTCTGGCAGTTCTCAAACAATTAAATGTAGAGTTAGAATATGACCCAGTAATTCCAATTCTAGGTGGATACCCCAGAGAAGTGAAAACATGCCCACATACAAACTTGTATATCGATAGCAGCATTATTCAAAAGATAGAAATAACCCAAGTGTTCATGAATGAATAAACAAAACGTGGTATACCCGTGCAATGAAATATTATTCAGTCCTAAAAAGGAATGAAGTACTGATACATGCCACAATGTGGATGAACCTTGAAAACTTAAATGAAAGAAGCCAGTCACAAAAGACCACATTCTATACAACTCCACTCATGAAAATCCAGAATAGAGAAATCTATAGAGACAGAAAGTAGATTAGTGGTTGCTTAGTGCTGGGCAGGGAAGTGAGGGCCGGGGAAGGGTAGGAGGAGGCAGGCAGGCATAGGGGAGTGATGGCTAATGGATATGAGATTTCTTCTTGTAGTGATGAAAAGGTTCTAAAATTGTGGTGATGGTTGCACGTATCTATGCATACACTAAATACTATCAAATTATATACTTTAAATGGGCACATTATATGGTATGTGAATTATATCTCAGTAAAGCTATTTAAAAAGTTGTGTCCAAATCCTAACCCCCAGTACCTGTGAATGTGACCTTATTTGGAAACAGATTCCATGCAAATGTAATTAAGTTAAATATCTTGAGATGAGATCATCGTGGATTTAGGGTGGGCCCTAAAGGCAATGATGAGTGTCCTTACAGGAGACAAAAAAGGAGAAGACACAGGGACGCAAAGGGGAAGGCCTGTGAAGTCAGAGACAGACTTTAGTTATGCTGTGGCAAGCCAAGGAACACCAGGAGCCCCCAGAAGCTAGGAGAGGCAAAGAAGGATCCTCCTTTGGACACTACGGGCCCTGCCGACACCTTGATTTCAGACTTCTGGCCTCCAGAGCTGTGAGAGAATACATTTCTGTTGTTTTAAGCCACCTTGCTTTTGGCAGTTTGTTGCGGCAGCCACAGGAAACTGATACGGCAGTATTGGGAGTCTGCGAAATGCATGGATTTGAAATCTGCCTTTACTGCTTAGTATCTGCAATCTTGGGCAAGTTATTTAGTGTCTCTATATCTCTGTTTCCTCGTGTGTAAAATTGAGATAATAATAATACCTTTCTCAGACAGTTGTTATGAGGATTAAATGAATTTATATATGTAAAGAGCTTAAAATAGTGTTGGGCACATTGTAAGTACTGTATGTGTTAGCTGTGAGTTCCTATAAGTCTTAGTTTCACTGCTGCTATATATAAAAGGAACTGTTACTCTTTTTCTAATGCTTTCCATTCAAATGACAGTGTCAAAATCTCTTGCTCCTTTGTGAAGAAAAGTTACTTTTTATTGCTCTGATCACTATGGCTTAAGGCTGCTTAGAATCTCTTAGCAAACAGGGGATAGGACCTTCATTAATTTACTAATTTAACAGATGTTTCTTGAGTACTTTCTATGTGTCAGACACTGGGAATATAGCCCAGAATAAAACAGTCACAGTTCTTGCTTTTGGGGGCCAGTAGGAGGTGTTAGCTTATCAAATAACACAAATATGTGATGCCAAATTGTGGTAAGTCAAAAGAGAAAGTAAAGGGTCTCATTACTTTTTGGTAAAATATGCATTACATTGGGTGAGAGGGAAGTTAGGGAGTTCTCTCTGAAGACCAGACATTTAGGCAGAAAGCACAGGAATAAGTAGGTTTTATCCAGGTGAAGAATGGGGACAAAGGAGCAGTTTTCTTTAAAAGTAGAAGCCTCAGGCTCCAGGTTTCTAGAGATTTCTACTTTAGGTCAACAGATATGTACTGAATACCTACCATATGTCTAGCAGTCCACTTAGTGCTGTGAAGAATAAAATAGGTCAAGTTAGATGGGGTAAGCTTTTAGGTGTGTCTCAGGTGGTAAGACTAAATAATATTACAAGGAAGTTTCTATTAAAATTTTTTTGACTTTAATAGAGTGCTGAAGTAGTTTTTGAGGAGGAGAAAATAAGTAATTAACCAGGAGTCATTTCATTCCTGCTAGGGAACTACGTAAACATTGTGTATAATCTTTGCTCACCAACGCACAGAAATGATGTAGTCTGAAATGAAAGTCATGAAGATGATCTCTCAGATTCCTGAATAGAAATTGGAAGGTTCTGGGACACAGACTCAATTATTAGATTTTCCTTTTTCCCTCTTCCTTGAGATATGTAAGTGGTTGTGAAGAAGAAAAGAAGATGGATTCTGGGTCGCTGCCTCTCCCAGATTGGTAAAGAGTGGAGACTTGTCTTAGCTTCATGTCTGCAGTTCCCACTCCTGCCCCCAACACACAGTGGGAGAAGTTGTGTAGGTGGTTCACACTGAAGCAGCAAGCTTGGAAGACCGAATCCTCTTTTCCCATATCCCATCTGCCTTCTACCTCTGATTCCCCTAAGAGTCTTGACTCTTAAGAAGTCCTCTGAGTATTGATCATAACAGCAATGGAGGGTAGGAGAATGTGAAACTTAGATGAATGAAGAAAGAAGGATAAAGGGTAAAAAAGCTTTGGGCCTAAAGGGAAGCATGATGCCATAATAAAATGAAGACATTTGTTGATAAATGGTTTATGCTGGCAGCTTAAAAAATGTCCTGAACAGTGGCAACGTCATTTGAGCAAGTGCGATTTCCTAAGAGTACTACTTTAAAAGTTAACATTAATTTGAATAAGTTCTGATGTATCAAGATGTTAGTAGTATTATTTCATAGCTATACTTAGTTGTAAAAAATGTCAGATAAAAGAAAAACAGTTTCATTCTACTACTAAAAGGCAAAGACAAGACTTGGGATGGGGTGGAAAAATATAGGTGGAAAGCTTGAAACTTCTTGCCATTGTGCACAATAGTGCAATGAAGGGATTAAGGGTTCAAAAATTCAGAGTATATTTTGAGTTGACTCTTACATTTTAAGGACAGGTGTCTCCTTCTTCCACCGATGTTACTATGTCAAATGAGGTTGATGAAATGGCAGCTGAAGAAAACAGAAGTTTTTCCCCCCAAAGATTGCAGAAAGGTTGGCTAGTTGATTTCTAATACCGAGTGTGCTTTCAGTGGGAGATGTGCAGGGAGAGAAAGTACCAAAATAGACATATATGAATCGAAAAGCAGTCAACTGGTTGTAAAGATCTTTGGACGTCTCCTTGAGGAAGTGCTTTTTGTTTTTTTAAAAGCAAAAACTGGGGATTTATTATTTCAGGTAACTGAGGAGTTGGGCAGTGGTCTGACTCCAGGCACAGCTGAATTTTGGGCACAGATGTAATCAGATTCCTTGCTGTCTGCCTCCTGGCTCTGCTTTCCTCAGGCAGCCTCCTCCCTCCCCTCAAGGTGCAAAGTGGCCACCTGCAGTTCGAGGTGAAGAAGTGCTGTAGAATGTTCCCACCCTGGAAGTTTTTCTTCAGGCTCTACCTATTAGTGAAAAATACTACGTGGATTATGAAGGAAATAAAAACTTTGACACGTTAAATATGTTTTGCATGACTGATTGTATTTAATTGACTTATTTATGCCTTTAAATGTTAACCTGTTCTAATAGGGCATTTATAAGTGGTTAAATATGTTATTTGTGGTCATTTCCCTAAAAAAATTGGGCATTCTTCTTTCTCTATCCCTTTATTATATTCTTATTTCTGTTGGAAACTCAGGTTTAACCTACAATGCATCATTTCAACTTTTAGCATCTTTTCTAAGAATGTGACCCATGGTAATTATCAGGCCTTTGTATATTAGAAGTCATGAATCAGTAAATTGTGAATGTAGTGGTTTAAAAACATATACCCTGGAACTAGACTGCCTGGGCTCAAATCTCAACTCTACCATATGCTGGCAGTGTGACTTCAGACAGTTTACTGAACTCAGTCTACTTAAATTTTCTCATCTTATAAAAAGGGGATAGTAACAGTGCCTTTCTCTTAGTCCTGGAGAACCTGGCACGTAAAAAGTGCTCTTACTGCTACTACTACTGTTACTACTGTTGTTACGGTTGCTGTTGCATCTATACCTATTTCTCTCACATCTTTATTCTCTCACACCACATGTAGAAACACACCACAGACTTGGCTGAGCTGGAGTCCAGAGCGCTTTGGAAGAGAATTTTAAACATATTTTTAAGTGAAAGAATGATGCTCAAAATTAAAACCAAACTAGAGGATAAAGTGATTTGACAGCATTCCTGCTTAAGAATGTATTCTGCACTGTCCTACTTTTATTTTACAGAAGATACCAATTTCTCTTTTTAAACATTAGTGTCGAGGGAATATGTGCTTCATTTTCATTTTCATTTTCATTGTCTAGAAATTTCCTTGGAGATGCTGCTGATCTGTGCCAAAACTCTTGGGACTTAGCATTTCTGTGTGAGTTTTCTGGTTGAACTGGGCTTAATTAGATTCTTTTCTCTTTAAAAATTTGGAAACCGTCTTGTTCCTGGGTTGTAAGACTGAACATGTTTGGTTGAGTAATTCTCTTGGGATTTAATCTGGCACCCTCTCAGGTCTTGTTAAATGAGAACTTGAAAAGCCTCTTGCTGAGTGGGCTGCATCATTGTTGACCAAATATTTCAAGATGTAGGCACAACCATTTTTGTTAGTTTTTCAAGTGTAGTGTAATTTTGAAGTAATAGTATGCTTTTCTACTTGGAAAGATTAAAAAACCCTGAATGGCAAGTTGAACCAAGGTCATGTTCATCTTGCTTCTTTGCAAGTTTCTTTTGGCCATTTGGTTTACTTGGAAGCAGTGCTGAGCTTGACTTATGTGACTGTTTTGTCTAGAAGAGACAGTGAGATTTTTCTTTTATATAAAGTAATTAGTTAACAGTTGTCTCTTTCCAGTGGATATGTAAAAAGGAGGTACCGTTCCTTCAGCTAACTCTGAGCCCTGATGCCCCCATCCTTCCTCCCTCCCCCTACCCAGCAAAGCAGATTTTGTCTTTAATGTATCAAGTCTTCTGCCCTTTGTATTGGTTGCACACCTGCCATTGTTGTGTACTAGCATACAGATGAATCTAAATACAGAGAAATTGGCTGCAAAAATTCTTAAAGACTATAGATACCATTATATATCAGGGAGCCAGTCTCCGGTAGTCAAAGTTGAGATAATGGAAAAGTAAAGTCATCTTAATTGATAATAATGTAAGAATGAGGCAGTTGGAATTAGCAAGAGATCTTTCTGGGATGGCCATGACAATCAGAGCAGAGCCATGGCCTGGAGTTGGCTAGGTCAGTGACCGGCCCCAGATGTGGAGATATAGCAGAGTCCTGCTACCGCTGTCCATTTGTGCTGGCTCACTACAGATGCCTCCTATTGCGTTGCCCTCTTTCACAGAGGCTATGCCTTCCTAGAACTTAAGCTTACTAAATATGAAAAGTTTCTTTGCCTAAGTTCCCTTTCTGCTTTTGAGATAGAAACCCTTAAAGTTAAGTCAAATAACTATTCTTTTTTTGTAGATTCAGAAACTGAAGCCGGAAAGGTCAAGTGATTTGTACAAAATCACTCATGATTTAGTGGCTGAGCTACAACTAAACCTGTGTCTCTGGTTTCCCAAATTAGTGCTCTTTTCACTGATCCATGCTGTCTTTGCTTATCCATTCAATTAGCAAATGTAATTGAAGGGGCTCTAATTAGTTTGGCTCCTAAACACTTTTGTGGTTAGTGTCAGACTGGCAATCAGGTTTTTTTTCTCCCCCAGCTTTTGAGTCGTGGCCAGATTTTGTCAGTCAATTATTTCAGAGTCTAGAAGTCATCACATGGAAGGCAAGATGATTTGAGTAGCTGGACATACGTGTCTGTCTGTCTGTCTAATAAACATGCCTTCTGTAGGACAAATTAGAGAATGATATTAGAATGTACCAAATGTATATAGTCATTAGATGTGGAGCATTTGTGGCCAGTACAGTGATGACATTCCAGCTATCACTATCATTGTGTGTTTTTTCCGGACCTGTGAGCTTTGACACTACTTCCCTGTGTAATTGAGGGGTTAGCAGGACTCTGGCAACCCAAGCATCCCACGAAGCAGATGCTAGGGATGCAGGGGGCTGATTGGCCACCCCATGCACTTGGCAGTTGCATGCATTGGCACTGCCAGTTCACAGGCCTGAGAAGCTTGGAGGTGTGAAGTGTCCTGATGTCTGTGAACTAATTGTTGGTGCCCCTGAGGGCAACTCTCAAGGAGTTATCTAGATGGAACTGGATTTCCTTCAGTGGAAGAGACTTTCTCAGTTCCTAAGAGGACGTCTAAAATTGCCTCTTAGACCTCAGGGCTTACTGCAGTCCCTCAAAGACCTAGAGAGATGGAGCTGCGATAGAAGGAACGGTCATTGAGAGGTATGCCACCGTTTTGCATTGTGTTCATTACTTCATTTAAGTAGAGATGAACAGATGAGGCTCTCTGTGTAACCCATATTCTTGATACAGTCCAGGAGTGGAGAATTATAACTCCTCCTTCAACTTTTCCTTTTCTTATCTCCTCATCTTAATGAGCTGTGCTTCTCTTGAGTAAACTTGAGGTGTTTGCCAGGAAGTAGTTGCCTCTTTTTGAATCTCAGTATTTATTTGGGTGTAGGAAAGGTTTTCATTTAACTTAAGTATTTCTTTGTAATTTGACAGGAAAAAATTTTTTTTCAGAATTACTTGTGGCAAATCCCCATTATCTATCAAAATAGATATGTTGAATGTGCCACATGGTGGATGCTAAAATGCTGTATTGCCTTTAGAATGAAACATTTAAAGAGAATATCTTTTTTTTGTTTTAGGGTCTGAGATTTCTTTTGAGAAAAATTAGCCCTGAGCTAACATCTGCTGCCAATCCTTCCCCTTTTGCTGAGGAAGATTGGCCCTGAGCTAGCATCTGTGCCCATCTTCCTCCATTTTATATGGGGGATGCCGACATAGCATGGCTTGACACACAGTGCATAGGTCTGTGCCCAGGATCTGAACCTGCAGACCCTGGGCTGCCAAAGCAGAGCGTGCTAACTTAACTGCTGTGCCACCGGGCTCGCCCCAGGGTCTGAGATGTTTTATATTATCATTTAATGTTAATACATAAAGTACTAGGATACTTGATTGTCTGAAATTTTAAAGTATGATTTATGAAATTACTTAATGTTATAACTGCATTCATCTAGAATTTGATTTAGAAGCTGATAGTCTTTTATGTAAAATGGAAATGTAATGACTTCTAACTCATAATATTTAGGTTACACACTGTGTTTGGCTTGCCATTCTTTTCACTTTCAACAACTGCACATCAAAGACAAAAAGAAAATGTTATGTAAACTTTGACCACAAGAAAGACATTCCCATTCCCAAGATGCTTGCATGTCACTTCACATTTCCTAGTAGAAAATATGTCAATTTCTAATACACGTGTAAATTATTTTATGGGGAAATCTTCAGTTATCCTCCTGATAGTCCTTTGTCTTTTTTTTTTTAATAGTTTTGTTTTTCAAGTTTGCCTTTTTTTTTCCTGAGGAAGATTTGTCCTGAGCTAACATCCATGCCAGTCTTCCTCTGTTTTTTAGTATGTGGGCCACTACCATAGCATGGCAGCTAACAGAGTGGTGTAGGTCCATGCCCGGAAACTGAACCCGGGCCACCAAAGTGGAGTGTGCTGAACTTAACCACTAGGCCACCAGGGATGGCCCCGCTTTGTCTTTTTTTTAAAGAGAGAAGAGCATTTAGAGGAGCTTTTGTGATACTTAGGGTGATGGATTCTTTCTATTAAAGGAGAGTTTGAGCCAAGGAGTGAGCTCCTGGTCTCCTCTGACCTCTTTGGTTGCTGACTGGCTGGCAGGTGTATCAAGGTGTATACTGTATGAGAGAGAGCAGGGGGTTGGGGGAATGTCAGTGAGTGTGCCTACACCCATGTACGCATGCACATATGCAGAGGGTGGACAGAGTAGCTTTCCTGTACAGTGTGTTTGTGGTCATCATTAAAGCAGAAATGAGGGTTGAAATGAGGGCATACCTCGATGCCTTATTTGTATGTCTTTCTTGCATATATAGTTTCCACATGAGTCCTGGTAACTCACACTCTCAACTTTCATGGTGATACTCACAGTGCAGTAAGTGCTCATGTCCTTGTCCTGACCTTTTCTTTTTTCAAACAGGCTTAATTTTTTTATTCTCTTGAAAATAGAGACAGTAGGATGATGGTGATTGGGGCTTGAGAATTTACTAGGGGATTTTGCTGCCCGTGAAATCACTGGTGAATCCTGTAGTTCGGCTCCCAGCTCTGTCGTACTAGAGTGTTTTTTAGTCAAAAGCATCTACCAAAAAGTGTGCTGTTTAAGGATCTAAGTTGGAGGAATCCATGAGAAGTGTGTCTGTTCCCAGGACTGTTCGGTTTTGCCCTTTCCGCCTCAACTCACTTCACACTTTTTAAAATAAACAGTAGATTTGATTCCATAGAAACTGCATCTGTATGTGTATAAGGAATGGACTCTCTATTTCAGGCAATAAGCTATTTTTTTTGTCATTTGGAAACAAGGATTAGTTTTTATTCAGTCACTTTTATCGGCATGCATAAAAAGTAGATCCTACTTGTGCTCTAGAAACTGCTTATATTTTAATTTAAATAATATATATACCTTTGCGATTTTTTTTAAAGGTAGTGTCTTCCCCAGCAGATGTAGCAGAAAAAGCTGACAGAATTATTACAATGTTGCCCACCAGCATCAATGCAATAGAAGCTTACTCTGGAGCAAATGGAATTCTAAAGTATGTATTTCTCGACTGTGGATATTTTCTTACTATGATAGTTGATGAATTTCACATTTGTTAGAACTATTAGGAAATTACAATGATGTTTGTTAAACCTTTCTACACTGTTTTCTTTTTTCTTAAAAGTGAATAGGGGCTGGCCCCGTGGCCGAGTGGTTAAGTTCGCGCGCTCCGCTGTGGCAGCCTAGGGTTTCGCCAGTTCACCTCCTGGGCGCGGACATGGCACTGCTCGTCAGGCCACGTTGAGGCAGCGTCCCACATGCCACAAGTAGAAGGACCTGCAACTAAGATATACAACTATGGACGGGGTGGGGTTGGGGAGATAAAGCAGGAAAAAAAAAAAAAAAAAAGATTGGCAACAGTTGTTAGCTCAGGTGCCAATCTTTAAAAAAAAAAAAGTGAATGGTATGGTTTCTCTCATTGAAAGGGTTTATTTTTTCGCTGAAGTCAAATATATGACTTTTGGGAATAAATTCTTTTCCTTCTGTTGCTTTCCTATAACTCTTGCATTAAACTTACGCTTTCATTGGTAACATGTTTAAGAGACTTTTAAAGTTTGCATTTTAAACTGTACAAATGTTACAAGCATAATTGTCTTATGGTTTATAGAAATTCGGGAAAAGGTTTCTATGAAAAATAAAACCAAACATTGGAAAGAACACCATTATTTAACATTTTATTATATAATAAAAAGTTATTGTATGTCCTCTGGGTTAGTACATCTGTCGTGAGAACTTTGAGAAGTTGGAATTAAAGGTTAGCAGTAGCTCTGTAAATAAAATATGATTTAGGTCAGAGTTTCCTAGCCAGTGCCTAGCTTCCCTTGTTTTGAGAACCTTTTGGTTAATTGCTGCCTATTGCCAAACCCTCGTGGTTATGTTAGGATGACAGTGGTTGAATTCCCAATTTACTCTTCTGGTCTTACTGGTTCCTGTTCTAACTTGTTTTTGTTGTTGAATTTCAGCAAAGAGCTGGAACAAGCTGGTAGGCCCTGTCGAAACGTGAAGGGCTAAAAGAAGGGGTTTAACTTCATGATCCTGTAGTACATGGGATTTGAGGTTTGGGGAAGTTGAATTGCTTTTGAAAACTAACAAACTTGGAAGCAAAAGACACTTGGATATTAGGCAGAAAACTGATAAGATAAATGTTTAGATTTCAGGGAAGGTTGAGAGAGACTCATTTTGGATGGGGCCCTGAGGCCCACAGTCTGTGTGGTCCTGAGGCAACCTAGCTGTCTCATTACCTGGTCTGTTCCAATTATGGCCGTGCTTCACCTCTCAGGGAAAAGTTAGTAAAAACTCGTGTGGAGACAAGAATACTACATTTATTAATATCCTTTACTAAGGAATATGGTGGCCGGCTACCAGAGCAATTTTGTCTAGGGAGTATTTTGAAAGAGTTTGCCTTTGCATTGAATCGTAATTTGCTTCTCACGGGTGGTTATGTATTTTCTTCTGGGTCAGTATCATTTCCCCACACCCAGTGCATGTGTAAGTTTTGAGAGATTTCCCATTTGTTTAAAGACTTAAGATCTTAAAAATATTAATATCAAAGAAGACTGGTAAACTTAATTCTTATTTTTTAGGTTACATAAAGTGAAACTCTGCATTCTGAGGTGATCTATAATAGAGTATGTTACTTCTTTTCTGGGGATTATGACAATCATTGCTTTTGGGCCAGATCGATTTGTATGTCTAAAAGTCTTGTTTAAAGCATTTTGTGTGCTATTTTTTTCTATAGAAAGATTTTTCTTTTCTTTTTTGTAGTTTTTAGCAATGATTTTCTGTTTTCCCCTCCAATATTTGTATTTATTTAGTTCTGATTTTCCAATCATAATTATGATTAAATGGCCTCTAAATTAGTTTATCTGTAGTAAGAACTTTGGGAAGTTTGAATTAAAGGTTAGTCATAGCCCTTTAAATAAATTATAATGTAGGTTAGAGTTTCCTTGCCAGTGAAGATAGGCATAGATTATAGATAATAAGGAAATCATGTAGGTATATAGTCTGTACTTACAGTACAAATAAAAATGTTTTACTATAAGAATGCCATTTAAATATGTAAAATATGGTATGTGAAAAGACTGTTTCCCCTTTTTACCAATGTGTATATATAAATTTACCATAAAGAACAAAAAGACTTTGTCTATGAGATTTCCAGGTCCATTCCTTTCTGCCTGTTTGATGTTTTATTTTGTCTTTAAAAAGTTACAATTATTAAAGAATATGCCACCCTGAAGCAAATGACTAAATTTCAGTTGCTTATGTTTGTGGAAATGACATGGATATGTGAAATTTGCAATATGGCTTGTTAAAGACAAATAAATTACTTTTTAAAGAGACCCAACTACTTTACAAACAAAAATTTAAATCCTACCAAATTGCCCTTTTAAAGTTAATAGGTGTTTTAAATTGCTTACATCTTGGCTTACTTATATTATTATGGTTAGTGTGTATTTCACCTGAAACCAGAATTTATACCCTGTAGTTTATTAGATTATTTTGGTTTGTTTGAAAGAGTTTGGGTTTACTTTGAACTATAATTGATCTGAAAATGAATTTGAGATTTTGAACCAGTTCTAATGTTTTTAATATTAAACCAAAGACTTCTTTGATAGGTGGCAGCTTTTAGCAGATTCTGATTCTATGAGTAGTTGCATGAAATGTTTATTCAGAGTTGTAAACCATATTTTTAAAAGTATAAAACTATATTTTTTTAAAAAACTATATTTTTATTTATTTGCTTAGAAAAGTGAAGAAAGGCTCACTATTAATAGATTCCAGTACCATCGATCCTGCTATTTCAAAAGAATTGGCCAAAGAAGCTGAGAAAATGGGAGCAGTTTTCATGGATGCCCCTGTTTCTGGTGGTAAGTGGTAGCTAAGATATCTGTATACCTATTTCTGTTTGTCAGAAGTAGCAATTAGGGTTTTGTGGTACCCAAGATATATCCAGTTATTTTTAGACCTATTACAGGGTTCTCAATTCCCTCATTAAAAATAAAAACAAAACAAAACTGATGTGTGTTATTTAGTACTTTCAAAAAACATTGCTTGTTCTAAATTCAGATAAAAGGTTGTCACAACTTTGAAGAGTTGTGAATTTTTGGTGAAGATTTCTGTGGGTAGGGATAGATTAATTCCTAGAAAATTTAACTTTTTAAAACAGATTCAAGAAATAATTAGCTTGAATAATCATGTAACTATTAAAGAAATTGAATAAGTGGTAAAAAGAAAAAATCATTTCACAAGGGAAACATTAGGCCCAGATGATTTTACAGATTAATGTTAACAGAGTTTCAGGACGCAGATCACCTCAATTTTATATGAACTTTTCCAGACAATAGAAAAAGAGGAAATGCTTCCCAACTCATTCTACAAGAACAATATAATTCTAATATTTAATCTAGACAGAAACATTATGAGAGAGAAAAGTTATAGGTCTATATCAGCATGATATAAAAGTAAAAACTTTAAAAAAAGTATCTTAGCAAACTAAATCCAATCATGCATAAAAGAGATCAAACACTACAACCAAGTTTGGTTTATCTTACATATGCACAGATGGTTTAATATTAAAAAATCTATAGATATATTTCATCACATTAACATACTTAAAAATCCTATGATAATCTCAGAGGACAAGGAGACCCACTAATAAAATTTTTTATTTTTTTTTAAAGATTTTTCTCCTTTTTCTCCCCAAAGCCCCCCGGTACATAGTTGTATATTTCGTTGTGGGTCCTTCTAGTTGTGGCATGTGGAACGCTGCCTCAGTGTGGTCTGATGAGCAGTGCCATGTCCGTGCCCAGGATTCGAACCAACGAAACACTGGGCCGCCTGCAGCGGAGCGCGCAAACTTAACCACTCGGCCACGGGGCCAGCCCCCCCACTAATAAAATTTTAACAGTTTATTACTGTATTACATCTTAATAGTGGTATCTAGATATTTTGGAATGGCAGGATTATGCGTATTGTGATTTGTCATAATATCTAAATTTTCTAAAATTAGCGAAATCAAATACCACACACACACACACACACACACACACACACACACACGGGTCCATAATTATAGCAATATAGCAGTAGACAATGGAATAGCAATTTTATTCCAATTACATTAAACTTGATTTTAGACTTTGAAATAAAAAAATAACAAAATATAATCATTTAAATCAGTTTCTGTTTTTTCATAAAGAACCTAATGGTCTTGTTGCAAAGGTGTCTTATATCCAAACATTTTTGTATATAGGTGGAGGTATAAATAATTGTTAGCCACTCTAATTATTATATTGAATTGGTTAAGTAAAATTTAGGTGTAAAGATTTACAATGTGGTATAGACACTTTGATCATAAAATACTAATAAGCATCTTTAAGCTTGGTGTTGGTGTGGTTTTTTTATGGAATAGAATTAATAAATTGAACAGTTCTTTTCTTCAAGTGGTTCTATAATTGAATTTGAAAATTTATATAGTGCATATGATCTTGCTCTTGGTTGATCTTCTTTTGCTTCATGAGTATAGCCTGAAATTATCATTTGATAATGAAGAATACCAATTTTATTTTTAAACATTATTTAACTTTTCAAATATAGTCTTCTGTGTGATAAAACTTTGAGATTAACCTTGTTCACAGTGAGCTATTTTTAAACCCTGGTTTGTAATTTTAGGGTGCAAAAGTGCTAATTTATAATAGTAAATACACCTGAATCTGAACTATATTGTAGATTGAAAGCTCTGTGTAGAGTTGGTTTGTGATAATTTAGTGGTTGACATATGATCATTATGAGATTGGCCAGTGTATAATAGAAGCTTATGTTTTTCTTCTCATAGTTATTGTTTTTATATTTTTAATATGGTGGGCTAGAAATAGCTTCACTTTCTCAGTTAAAATAAAATAGAGGAAACTTTCCCTAAGTTAAATAGGCTGGTTTAAAATCATTATATTTTAACTAAATAAAATTAAGGAAAAGGGACCTGGGAAAAGCATGGCTTAGACACCCAAGGTGGGCCCACAAGTTTATAGGGTTCCATATATGTCATTCTTGAAATGTGGAATATTTGAGGTAATTTGAATAGAACCTTAAAAATGTTCCCCAATTTTGTCCCTTTCTCCACAACCCTCATCTGTTCTTTATCCTAGACTTTTTAAAAAATGCATTTACATGTATTTATTAAGAGATATTACATACAAATACAGTAGTATTCTAAAAATATAAATGGAAACATATATTTCTCATTTTGTGGTTAGCTTTTTAAAAAGAGGTTTTTTAATCCAGATAAATTTAAAATTGTAGATTTTTGAGCAAGTGATTGGTTTCTTCAGTGCAGCCTTTTCCTCTACTTCCTGCTAACTATTTTTCTGGAAAGTAAAGTGAAAAGAATAATTACTGTATCATTTTGCCAGCCCATGGAGTAATAGATTGAAGGTTTCCCCAGGTTTCATTTTTTTATTTATTAGACCCACCCTATAGCAGTTCCTCCCTATAACAAATAATACCATTTTATTAAAGTTCTATATAACTTTTTTAATCAAAAACAAGTGATGCTTATTAAACTGTTATAATTATCATCCTGAAAGCAATGTAAGTAGCTGTTTTACACTTGTTTAGTTCTCACTTTATAGTATAGATATTGCTTTCTAAAGTCCTTTGGTGTGCCTCAACAGATTTGGTGTTTCCTTTTGAAGCTGTCAAACTGTACATACCTTTACCAAAGCCCACATTATATTTATAGACATTGATGCTCTTCCTCCTGTAGAGTTTAAACTTTACGTTGAGTCTTGCCCTCTCTTGCTGCTGGGAAACTCTTCTCCTGCCACATAGAGAAGCCTGGACTAGCAGCTGGAGACGTGCTAACCACCAAGCATGCAAGTGAGGCCATCTTGACCATCCAGCTGGAGTTAAGTTCCCAGGTGACTGCAGCTGCATTAGTGACCTCAGGCTGACCCGCAAATGAACTTCCCAGCTAGGATAGTCTAAATTGCTCACCCACAGAATTGTGAGCAAATAAAGACACAAAGTTTTGGAGTGAGTGTTATGTAGCAATTGATAACTGATGAAGCCAATGTAGTTGATATTGCCATAATTATGTACAAGTGTTTGTGACTTAACATATCAATTAGTGTGCAACCTATACTTATTTAGTTTAAGTGTTATAAATCCTTTCTGAAGGAGCATTATTGTAATGCGGTTAGCATGAAGACCAACTTTAATGCCAAAGCTAAGTTGCTAAACTGAAGTCTGGTTAAGCCAGTCCAGAAAAGAGGTAGGTTTTCTGTAAATAGGTCCTTGGCTTACGTCTCTATATTTATGATTACAAGGGAGAATCTTTGACTAAATGTTACCTAAGTAGCTACCCTGGTGAGCTGATATGAGATATACCCATATTTAGTAAGATTTGGAAAAGTAAGTTGATGAAAATTCAATAAACGTTGTTATAGTGTTCTCAAGGACTGCTAGGGTTAAATAATGTGTTTAGATTTTTTTTTGCTAGTACGTCTAGCTTTTAACTGTCTTTTGTGCTCTTAGAACTGAATTTTATTATTAGAAGGGACTTTAGGAATGACTTAATTTGACTGTTATTTTGTAGATAGCAGTTTGAGGTCCGAAGAGGTTAAGTGGCGTGCCCAGGGTTCTCCGCCTTGACAGCAGATTTCAGACTAGCCTCTTACTCTTCCACCTCAGTCTGAGGTTCTTCCCACACTCTGCTGGGCCTTCTTCCTTCAGTCCCATCCTGTGGTGGCCTTCTCTCTTTTTCATAGAAGTTGCCTACTGTTAACTCCATTTCTAACAATTTCATCTACCCCAGTGGCTGGTCTTTTATCTTCTTTCTTGCTAGCTGACCTTTGAGGAGTGAGGGGAGGAATTGCTTTCTTTTCTAACCCTCAGAGGCTGGCTTCTAACCTGGAAGAGGCCTAACATTTCTGTCCCAAGGTCACTGGAGAAGGAATGGTTGAGAAGCCATCATTCTTGAAGCTGGATAACCTCGGAGAGATCAGCTCAGTCCTGTTGTGTTGACTCCAAACTGGAATATTTATTCTCTGGCTATCAGGAGCCTTTTATTCTGCAGTTTGGTTGGGATAGAACCGGAGTTTTTTGGGTCCTTCCTGTTTGAGATCCAGCTGGCTGGTGTTGTTTAATCAAATAAACCTCCAGAAAAAGAGAAAGTAAAATGGTATTTTGACATAGCCCTCACATGTTTGAGTTTGACTGGGACAGAATCTGTTCTGAGTCATAAGGACTTGGAGTTGAACGTGATTATACCTGAAAGCAGAGGGATGAGAGGATTGTTTATATAGCAACAATGAGGCAGTTTTCCATGTCCTTTTTCTGTGTTCCCATAGTATTGTATCTATGCTAGTGCAAGGACCGCTGTGTTAGGCTTATGTTTGTGCCTATTTCTTCCAGTAAGACTCTGAAGAGGGCAGGTACTATGTCTTTTTGAACTTACTCTCTCCGCGGTGTGTCTCCTGGTGGGCGTTTAATTCAGTATGGTTGACTGAATCAAGAATCTTCTATTTTTAAAATTCAAGATTAATGTTAAATATTTTGAGCATTCCTGCAGTTATTTCTCACTCCCGAACTGTTCTCTAGGTTATCTATCTCCAGATTATTGATCTCTCTAAGTTAAGCTAGTTAACTGCCTCTACATTCTAACATCAGTCAGAAAGTAAGTATTTACTGTGTTCAAAATGTTATACAGTCAGGCATTACTTAACAACGGGAATACATTCTGAGAAATGCATTGTTAGGTGATTCTGTTGTGCAAACATCATAGAGTGTACTTACACAAACCTAGATGATATAGCCTGCTCCACATCTAGGCTATATGGTACTCATCTTATGGGACCACTGTCATATATATGGTCTGTCATATATATGGAGCTATTCTGTAAGGGCTTTGAGGCATCAACAAGCTTGGTAGGTTTGTGGAACATTTATCTTTGTATTCCCAGGACTTAGCAGGTAGTTTTGCTCAGTTTGTTAAATCACTAATAAATTGACTCCTCATATGTCTAATCCATGCCTTTAACAGTTTGTGGTTATCAAAGTAAAGTTAACTGGGCTTTATGTA